>NW_026606717.1:3480000-4080000 GCF_029890125.1 Rhinichthys klamathensis goyatoka
GGAGGACCACACTGTCAAACAGGGGTAGGAACGGAGCCGGTCAGGGTTTATTGCTTTACCAGTTGGAACGTTGTTGTGTGGCATTGCTGTTTCTTGTAGTGTGCTTGCACCAGGTGTATGTCTGTCAAAGTACAGAACACTGAGTAAACAGAATTTACAAAGTCCTTAAATGGTCACATTGTTGCCGTAGTCACATATAGTCATAGCATTTACTTCTGACATGATAGTGTGTGTTAATATACTCTCCTAAATAGTCTGAAACTGCCTAATAGAGTCCTGCAGCGATGACATATTTTTGAAAGCCAAAACCTGGAAACAAGCATTTTAGCACTTGTGGCTCCGTCTTTACCGTGGACATTAAACATCATCTCACCGAACATTGTGCTCTTACAAACTAAACTAATTTAAATTTTCATGGAAAATGTCACAGAGCTTATTTTATGCAATAATCCAAATGCCAATGGAAAAAAATCCTATTGGGTTTTTGACATGGGAACAATGGTGATGCTAACTTCCAGGTTGACCTACAAAAATACATCATTGCAGCACTCCATTGACAGCTTTGGCTGTCATTACTTACTCCAACCTCATGTCGTTTCAAACATGACTTCCTTTCTACTGCGGAACAAAAAAGTAGATATTTTGAAGAATGTTTCAACTTTTTTGTCCATACAATAAAAGTCAATGTGGTCTAAAACAACATCAACATCTGAATCGAGTTGGTCCTCCTTATACTGTAGAAAGACTTTATAATCGTAGTAGCGCCTGGTCATCCTTAGTTTGCAGGTCTGATTTCTTGGCCCCTCTCTATTGTTCTATTATTAAAAAGTGGCAAAAGCCCCAAAAAATCCTCATTCTGTCTACAATTTGTTAACACCTGAGTAGGCCTTTAGAGTCTGTAGAGCCCGGTATCAAATCTACATTGTTGGAATTGGGATTCGTCACCATGTATAAAGCGTTTCCCTTCTGGTTTCAGAGACAGAAAGGCACATGAGTCACACTGATGGCAGGTACCAGTGTTTCTGATCCGCCAAAGATCTAGAGCTTGACTGTATCTCTCACACGGTTCACATTCCTGCCCGTGGGAATGCATGAAAAATGAAACCTTGGATTCCTTAACAAATTGAAATTCTGCCAGTCTGTTGTTTCGCTGTGAGCTGTATTTGATCATTTAAAATGCCTCAAATAGTCACTACTAAATATTGTCAGATGTGTATTATGTTGTAATTCGCATTCATGTCATATACAGCCGAGTACAGGCCTGATAATGGTGTGATGCTCACAGGCATCATTGATCTTTACATCAACCCCTCTTTTTGTTTTTCACCTTATGGAAGTGAAGGTGAAAAGATGAATTATAAACTTTCATAAATAATTGAGAGCCATCGGCAGAAGTAAATTATTAATAGGTGAAAAAGGCATCTCTCTTGATGCGTAGAGATGGGCTAACATGAGCGCAGACATGTTATTTCCTTTCTATAAGGAAAAGCGTGATTATTTGTGATTATCTGGAGTATTTGTGATTTTTGTGCTCTTTTATAATGTTTAAAATTATGATCCGAAATCTGATATTCCATCTCCAAAAGAAAATGAAACTGTGCTAAATGCATTAAATAGCATTACGCATACGTACAGAGATGTGTTTCATTCACTTCCAATTCCATTCAGGAGATGCATGAACCGTTTTAAAAGAGGTTTCCTGGACACGGCCCTTCCTTACATTGGAGGAACAGCCAGATAGTCCCGCCCCCAAAGTAACGCCATTGGTTCAGCCAATGTTGAGTCAGAGTGTGTACACTTTTCAGGGGAATCAGCCTAAAAATGTCTTACTACTCATCAAACTCAAACACAAAAGTATTTTACAAAAAAATATTACACAGTTTAGCTTTAAAAACATTAGTCCGGTCTGCACAGTGCATTTAATCGTTTCCAATTGCCACTGTCCAGTGGGTTGTGAGAATGTTGGTGTTTGCTGTGCGGTTTTGTTGTCAAGTCAAGTCACCTTTATTTATATAGCGCTTTTTACAATATAGATTGTATCAAAGCGCTTCACAGTGATAACATGAAAACAATATAACAAAGTTTGTTTCTAAAAGAAATTGCGTCAACGTCCACCTTAAGTAAGGCAGATCAATAATATTATTGAATATTAAAAGTCCCCAACTAAGCAAGCCAAAAGCCAAGGCAACAGTGGCAAGGAACCAAAACTCCATCAGGTGACAGAATGGAGAAAAAAACCTTGGGAGAAACCAGACTCAGTCGGGGGGGCCAGTTCTCCTCTGGCCAACGAAGGAACAGTGCATGATTCGGGCAGCATTACAAGTCAGATTGTTTTGGAAGTCCAAGTATGCACGCCGGTCTTAAGACGAGTTGTTGAGGATCAGTGCCGTCCACCATAGAGAGTCCATATCGCCCGTGTTGAGTCGTCACTTCATAGGCTTTGTGATTGGAGCATCTGAAGTCTCCGTGAGAGGCTGGATACAAACTGGAGCTGACGAACGCCATTTTCTCGGGACTCGCGTCCCGAGATAACAGCAGAAAAGCAAAGGGAAAATAATTAGCGTAGCTGCTGTTCATAATGATGATTTCCATAACACAGGCGTAAATGACAAAACATGAAGACAGTGACTCTTGCGTCCCAAAATCACCCCCCTCCGTCCCCCACTCAACTCAGCCCAGCTTACTGACCTCTACGTCCCTCCTGCTGCTGAGACCTAACCACAATCTCACAATCTCTCCGCAACCCAACCATACGCGCCAACCCGTTGACTAAGGCTGTCGAGCCCCACTGGTGCGTGAATAGGCAGTTTCAGTGGACAACGGTTCCGTATGGCATACTACCTACCGCAACACAATATCTGCCCAACTACCCGTCATTCACGCAATATACACAGGAACGTAATGACTGCAAATACTATGCAACCTATACAGATAACCTACAGTCTCTTCAAGTTTTATAGTATTAAATGCATTTGATCTGATTCAGCAGTATTATAAAAGGTAAGCATTATGTAAATGCTTGGCTAAAGAGATGCGTCTTTAATCTAGTTTTAAACTGGGACAGCGAGTTAGAGCCTCGAACAATATCAGAAAGGCTATTCCAGAGTTTAGGAGCTAAATGTGAGAACGCCCTCCCTCCTTTAGTGGACTTAGATATCCTAGGAATGACTAGAAGCCTCGAATTTAGTGATCTTAAAGAACGCGATGGATTGTAGGGCGATAGAAGGTCCATTAAATACACAGGAGCTAAACCATTTAGGGCTTTATAGGTCAGTAATAGTACTTTGTAATTGATACGGAACTTGATAGGTAACCAGTGTAGAGATGATAAAATTGGTGTTATATGATCATATTTTCTTGACCTAGTAAGAACTCTAGCGGCTGCATTTTGCACTAACTGTAGCTTGTTTATTGAGGATGCAGGACAACCGGCTAATAAAGCATTACAGTAATCTAGTCTCGAGGTCATGAATGCATGAACTAACTTTTCTGCATCGGAAACAGATAGCATGTTACGTAATTTAGCAATGTTTCTAAGATGGAAAAAGGCTGTTCTTGTAACATATGAAATATGATTTTCGAAAGACAAGTTGTGGTCTAGTATAACTCCCAGGTCTTTTACCGTAGAGGATAAAGTAACAGGACATCCTTCTATATTAAAGTTGTATTGTAAGTGGTTTTGTGGATAGTTTTTTGGACCAACAAGTAATACCTCCGTTTTATCTGGATTTAGTAGCAGGAAATTATGCGTCATCCAGCATTTTATATCTTTAAGACACTGTCAATTTTGATGAGTTAGTGTTTTCATCTGGCCGTGATGAAATATATAATTGAGTGTCATCAGCATAACAGTGGAAATTAATTCCATGTTTTCTTATAATATTACCAAGTGGCAGCATATATATTGAGAATAGCAGAGGGCCTAACACCGATCCTTGCGGCACTCCATAGTCTACTGACGTTATCTTCGATTTTTCCCCATTTAAACAAACAAAATGGTAACGGTCTGATAAATACGATCTGAACCAGCTTAATGCCTGTCCCTGAACACCAGTGTAGATTTGTAGTCGATCCAAGAGTATTTTATGATCGATAGTGTCAAACGCAGCACTAAGATCGAGTAGATCTGAAGTAGATCGAAAATCATTTGTAATTTTAACTAGCGCAGTTTCTGTGATATGATGCGGTCTGAATCCTGACTGAAATTTTTCATATATCTCATTTTCTTGCAGGAAAGAGCACAATTGAGCGGACACTTTTGTTGTGTAACACAACTTTGTCCCTGTTTTGGGTATTTGGCTTCCTAAATGGCTTTATAATTAAATAAAACAGGCTCTGCAATGGACTGGAATAGGCAATCTGACATGTATTATAGTGATATATACTGTATGTCAACATTTCATAAGAAACTACATCACATAAAATCAATAGATGTTAACACTTGCATGCCATCGGTGGCACAGGTGCACTTCCTCCATAGCCGCATTTCCACTGTCGGGCCAGTGTGAGCCGGGGCTTTGAACGGGCCTGGCTGGGCTAATATCCTTGGACCTGTAGCACCGAGCCCACCGAGCCCAAAGCACCGAGGCCCAATCAAGCCCCTGGAGTGACTGTGGACACACGACTTGCCCTGGCACGCACTAGCATGCCCACTTTTGGCCCAACTGGAAACGCGGCCCATGATTAATTTATTCTCATGTTTACTAACCTTTCACATCAGACCTATCTTATCTAGCATAAGAAGATAGTTGAATATGAATGTTGAAATACAGGTAAAATAAACAGATTTCACACTTAGAACCACATTTGAAAGTGAAATCAAATTAGAATAGCTGTTTACACGCATGCATCAAGATCTTAGGCTGCGTTTCCAAAAAGCATCGTAAGCCTAAGACCATAGAAACAATTGGCAACAAAGGTCTCTGATCTACTTACAGGCCTACAATGCCTTTGGGAAATGCAGCCCTAGTCTGTGCCAGTTACCAAGTAGTGGCTTGACTTTGACTCGTTGTGAAATGACTCTGGAATAGAAGTGAATGACTTGGCATGGTCTGGAGATTTTCTTTGTAAAACCTAATTTTACCTTATGAAAACTTATTTATGAATTAATTCAGGTCTTTTCTGACCTGTGACTAAAAACTTCATCCAGCTGGAGCTCAACTTGACTTGCTTGACTTGAAACACTGACTTCATTTTCGTCAGGATTATTTGCTTTGTCACACTCTTGTGCTTATTGTCCTTGTTTTGCAAGTAAAAAAAAAAATACAATTTCTTAAAATTTTGCATTTTTTAATTTAGCCTACACTTTTATCCAAAGCGACTTACAAATGAGAAATACAAGTGATTCAGCTGGAAGTAAGAAATAGTGAAGGTATTGAGAAGGTTAGGTTTTATAGAATTAGTGCATAGTGTAATTGCATAGAAATATACACACTACCATTCAAAAGTTTGGGGTCAGTAAGATTTTAATTAATTTTTTTAAAAGAAAGAAATAGTTTTATTCAGCAAGAATGCGTTCAATTGTAAAGACATTTATAATGTTACAAAAGATTTCTGTTCAAAACAAATGCTGTTCTTTTGAACTTTCTATACGTCAAAGAATCCTGAAAAATTGCATGATGGTTTCCACAAAAATATTTAAGTTTAAAAAATATTGAAAATTCAGAGTTACCATTACAAGAATAAATTGCGTGTTTTCGTCCGACTCCCTCTTCTTGCCAAATTAAGCAGTGTCCGGCATTTTAATTATGTCTGTATTGTTTTTTTTCTTCCATGTCATTACAATACCACAGTAAGAAATATGATGGTAAAAAAATGGCATTTAAAAATCCATTTGGGGAAAATAACCAGTCAATGCAATCGTAGAGAGGGATTTTTGATGACTGGACGGAGCAAAGGAAAAAGGAATCAACAGTTGTTAAATACAGCTACACCAGACAGGACTTCACCCAGACACATACTGGTTAAGAACATCCTAAACAAACCGACCAGATCTTACAAAAATTACAAGTTCAAGATGCACTTATCTTCATGACATGCCCCTCCTAAATAAATAAATAAATAGTTTTGAGCTATCCAGTACTCTAAAGACAAAAAATGCCCATTCCTAGTTTCAACAACAGCAATTTCAGTTTATAAGTGTTTAAACAACCACAAGGAGATCTTTTGCACTCATTCTCTTTTGCACTCATGTGAATACGGTTAATTATGCACCAAAGATCATTTGCTCTAGACAGTGGCAATGCCAAGAGCTCTAGACTTGTGTTCGTCTTTTGTGCAAGTGTTCTTAAATGTAAATGCAAACCTACAACTGTTGCGGAGGGCTCCTGGATCATGTTTATGAATACTAATGAAACAGACTTTTGAGCATATTCACTGTGGTGCTTAAACAGTACTGGATTACTCTTGTTTTCGCTCTCTCTCTCTCTCTCTCTCTCACCGCTACACTTTCTCTCCTGTTTTGTGATTGTATCAGCAGTGGTCAAGGTGAAGTTTGTGTCCATTCCAATTTTCGAAATGATTCTCTGTGGAAGTAACACTGTCTGGGCTCAGTATATGGCCTGTGCTGCTTTGTCAAAGGAAATGAAGGTGAGATTTCAAACAGCTGACAGCTGCATATTGGCCGGGACCTCTGATGACTGTACCCGACACACTCCAGAGTCGTCCTGCCCTGCGAAATCATCACAATTCCACACTTGAAAGAGCTTTTTCTGACAAAGCAGTGTCCGCACATGGCCCAGGTGGTCATGGGTCCTGCGCTTAGTTGAGTTTCAGAGTGCAGGAACCGGTGGGATCGCTCCCGCCGGCAGCTTGGCGTCTGGCATAAACTTTCCCACTGAGCCATATGGAAAAGTGAGATAATCAACCATGCTTTTGTTGTCCTTTATCTGTGTGTAGCATTAATCTTACACATTACTGAAGAGAGTCTACCTACAGAAATGTGGATTAAACCAGTGCCTGTATTCTAAAGTGCAGAGTGGAAAGAGAATGGATTAGAGTAAACATATATGTGCTTGCAATCCACCGTATTCCTACGCCCCATGCCGCTTTGCGCGAATTATGGGTGTAACTTCCGTTCTGTAAACAATCTAAACAATCAGTGAAAGGCTCGCTCTATGTATGAACGCAATACGTTAAAAAAAGTGTCACAATGAGATGACATTAATCGACTCACCCTTCAACCATCGAACATTAAAATGAAATTTAACAGTTTAAAAGAATCAACAAGGTATACTTTCAACAGACTATAAATAGCCCCAAAAGTACGAGTCTTTGGTTAAATACCACAGGCAAATATACGATCTGTATTGTATAACAAGCCTTAATCAAAAATGTTCATTAACTTCAGCATTACGTGACACTATATCAAAGTGATTTCCGTCATTTTGACAGATTATAAATTGCATTTACCTGTGAAAACAAACCTGGAAAGAGACGTGAGGATTTTAGGAGAATAACGAGAGATTCTTCGTCCATTCCAGTGAATTATTAATGGAATATTGTAAATTAAATTCGGGAGAACAGACCACAAATGTGCCGTATATGTTGTCCTTTTTCATACTTTTACAGCGGATTGCAAAGGAAAAAATAAAAATCATCACGAGGAAAATAAAGCAGCGACTGAAAAGAGCTCTTGCCATAGATATTCTTGTTATAACATGTCACGTTAAAATACCAAGTATAACGTTATTCTCATAATGTCTGAAAATAAATCATGAAGGAAAATTGACAGCTCATCCAGTCAAACTGACGGATCAGCTTTATTTGTAGGGCAACCTTATGATTTGAAATGCTTCGTTTCAGCCTTTTTGAATGGAAGTTCTCCAAACCGGAAGTGCCGCCCATAATTCAAAACGCAGTAAGGTCGTCAGGAATAAGGTGGATACTATTTAAGAATATAAGTATAGCAATTATAAAAAAATTTCCAATGAGTGTTGCCAATGGAGCTGTGTGTTCATGTTGAATATGTGCTGTCCATTACAATGTCAAGATGATTATAATGATGATTAGTTAATAAATTATTATTATTACTAATTGTTTTATATCTACGTTATTATAGTTGTTTTTGTGGTTGTTATTATATTATTAGCCCCTTTCTCACATGCCGTCTTTACTGGTAAATTACTCTTACGGTATCATGTGTGAACAGGACCTTTTCAAAAATAGCAGTAAATCGGTTCTGGCAATTTACCAGAATGAGAAGTCGTAACATTACCAGTAAATTACCGGTATGATGCTGTGTGTGAACAGAGAATGCAGATTATTGGTATGAACACGTACGAGGTCCAAATGAGCTGACGTAAGAAGCTTACTTTGGACCAATCATAAAGTTCTTATGGAGAAGACACGATTTTGTTTGTTTTGTTTGGTGTCCTTTTGGTAATATGACATCGAATTTGGTCTAATAAGGTGCAGTGGGCTTGATATGTCACCAAAGTGGGAATATAATGGTTTATTCCTTATTTTGGTCAAGCATCTTGAACTAAAAAATGTTCAATGGCTCTTTGTCCCTTTAAGATTTCTATGTGTAAATTAACTCTTATATGTAGGCTACTAGCGTTGTTCCCATTGTTGACATCAGCATTCTCCGTATCCTACTTCAGCTGACAGCTGATTGCCAGCCGGTGTTTTTTGTGTGTATATGTGTACACATGCCCGTCTTCGCTCAAACCTGTTCCCTACTCGCCCCTCTGTGTGTCTTGCGCCACTGCCCTCTAACTGCTGATTGATCGAATCCGCCTGGAGACCAACACCCTTCTTTCATTTGCCAGCACCTTGGGAGGCAAGAAGCAGGTTGCCTGCCAGCTCCACACAGCCTCCTTTGACCCACAGAGTAGGCACGGATGCAGCACAGCAACAAGAGTGGTACCTTGACCCACTTTAGCAGACACAGAAGTGCTTTAACTTGAGCTCATGTCCTTTTTGGGCGGCCTAAATGGAACAAGCACCTGGTATCGATCAGTCTCTCTCATGGGCTCCACATGCTTGCACTTTGTTTCTCGGTGCAGTCGTAATGCTACTAACATTCTCAGACATACGCACTCATTCACAATTAAACATCCCCCTGTTTTCCTGGCAGGCCCTCATGTTCCTTTCGCTGTCCCAGAACAATAAGCCGTCTCAACAATCTGAGTGCGCTCTCTTCACGATCCAGGGCAATCACCAGTAGGCCACATGTGCTAGCATGCTTCAACTGCTCGAATGTTCTCCAAGTAGGGTGGAGGCCGAGAAAAGAGCTGTCAACTGGGATGCTGGGTGGAAATGTATTCCCCCCTGTAACGTTCAGCGGAGATGCTACCCCTTCCCTCTCACTCTTTTCCTCCCCAGCTGCTGTTCAACTCAATTATCTGATTCGCTGAGTAGTCTGTTCCGCTCTCTTAATGTGCGGTACTATTAGGAATTCTCTGCATGCTGTGGGGGGAATGAGGCCTACAGGCCTTGCTCCCAGGATCCATCCTTCAACTGAGAGAGCTCAGATTTGACGCAAAACAAAAAAGAATCCCTGCTTTTTTCTTAATCCTTAATCCTCTATTTTCTTCCATTGATTCACTCTGCACGTAGTTTCTTCCAGAGAATTATTATGAGAGATGAGCTTTAGGATTTCTGACTTGCCTATGAATTCACTTCACTTATCTTGCTTCCTTGTGCTTCTAGTCTCACATAGCCAGACCTTCAGACTGACGGCAGAAGGTCAGCTTTCATTGGGGAAGGACCGTAATAATAATCTTATTTCTCTATTTTCATAAAGTTGTCGTAAGCTTTTTTTTTTTTTTTTTTTTTTTTTTTTTTTTTTTTTTACTGTTAAACAATCTAAAATTGCAGAGGTCAATATCCATTGGCGAGCCATATGAATTGATATTTGTAAAAAAAAACTTTCTCTTTTTTTTTACTTTTTATTTGGTCAAACCTTTTCACCAAGTGAAACTTTTCTTGAAAATTTTATTTTTTTAACATGAATACACATTGTAAATGTCTAAGAACTTGACAAATGTTTTTTTTTTTTTTTACTATATTTTGCAAAGATTTTTCCTTTTCTTTATTGTGGACACCCTTATAATTCATTGACCCAATTGCTCTTGCTCTTGCTTTCGCTCCAGAATATGGTCATCTTCTCCATTGCTTGTTCCAGAAGGGTTATTATCCACCTCCTTCCTTACTCCCCTGTTTTCTAAGGGAGTGGAAATGGCCCTCAGCTGGAACCACATCCAATAAGTGTCCATCATTTCTCCCTCTCCATCAAATGAGACCTGGGCCCTGATGTATAAACGTTGAATACGCACAAAAAAAGGCATTGAAATGTGTGTAGGCAATTTTCAACACACATATCAGGATTTAAAAAAAAAAACTAGGCGTAAATATGTGCGTACGGTACAGACACTCGACTGCGTTAGCACTTTTACTGGAGTGAGCGAAGTAATGAAGTAAACAGAATAATTTAAACTCTGTTTTACATCTTATGTACTGTACAATTTAGGTTAAATATGCTACTCTCATTAATTGAGTTAAGCACTGGAAATCATTGTCCAGAAGTTACAATATTTTAATATTAATTTAAATAGAAATATTTGTAGTGGATGTGCTGCTTTTGAACACTTTTCCTGTGGAATGCTGTGTTTTAATGTTTCAACTACAGCGAGGGTTGCTTGGCACATGATAATTCTGCTGTGAAGAGAAAATATTTAATGCGAATAATGATCAATGATGCGCAATTACGCGGTCTAAGCAGATGGCTTAGCAACATAGACTGTATAATGACAGACACTGAAGGACTCGCTCGGTGATCGAACGGTCCATTGGCCGTTTTGAAATGAATAAGTCCGATGACCGTAGGTTGTAAAACCTCTGCTGCTCGCAGGTGCTGTTGGTGTCGTGCACAGACAGTAGCCTAACCACTTTTGGGGTCTTCCCAATATAATAAAAACGAGGCATTGTAAGCTCTATGGTTATTTCGGGGAGGAGACGGGGTAGAGATGCATATACGGACAATCTTCCAGTGACTGGGTTTTATAAAGAGAATTTTGCGCAGGTTTCTAAAATCTAGATTCAAGGTTCAATGTAAAATCTTGCTTTTGTGCGTACGCACACTTATAGGATGAAATCAATGGAAGGAGGTAGGGCTGGGCGATATGACCAAAATCTCATATCACGATAGAAGTCATCTCATATCCCGATAACGATATATATCACGATATACTGTAAAACATCAAATAATAGCCCGGGCTTTTATTTTCCCAAATCGCCGAACTGCACCGGCTTGTATTTGAGGCAGGTGTCTATGAGACAGGCCTTTAATTTAGTGTAGGCCTAGAGATAACGAAGATTACGTTTTATTTATAAATGTGTTTAACAAATCCGTTAATCTAAGAATTAGCCTAGGCTACTTTATTATGTCTAAAGGGGGTCGCTCACCGGACGAGAAGCGCGCGCGCCGTGTCTATAGCAACTCGAGGTATCGCACACCGGACGCGCGCTGTCAGTTTATGGCCAGCAAATTGTTATGTTTAAGGACATTATGGAATTAAGATCATGTCTGTACTATGTTATGATAGTACTGTACAATTAAATACAATCGTTGCTTAGTCTGCAGTCTGAACACTTTACCTCAGAGCGTCCGTTAACTGAATGAATTGGGAATATCACCTGAAAATCCGATAACAGCATCAATTTGAATTCAACCAGCTGATTTCTGTAAATGAATGTACAACTAAATGTATGTTGCAGCACAGGGTGAAGTCAGTATATACATAACGATAATTGTACATTTAATAAAACCATAGCTTTTAGATTATTGGCAGAATTAAAAAAAAACGAAACGAAGTGACAGCCATGGGCTGAACAATACATTACTGGTAATATCCATCGAGCCTATGAACTTGTTGCCCGAAACACATCAACAAGAAAGAATGAAGGCTATACCCTGTAAAACGATCTCCTTCTCTCTCCGGCCTCCGCTAACTCTGCTTGCGCTAACAACTCCGCCCAGATGCGCGCAATCTGCACCACAGAACTGGTTTAAACAGACGATCTGACGGGTTTTAGAAGATTAAATACAAACCGAAACTAAAAAACAGACCAGGCCTCTATTTGAGACTGGCGTTTATTTATCCAAACCACCCTAAAATGGTCAATACAACAAATAGAAAGTTAACCAAACCATCTAGCCCCTCGTTTAGGAACGAGCTCCTCGGTTTGTTCTGGCTGGTTCTTCTCCTGCTCGGAAACACCCGGTTCTGTCACCCCTTCATTCATGCTGTTATTCACGTTTCTGCCTGCATCCCCATGTGGCGTGAAAGATTGCAGTCATCCAAATTTTTGCCGTAAACAATGTTTTTTTGCGACACCACGATATAAACGATATGGCATAATATGAAACGATAGGCTTTTTATATCGTCCATCCGATATATATCGTCATATCGCACAGCCCTAGAAGGAGGCCCTTGGTCTGGTACATTTAGACCATTCCCAACCTACCTGCTCATGGGGTGATGAGTCCATTTAAGCATGCTGTGCCGATGAAAGTGACAGCGATGGCTCCTCTGTGTATACATTCCCCCTCGCAGAGAGAATGTTTCCGCCACAGTAGCCTGATAACTGGACTCGACTTAGCACCCTGACGGTGGAACCACTTAATGGATTTTAGCCTCAAATGTCAGGCCGATACCCCTGGGATGTTGCACTGATGGGATTTTATAAATAACATTATTCAGCACTTTATTCTGCCTAAGTGGAAATCTGCACACAAGAACTAGCACATACACTACTGAAGAAGCAATAATATGTGATCTCAGAAATTTGATGAAAGTTGAGTTGAAGACTGACCTTTCGCTCTAAAATTGTAGAGCTTATTATCGATCGGCGAGCCACATGCTCATCTGTCAACACGAGTGAGGTTTTCTGCAGATTCTTGCAGTGATCCTTGAGCCAAGTATCACTGATGACTCACTGTGTCACTGTGATTTAAAATAGCTGGACTTGAAGTCCTACTGTGCAAAGAGGCTATGACAATTCCAAAGTGGCTTTTGCTGACTTTTCAACAACAATAAATGCAAATAACTTTTTTGAAAAATTATGTTTTGAACCGTTCCAACGATGTTGACATTTTAAGATGCTCTTCTCTGCAAGAGTCGTTCCCTGCGTCTGACAAATAGCGCTGCCAATTTCAGAAGAGATGCCAGCCAGAATTCCCCACTGAGAGCTTGGACACACACGCTGATGATCAAGGCAGTGCAAATGCTACACCTCGCCTTCAAATGGCACCCAGCTCTCTGGCAGTTGGGAAGACGAGCAAAAAAGAATAAAGCAGGATGGTTTCAGGGTGTTTCAGGTGGGTGGATGTGGATTGATGTGTCTTTTTTTTTTCGACTCTAGTTATTCCAGCATGAGTCAATGCTCTGGCAGTCAAACTGGATATCTTAGGGGCTGACCATAAAAAGGTAGATACCACATATGTTTTTGAAAGTCTCTTACACTCACCAAGGCGGTATAAAATACAGTAAAATACTAAAAAAATATATTAAAATAAAAACTTTATTTAAATGATATTTCACAATATATTAGTAGGGATGGGAATTGAAAACCGGTTCCACTCGAGAACCGGTTCTAAGTTTTACGATCCATCGATATTGTATGCCCTCGACGTTAACGAGTCCTCTTATCGATGCTCCTGCTCTGAGTCAGCCATAGTATGTAGGCTACAGACCGTGAACTCACAACTGTCCCTTTTGTCCTTTATCAAGCACCATAGCACGGCATCCAAAGCGAATTTTTGTACCGCCAAAGTCTTATTTGATCGGTAAGTAATGTAGATGAACTGCTGCGCTTGTGACAGGGCGCATGTTTAACTGAACGATCAGAGAGCGAGAGAGAGAGCCCCGGTCGCGCGCGCGCACTCGGAGCAAGGCGGCTTCACCGTCTCAAAACTAAGCGCTGTCTTGCTCTCTCTCCCTCGCACATATTAATCAAAATAAACGACACGATGGTAAGGTCGGGAGACTAAAGTTTCATGTGGAGCATTCGGAGATTTGTTTTTCCTGAATTACCGCTGTGTGTGAATTGTGCTAAAATACGTTGCCTTATCTTCTCTGAAAAGTGTTCCGCACATTCAGCTGACATAAACCACACTTTAAATAAACGAAAAAAACTATCCAGTGATGAAATGTTTTCTGTGATGACACACATCTTGTGGGATGTCCCAACCGCCGGGATAATCACAACGCGCACACGTCCGATAATGACACGTCCAATTCGCGAACTAATGACTCATTTGAACTGATTCGTTTTAATGAATGGTTAAAACAACTGATCTTTCTAACACTGAACTCACGGGACGTTTAATCGGTGTATAACTTTGCTTACTCAAGTGTAAGCTTTAAAACAAATAAAACCACTTGTTTTTTTTGCCCGAAAAAAGCATATGACTACTTTTTTCCACACAGTGCTATCAGGAATCGATAAAGAATCGGATCGATAAGCAGAATCGTTAGTGGCATTGATATTGATCAAATCTTATCAATTCCCATCCCTATATATTAGTGTTACTGTATTTCTGATCAAATAAATTCAACCTTAGTGACTTTGTCCATTTTGCACTGTCCATCAGTTCTCTGTGCATAAAATCAAGCCGTATCCTGCTTTATTTTTCTAATTAAATATCCTGTTTCACATGGAAATGGGAACACAATTTCAAAATGACTTTAATGATTTGTTGTTCTCCATCTCATAAGGTAGCATTTACTAAAATACGTAGCATTGTTTAATGTGACAGCTGTATATTGCCATTACCGCTTTTAATCTAGCACTGTAGTTTAGTGAAGCAAAGATGCATATATTAGCACTCCTCATTAGCACTATCCCACATAACTCACACACAAAGCTAAGTCTGTGTCCAAGCTTATACCTGTGACTTTCACCACCTGGCTTACTTAGCGGGATTTGGCGTCAGAAACGGGATGCAGAGGATGGCAGGTGCCAATGGAGTTGTGTGGGGCGCTGCCCTCTGAACTGATTGCTGCACCTGTGGTGAAAAGGAAGACCTGTGGGTTGAATGAACTTCAGAAGTCATTTGTTCAGTTCCAGGGTTAGGACGGGTTTCTCCTTGGAGTGTCTAAATGTGGCTGGACCAACCCCTAGTGCAGATGTAATTTAGGCCACGAGTCCTTTGAGGTCAGAACTGCAGTTTTTGTCTAAAGACAAGGTTGATTTCAGACATTTATACATGTTGGTCCGTTAGTTCTTTGGTGCCCAGAGTCTTGAGTCATGAGTTTACATAAGAGATGCACCGAAATTTGGGCCAAAACCGAAAATTCAGGATGCACTTGGCTGAAAACCAAAAAATATCTACAGTGGAGATCTATGTGTGTGTGAAACTATGAAATATTGATTTTTATACATTAACAATAATATTGTTATCTCAATATATTTTATATAAATATAAAAATGGAATACATAATTGTACAGATTGATCTTGAGACCGATTACTTGTTCAGGCAACCCGCCAAATATTAAATTTTAAAATTGTGGTTATTCACAAACTGCTGATCAACACACCAAAATGGCGACTGGTGCACAGTGAATGAATTATTTTTTTTTTTTTTTTTTTTTACAGCTCAGACAAAGTGCAAGGCCAGTAACACACACACATAATCACACTCACAAACACATATACTCCTCCTTTTTTCAGCAGTTAATCTCAGCAGTGTGATTATACAGTTGTTTCTCAGTTTTTGCCAAGCTGCAGCCGTGTGAGCGTCAATTAAGGTGTAACGTAAGGCTTGACCTCTCAGAAATCGATGGCTGCTTCTGCTCTGCCCGTCTAATTGGTAGTCAATGTGATGAATCTTGAGGGTGGCCAATCGTATTTGTTCCCACTGAAATCCAATAGAGTAAATTCACTCTCCCTCTGTTCCTTGTTCATGTCAGCATGATGCATTGCTTCTGGCTTTGCTATAACTTCTAAAGCAACATCTTCTCGCTTTCTCCCTTCTCTCGCCTCTCTTAACCTAAATCCCTCCTTCTCTCTCTCAAAGTGAAAGAGGAAATCTTCTCGTTCCCTAAAGCCATGGGGCATATAGAATATGCCAAAAAGATTAAGGCACTGGGTTTTTTAGCCGCCTGTTGCGAGGACCCTACACAATAGCATTTGCTCTCATTTCTGCTTATTACAAAGTAGATTCAGCCTGCAGTTTTATGTAGGCTACACATTCGTCTTTGAGCCAGTGTCATGTTTGTCCTCAGTGGAATGGTTTCTCACATTAATAGTGGCAAAGTTGTTTCGGTATGGTGTTCCCTTACGCAGCCTTTCTTTATTGAAGGTTGCGGTGGAATAGTCGGTTACAGCCTTGATAGAGGATGCATTATATCTAAGCTTGCATATATCCTTATGGCTTTAGCTTATTACTTTTTCTGTACATGGATTATTGTACCAAACCTGCTTCACTGGGACTCTTGTGCACTGAGCCGTCCTCTCAACCACTCCGCCTGTAATCATGTGGCTGTTGTGTACTTTTGTTTGGACTCTAAGAACTGGCTGCACTTGTAAATAATTGATATGATCAGTAAGTTATAGCAACATGTTTTTCCATTACTTCAACTCATCAAAATAAATTAACCAATTTCAACTTCATTTTGAAAGTTAAACAAGGTTCATATAGACAAAAATGAGTTAAAGACTTTTACTGCCGATCTGATTTGGGAAATTAGGTGGAATTTTATTTTATTTTATGCCAAATCCTTCATGTTGTTGAATAGATAATGAATATGTGTGCAGTACACAATCATGCGTGATCAATAGGAGTTAAATTCTTGAATATACTTTTAAGGTGCACTGTAATCTTTTTGTAATTAAAAAAAAAAATATCCAAAAAATGTATGGCAAATGTGTTACAAATGTACACTCACATGAAACACACACTGCGTCCAAATATGCCTACTTCCATACTATATAGTTTGCGAAAAACAGTATGCGAGGAGAAGCATGTCCAAATTCATAGTATTCATTAAACAGTAGGCGAAAACCTGGATGACCTACTTCCGGCGCGATTCTGAAGTGCGCATTTGACGGACACTTTACTGTCCCATGAGGCCACTGGACAGGATTTGGGAATAGAAGTAAAGCGACGCAGCTGACGCCTTAAGTCACATGACAATGACAACATGGCGGATGTAGTACACCCAAAATTCATTCTACATAGAACATACTTTTTAATGGTCTCAAAGCAAGTTTCAAAACCAAATGTAGTACCCACTGTATGCAATTTCGGACGCAGCAACAGACTCCAGCCAAATCAGTGGTCTAGAAAAAGCGGCTCTCATGGTGGCTTACAATTTTTATTGAGTTACTAATATAAATAATAATTAGGCTTGGGATGAATATCTTCTGGGCTGAGTTTTTTTTTCTGTGAATCAAACATACAGCTTGCAATGCGTTGTATTATTTTTTTGCTTGAGACTTGAATCACTGTAGTTTCTTGTTCATATGACAATGATTACATGAAGATACACTTTGTGAGATTTATATCGTATAATGGATTGCATTTTAATTGAATGTGGCAATATTGGCTTATATTCATTCTCTTTAAAAAACAAATCAACATCTTAATTTAAATTAAAATGTTTATTATCAAAATTACAGTACTGTTCAAAAGTTTGGGGTCAGTAATTTTTTTTTTTTATACCGAAAAAATACTTTTATTCATCAAGGATGCATTGAATTGATCAAACATGAACGTTAATACATGTCTTTAATATTTAATATTATTTCTTAATTTATATTCATCTAAGAATCCTGAAAAAAAATGCTTTATAGTTTCCAAAAAAATATTAAAGGGATAGTTCGGCCAAAAATGATATTTAAACCATGCATTACTCACCCTCAAGCCGTTCGAGATGCATATGTCAATCTTGTTTCAGACGAACACATTTTCAGTTATTTTAGAAAATGTCTTAGACCCTTCAATGGATATAATGTGAAGCAATGGGGTCCACCTCCTTCAAGTCCCAAAATGTGCATACATCCTTCACAGAAGTAATCCATCCGGCTCCAGGGGGATAAACGAAGGCCTTATGAGGGTAATCCGTGCGGTTTTGTCGTAAAAATATACATATTTAAAACTTTATAAATGAAAATATCTGACTTCCGGCAACGATCGACGCACGTTCACGGGTGATGTTTTGCTCTGCTCTCTGGCTGCGCGGGCGCGTTCGGTCTACGTCACGACGCTACGTCCTACCTCGTACGCCGACTTCCATCACCCGTGGACGCGCCTCGATCGTTGCCGGAAGTCAGATATTTTCATTTATAAAGTTTTAAATATGTATATTTTTACGAAAAAACCGCACGGATTACCCTCATAAGGCCTTCGTTTATCCCCCTGGAGCCGGATGGATTACTTCTGTGAAGGATATATGCACATTTTGGGACTTGAAAGAGGTGGACCCCATTGCTTCACATTATATCCACTGAAGGGTCTAAGACATTTTCTAAAATAACTGAAAATGTGTTCGTCTGAAACAAGATTGACAAATGCATCTCGAACGGCTTGAGGGTGAGTAATGCATGGTTTAAATATCATTTTTGGCCGAACTATCCCTTTAAGCAGCTCAACTGTTTTCAACATTGATAAGTAATGTTTCTTAATCTAGAAATAGAAATTTGGATGTGAAATTTGGAATGAAAAATGGATATTTTTAATTATTAGCTATATTAAAATATATAGATCCCATAAATTAAAATAGAAAGTTGTTTTTGGTACAAAAAGAATCATCGATGAATTATGGAAGAGGAATCATTAGGAATAATCAGAATAATTAAATTCCTTAAGATTCCTGATAATAAAAATGTCTATAATATGTAGGGCTTCTTCAGTTCTCGAGGCTCTTTACAAAACATAAACCTCTCAAAGTACATGTGGCCTAATCCAAACAATTTGACTCGAGCAATATACATATTAAAAAACACAGCAAAATGGAGCAAGAGTCAATGCTGTAGTCCAATAGGGTGTTGTCTGTCCCGGTGGGATTAGAATGATATTGGAAGCAGATGATATCAGGATTTATTTTTCCAATTAAACAATGTACTCCACGTCTGTTCCACATTTCAGTTGCTTAACAGATATTTATTTTCTTTAAGCCTGTACATTCAAGTGCCTTGCTTGATTGCATGTGATCTAAATTATTAGGTGTTCAAGCACGAAGTGCTGAAAACCTATTGTATTTGTACTGATTTTTATTATTAGGTGTTCAAGCACGAAGTGCTGAAAACCTATTGTATTTGTACTGATTTTTATTATTATTATTCTCCGCTAAAACGCATCGTACAGCCCAAACCGTAAGTGCTAGAGACTTGATATTTGGGATTAAGGTAGCACAGAAATCGAGGAGAGGTTGAGAGAGTATGAGCCCGATTGGCCCATAGGTGGCGCTATAGCAACAAAAGCGCGAAAGTGATCATAACTCCTAGACCGTATGTCGTAGACTCAAGTGTCTTATATCATTGGAAAGCTGGTCTTCTGACTTAAAAAACGTATATCTCCGATTTCATTTGCGGTATGCAAATTTTTCCGCCATTTTGAATTTTGTCAAAAAACTACTTTTGCGAACTAGTCCCTGGTTTTTCGCCCGATCGGAACCAAACTAGTGCATACATGTTCTTTGGAGTCTGATTATCAATAATTATCGAAAAAAAGTCGAAATTTCGATTTCTGGTCGCTAGGGGGCGCAAAATAAACGTTGTGGGAGGAGCCTATTTTACTAAAATGGCTATAACTCCAGAAGTAAATGAGATATCTTCACCAAACTTGACACACATGTGTATGAGGACAGTTTGGGGTCACAGTAAAAAAACCGCGTCGATCTACCGCTAGGTGGCGCTATAACATTAAAAAAACATAAATAGGGCTATGACCACGTGACCGTTAGTCCGATTGACTTGAAAATTGGTATGCAGTGTCTTGGTCCAAGGCCCCATGTATGTGTATGAGGACATTGGCGTATCTCAAAAAACATGGCCGCCATCGGCCAATGAAGTTTGAGCACCTATGAGACGAGGTTAACGAAGGCTGATCGGAACGAAACTCAATGGGCATGTTCGACTCATGGCCCAAGAGGTCTGTAAGAGTTTTGAAAGAAATCGGCCACTAGTTAGCGCTAACGAGTTTTATGGCTCTGTAATCACGTGGTGTTGCACACATCACGTGGTGTTTCCCATAATATGCATATCATTTGATAGATCTCCTCATGTTGAACAACTTTGCCTCTAAATCCATTGCTGTCAATCAAATCATTCATTAAATATTCACAAATATGTTAAAAACCTACTTTCGCAAACTAGTCCCTGGTTTTTCGCCCGATCGGAACCAGACCAGTCTAGGACAATTCTCTGGACTCTCTAGATCAATAATTATCGAAAAAATGTTGAACTTTGCCCTTTGGTTCACTGTAACAGGGTCATTAAGAAAAGGGGGCGTGTCAAAATACACTTAAAAGCCTATAAATCATAAATAAAAACTCAGAACTTCACAAAAATTGATGAGCACATGTGTCATAACATGGTGAAGAAGCATGCAAAGTTTCATGGAGATCGGACCATAGGTGGCGCTATAACTGTCAAAAAGCTTTAAAACCATATATTTCCTATGTTAAATTGCCTGTATTGACTGTAAATGCTGATCTCTTAAATGAATGCTCAGATCTTCTTTAAAAAAGGTCAAGAACATGTCTAATATCACTCTGAACAGCATTGAAAAATTTCAGACAAATCGGACAAAATTTGCCTCTATTATTAATTGTAACAATTGCAGTAAACATTTCTTTTTTCCATCACATAGTTCAAATAACTGTATCTACAACAGAATGTGTGTGTGTAGTCCTAGGTTTCTGAATAAATGCAAAATAATCTGATTAATAGTTTACAAACACATTATGTGAAATGCTTATAGACCATTAAAGTATATTTTCATAATGACACATCCCAATAGCATTGAAAACCACAACAACAACATTTGTCTTTATTTGTGTGTGTGTGTATGTGTGCTAGCATGCTAGAATCATATTACATCATAGGCTACTAGAATGTGTTCAATTGTGGTAAATCATGCAAGAACAGGGTAAACCATGGTGAATCATACTAGAACTCGGTATATCATAGTAAACTATGGTAAATCACACTGTAACATAGTAAATCATTAACAATCACACTGAAATGTGGTATATCATGGTAAATCATGCTAAAACATGGTCTATTCCATCTATGATGTCAATGGTTAAATGCTTGCTACATAAAACTTATTGTCTTTTGATGCTTTTGTGCTTAACGGCCTTAAAGGCCTTAACTGCTTGAACACCGCTAAATGCTGCTAGCAGCTTTAATTAGGTGTTCAAGCACGAAGTGCTGAAAACCTATTGTATTTGTACTGATTTTTATTATTATTATTATTATTATTATTATTATTATTCTTCTGCCGTAAAACGCATCGTGCAGAACAAACCGTAAGTGCTGGAGCTCTGAAACTTTGTCAGAGGGTAGTACAAAAATCGAGGAGAGCCTCAGAAAGTATGACCCCGATTGGCCTATAGGTGGCGCTACAGCAATCAATTGCGCGAAACTGCTCATAACTCCTAAACCGTATGTCGTAGACTCAAGTGTCTTATATCATTGGAAAGCTGGAGGCCTGAAGAACAAAACGTATATCTCCGATTTCATTTCCGGTATGCAAATTTTTCCGCCATTTTGAATTTTGTCAAAAACCTACTTTTGCGAACTAGTCCCTGGTTTTTCGCCCGATCAAAACCAGACAAATGCATACATGTTCTCTGGAGTCTGAATATCAATAATCATTGAAAAAAAGTTGAATTTTCGATTCACGGTCGCTAGGGGGAGTAAAATGATCGTTGTGGGAGGAGCCTATTTTACTAATATGGCTATAACTCGAGAAGTAAATGAGATATCTTCACCAATCTTGGAACACATGTGTATGAGTTCAATCTGAGGTCACAGTAAAAAAATCGCGTCGACCTAACACTAGGTGGCGCTATAACACACAAAAAACCTAAATCGGGCTATGACCACCTGACCGTTAGTCCGATTGACTTAAAAATTGGTATGCAGTGTCTTGGTCCAAGGTGCCATGTATGTGTATGAGGAAATTGGCGTAACTCAAAAAACATGGCCGCCATCGGCCAATGAATTTGAGCACCTATTACACGAGGTTAACGGAGGCCAATCGGAACGAAACTCGACGGACATGTTTGACTCATGGCCCAAGAGGTCTGTAAGAGTTTTGAAAGAAATTGGCCACTAGTTGGCGCTAACGAGTTTTACGGCTCTGTAATCACGTGGTGTTGCACACATCCCGAAAATATGCATATCATTTGATAGATCTCCTCAGGATGAACAACTTTCCCTCTAGAACCATTGCTGTCAATCAAATCGTTCATTAAATATTCACGAATATGTTAAAAACCTACTTTTGCGAACTAGTCCCTGGATTTTTGCCCGATTGGAACCAGACCAGTCTAGGACAATTCTCTGGACTCTCTAGATCAATAATCATTGAAAAAAAGTTGAACTTTTGCATTTTTCGTATGGCTATAACAGGGTCATTTAGAAAAGGGGCGTGTCAAATACACACAAAAGCCTATAAATCATAAATAAAAACTCAGAACTAAACAAAAATTGGTGAGCATATGTGTCATAACATGGTGAAGAAGCATGCAAAGTTTCATGGAGATCGGACCATAGTTGGCGCTATAACTGTCAAAAAGCTTTAAAACCATACATTTCCTATGGCAAATTGCCTGTATTGGCTGTAAATGCTGATCTCTTAAATGAATGCTCAGATCTTCTTTAAAAAAGGTCAAGAACATGTGTAATATCACTCTGTACGGCATTGAAAAATTTCAGACAAATCAGACAAAATTTGCCTCTATAATTAATTGTCACAGGAAGCCTCAAAACGAAAGTAAAACATTGGGCCACGCCCCCCCAAGCACGAATTCACTCATAACTCGAAAACGGAAAGTCTCTGCCCGCTGAAATTTTGATGGTAAGGTCCTCTCGGGGATCTTGATCCAAATCTTTCGTCGCGGGGCTCGGGAGCGCCCCCCCGCGGATCGCTAATCTGTGAGAACCCCAACTTGAAACGGCTGTAACTCTTGATCCAGACCATCTAGATCCTTGTGGAAGAGCTTGTTGGAAAGGGCTCGTCCTCATCTAGCTTCGATTCGAGTTTGGTGCGATTTGGCCTGGGCATTCCCGAGATATAAGCCCACAAAGATATGCATTTAAACGGACATTACTCCCGACAGCAATCACTCAGCAACACGGGAATGGTCTTGTTCAAGAGGGCTCCTCTAACCCTATCTAAGTTCTGAGTTTCAGATTTTTTCACTTTCTCGTTCCCGAGATATAAGTAAAAAAAAAAACGAATTTCCTGTCATTCATTTCAACCGTTTATGTAGGCTGTAAAACCGCTGTTGTCCACTAGAGGGAGCAACAGCATTAGATATTTTTAATCTTTTTTAACCAGTTTTCAGCAATGGCTAACAAACAAATGCTTATAATATAATATTAAATAATGATTTATTAGAAAGTTTAATATTTTTACATCACAAATAAATATCTGAAATGCTTAAGGACCACAAAAAGAGATTTTCACAATATCATAACCCACAATTGTGTGTTTGTGTGTGTGTGTAAGCATGCATAATGGTATTCACATTGAAAGACTGGTTTGCTTTAGTGCACAATACTCAGGGTTTCTGCAGGGTTTAGTCAGTCAAATTTAAGACCTTTTAAGACCTTTTTATGACCAATATTATTTAAATTTATGACCTACTCGAATTACGAAAAATAACTTCCTTTCAAAAGTCTTTTTTTATTGACTTTCATTAAAAGTAATAAGTTTAATTATTTAAAGGTTCCATTTTCTTAAGAGTAACAAACTGAAGGCTCCCTTTTCCTAAGTATCAATAACACAGGAACAACACAACACTTATCACGATAATATCAGTCAATATCGATAATTATGACGATAAATGTCAATTCTTTATTTCTTTGAACTTTGAAGGCAGATTTTTGTTCCTAACTGAAAGTTGTAGAAACCAGAGCGTTAATTGTGGTTTTAAACTACTCTTTATTGTCAAAACATATCATGACAAACACTTGCCAAACAGGTGAACATTTCACAAATCTGAGGTAGAACATTCAAACATTTGTATTTTTTCCTTAACAAAAATAATATCTTTATTTCAAAATTAATTTCTTAGTTTCTGCATGTGCTAATGGGGGATATTGTTTCAAGTCTTGAAACAGGTTTGTGTTGCCTGGCTTTGATGGCACGTATCTTTATGAAATGTATGAAAAACAGTAGGCTATAGCCTAAATACATAAATACTGTAATTATATTCCATTAGTCCTTTAATACATTGTCTACATTAATAATATAATACAATTCAATATGTATCCCACATTTCATGGTGCAGTTAATATTACTAGGCTAACGTTACAGTAAAACCATGGTAAAGGATGTAAATGTGTAGATGGAAAAGCTTTCTGACTGTATAGTTGCGCACAGTGTTTCTCCTGTTCGTCAGCGCTGTTTCATCTGCCTTTAAACTGGTTTAAATCACTGAGACATTTGTGTTCTTCGCTGAATTCAAGTGCTTCTCACTGGATCTCGTGATCGAGACTGATCAAAGTTAACCATAGACAGTAAAAGAACGTGTCTGCTCTAGTGAGCTTGATCGCGCTACGCTGCCGTTTGGACTTTGAGCCGAGCGGATAAACGCTCCGTGAGGCGCGCGCGGTTCAAATGAGTTTCGTTCCGCTTTTGGCGCATAAACATGATCTAACATTTATCGAACTCTTGATATCGTTTTATAGAGAAAACATTATATCGCGATAATGAATGAATGAGCATATCAATTTAAGATGTGGCTAAATGTAATTTATGACCTTGTATGGAAAAGCCGGACGTTTTTATGACTTTTTATGACCCCGCGGAAACCCTGATACTGATTAAACCAAGTAGTTCAAAATAAAAGTGGTACTATAGCAATAAGTGGTCTTCTACTACCCTCTGCTGGACATTATACTTATTAATAGTCTTTTCACATGTGCTTTTGCATTCATATATTCAGACACTAAAAAATAACCTTATGTGACAATTACTATAATAACACAATCATATTTTGTCTTTCAATTCACTTTACTGTTCTGAAGCTTCACATAATTGCTAACAACGTGGTAAATCATAGTAAATCATGCTACAATCCTGCTGAATCATTCTAGAATGTGGTATATCATGATAAATTATTGTGTAACATTCGGTCACAACAAGGTAACATCAAGGTAAACTAAGACAAACCATGGTAAACTGACTATTGTAGTACATTGAGAAATATGAATCCTGAAGGACAATTGCAGTAAACATTTCTTTTTTCCATCACATAGTTCAAATATCTGTATCTACAACAGAATGTGTGTGTGTAGTCCTAGGTTTCTGAATAAATGCTGAATAATCTGATTAATAGCTTGCAAAGACATTAAATGCTTATAGACCATTAAAATATATTTATATAATGACTTTGTGTGTATGTGTGTGTGTGTGTGTGTGATCAAATGTCTACATATGAGTGTAAAAGCACCTGTGAAAACACTTTATTAATAAGTAGAATGGCCAGCAGAGGGCAGTAGAAGACCACTTATTGTCTCACTCTCATTTTGACACACTTGATTTTCAACAGTAAATCAAAGCACTAAAGCAAACCAGTTCCCTTTCAAGGGAACTTCGAGCTGCGTTTGAGACGCGGTGGGAACGCTCTGCGTGATTGCGTCATGAAGCACGTGTAAAATCAGTCCAATGGAAGCCCGATACGTCATAGGTGACGTCATAGACCAGGAAACTATAAAGCACCCTTGAAAACAGACCGCGACAGCTTCTGTTGTCTTCAGTAAGCGCTCTCTGTGACTCTGTCCTTGTCTATTTATTGTTGTCTGTCCGATCATTGCATATATATATATATCACTATGGCGAGCAAGCAAGATTACAAACGTTGTGTTGTCCCTTGCCCTCGTTTCATTACGGGTGGGGACACACATCAGATGTGTGTTGCTTGTTTGGGGGTGGAGCATGCCCAGTCGGTCCTTGGGGGGGCTGACTGCGAGCATTGCATGAGTTTGTCAATGAAAACTCTCCGCTCTCGCCGGGCATTCTTTGATGATGATGGTTCGGTTCGTGTTCCCCGAGGTGCGGGTCCCGCAGCTGCCGAGGCACTGCGGCGGCGTTCATCTTGGGGTTCACATATGGATCTAGTAGCGGGGTTTGAGACGGGCCCAGCCCTTTCTCAGCCCTTACCTGCTGGATCCGGTGTCCCAGCCCAGGAAGGAGCCCGCTCTGCGGTTTCTCCTCCCCAGGCTGAGACACCACTGTTGCGGCTATCCAGTTCTGAGGAACTGGATGTCGTGGATATGGGGGAATTTGAGTTTTCGCCAGCTCATACCCCTGCTGATGAGGAGCTTATGGAGGTTTTATCTCGTGCTGTTACTAAATTAAATATTGAGTGGCCAGCTGATGATATTGATGTTGAATCAAGAAAGAGTCTTTTAGATGAACGATTTTTACCATCTAGATCACGACCTCCTCGTCGGGAACTCCCGTTTTTTCCTGATCTTCACACTGAGGTGTCCAGATCTTGGAATAAACCGGCGTCTTTCAGAGTTCATAATCCTCAAACTAATAATTACAGCAAAGTTAGAGGGATTGATGATTATGGTTATTTGACGATGCCTCGTGCGGAAGAGACGCTCGCGAGCTATCTCTCCCCCGAGTCAGCGTCATCACTGAAAGCCCCGACGTTACCCACCAGACCATTAAAAAATACATCTTTACTGGTGGGTAAAGCGTATTCGGCAGCAGGTCAGGCTGCAGCTTGCTTACATACTATGTCAATATTACAAGCTTATCAGGCTGACCTGCTGAAGGACATGGATCAATGTGAGGAAGTTAGTGCTGATACTGTTCGTGAACTACGTCGCACTACTGATCTATCTCTCCGGGCCACCAAGGAGACGGCTAAATCTGTGGGCCGTTCTATGGCAGCCCTGGTGGCCACGGAACGTCATTTATGGTTAAACCTTTCTGAAATTAAGGATAAAGATAGATCTGTTCTTCTGGACGCACCGCTTTCACCTACAAGTCTGTTCGGCGATGCTATAAATTGTGTTGTCGATAGGTTTCAAGAAAATAAAAAACAAGCAGCTGCGTTTCAGAGGTTTCTTCCTCGCCGGTCCAGTGTCCCCGAGGCTGCACGTAATGTGAAAATTGAGCAGCCTCGTCCGTCTACGAGCTCCGCACACCGATTTCAGCAGAAACAGAGCGTCGCTGCTCGGGCTCCTCCACAGTCTGGGGTTCCCGAGTGGCGTTCGCAGTCCAGGCCTGTTGTGGGTAGACAAGATCTGAGGCATGTCATCTCCAAGAGAGCCTGGTCTAAGAAGAAGTCCTGACGCCAAGTGTGCCAGGCTTCTGAGGGTGGTCCCCTCCAAGGAGGAACGATTCCGAGGAACCGTTTCTCTTTGGCGCCCTCCGGGGGGCGATTCTCCGAGGAGAGTCGCAGCGTTGCCACGTCGGTTGTTCCCTGCCGGTTCGCCGTTTCAGGGCACCGAGGTGTCAGCGTCCCCGTGCAATCCTCTGAGGAGGGTTGTAGAACGGTCAGTTCGGTTGTTCCCTGCCGGTTCGCCGATTCAGGGCGCCGAAATGATTGTTCAATCAAACCCAGAGGCCAGTCTCGAGAGACTGGTTCCCTTATCAGAATTTCTGGCAGCGTGGAAACTTCTGCCAAATATTTCTTTATGGGTCCTGCACATAATAGAAAAGGGTTACAGAATTCAGTTCGGTTCTCGTCCGCCCAGATTTCAAGGGGTCCTTCCCACAGTGGTGGACTCACAGCAGGCTCTGGTTATGGAGCAGGAAGTTCTGACACTTCTAAAAAAAGGAGCAATAGAGAGGGTTTCTCCTCCCAACAGAGAGTCAGGGTTTTACAGCCGTTATTTCATTGTTCCGAAAAAGGATGGAGGGTTGCGTCCTATTCTAGATCTGCGCCAACTAAACAGCAGAGTTCAGAAACTCAAGTTCAGGATGCTCACACTCAAGCAAATTGTTTCACAGATTCAGTCCGAGGACTGGTTTGTCACAATAGACCTGAAAGACGCTTATTTCCATGTATCTATCCATCCTCATCACAGGAAGTTCCTGAGGTTCGCTTTCGGGGGCGAAGCATACCAGTATCAGGTTCTGCCGTTTGGCCTAGGTTTATCACCCCGCACCTTTACAAAATGCGTGGATGCAGCGCTGGCTCCCTTGAGACTCCAGGGCATTCGCGTTTTAAATTATATCGACGATTGGTTGATTTTAGCTCAGTCAGAGCAGTTGGCGGTTCGGCATCGAGATGTCGTTCTGTCTCACATAAAGGAGTTGGGGTTGCGGCTCAACACCAAGAAGAGTGTTCTCCTCCCTACTCAGAGGACCACTTTTTTAGGTGTAATTTGGGATTCGACCACAATGCAGGCTCGTTTATCTCCTGCTCGCATCTCTGCGATTCTCTCAGCCGTAAAAAATGTGAAACTAGGCCAGTCACTCACTGTGAAACAGTTTCAGAGACTGTTGGGGCTCATGGCAGCAGCGTCCAACGTGATTACTTTTGGCCTGCTGTACATGAGACCCCTGCAGTGGTGGCTCAGAACCAAGGGGTTTTCTCCGAGGGGAAATCCGTTCCGCAAGATCAAGGTCACGCGGCTATGCCTTCGTGCTTTGGTCATGTGGAAGAAACCTTGGTTCCTCGCCCAGGGCCCAGTGCTGGGGGCTTCTTGTCGACGCGTCACGCTTTCGACGGATGCTTCCCTCACGGGATGGGGGGCGGTCATGAGTGGCCGCTCGGCGCAAGGGCTTTGGCAGGACCATCATCTGTCCTGGCACATAAATCGTTTGGAGATGATGGCGGTATTTCGAGCTCTCAAATATTTCCTGCCAGACCTGAGAGGCCATCATGTGTTGGTCCGTACGGACAACACGTCAGTGGTTTCATATATCAACCATCAGGGGGGTCTGAGGTCACGTCACCTTTGCAAGCAGGCCCATCAGATTCTCCTGTGGGCCCAGGAAAGGAATTTGCTATCTCTCAGAGCAGTTTACATTCCGGGGCGTCAGAATGTGGGAGCAGATATACTGTCGAGGCAGGGGCTGAGGCCCGGGGAGTGGAGACTTCACCCCGAGGTGGTGGAGCTCCTGTGGAAGAAATTTGGTCGTGCTCAGATAGACCTTTTCGCATCCTCAGATACAACTCATTGTCCCATGTGGTTCTCTCTCACGCACCCAGCTCCTCTCGGACTGGATGCGATGGTGCAGGTTTGGCCGAGGCTACACCTGTATGCGTTTCCCCCGATATCTTTGCTCCCGGGGGTTCTGGAGAGGGTTCGCCGGGAAGGGGCCCGTCTGCTACTAATAGCCCCTTACTGGCCGACTCGAGTTTGGTTTTCGGACTTGGTGTCTCTTCTGGGCGGCTCTCCCATGGAGATTCCAATCAGGAGGGACCTGTTGTCCCAGGTAGAGGGCACGATTTTTCACCCTCGGCCGGAGTTATGGAAACTGTGGGCCTGGCCTCTGAGGGGGCCAGGCTCATAGAATCCGGTCTCTCGACTGAGGTCGTTGAGACCATTCTCCATTCCAGAGCCCCTTCCACGAGAAGACTTTATGCGCTGAAATGGAAATTATTCTCCACCTGGTGTGGTGAGCGTCAGTTAGATCCTGTTAACTGCCCTGTTGGTTCAGTTCTCGATTTTCTGCAAGACCGTTTCTCTGCTGGATTATCTCCTTCCACCTTAAAAGTGTATGTGGCGGCTATATCGGCCTATCATACCCCTCTGGGGGGTACTTCTATTGGGAGAGATCCTCTGATTATTCGTTTTCTCCGTGGTACATTGAGGTTGAGACCTGCACTGCACTCTAGAGCACCGGCTTGGGATTTAGCCATTGTACTTGAGGGTCTGGCTCTGGCTCCTTTCGAGCCTATTGAAGAGGTTTCAGAAAAATTCCTCACTTTGAAAGCTTTGTTTCTCCTTGCTATTTCTTCTATCAAGAGAATTGGAGATTTACATGCCCTGTCGGTTGCTCCTTCATGCCTGGAATTTGCACCTGGTATGGTGAAAGCATTTCTTTACCCTAAACCGGGCTATATACCTAAGGTCCCAGTGAATGTTGGGGGTCCAATAGTGTTGCAGGCCTTTTATCCTCCACCTTTTAATACCCCAGATCAGGAACAATTGAACCTGTTATGTCCAGTTCGGGCATTAGATGCCTACGTTCACAGAGCTGCCCTGTGGCGTAAGTCAGAGCAATTATTTGTATGTTTTGGGTCACCCAGAAGAGGGTGCCCTGCATCGAAACAGGTTATGAGCAAATGGATAGTTGAGGCTATTTCATTGGCTTATGAAGCGGCCGGTCAGCCTTCACCTATGGCTGTACGGGCCCATTCTACTAGGAGTATGGCGGCCTCTACGGCCTTAGTTTCGGGTGTTTCCCTTCTTGACATTTGTAATGCGGCAGGCTGGTCCTCTCCGCATACATTTGTCAGGTTTTATGACCTTGACCTCTCCACTCCTGGGGCGAGGTTGCTTGCTTCTTAGTGTGCGCAAGGACTTCACACAGAACGGGCATTTGTCACTATGGCGTAGTGGGTATGGGGTTCCCACCGCGTCTCAAACGCAGCTCGAAGTTCCCTTGAAAGGGAACGTCTCAGGTTACGTATGTAACCCTGGTTCCCTGAGAGGGAACGAGACGCTGCGTTTGCCTGCCATACTTCCTGCATGCCCTGATCGACTTACTTCAGACTTTTCAGAAGCTGTCGCGGTCTGTTTTCAAGGGTGCTTTATAGTTTCCTGGTCTATGACGTCACCTATGACGTATCGGGCTTCCATTGGACTGATTTTACACGTGCTTCATGACGCAATCACGCAGAGCGTTCCCACCGCGTCTCAAACGCAGCGTCTCGTTCCCTCTCAGGGAACCAGGGTTACATACGTAACCTGAGACGTTTTTCCATGTTAACTATTATAACACAATCATTTTTTGTCAGAGTTTATCACTTCATTTTTATTGGCCCTTCACATCAATGCAGCAATGTGGTAAATCATGGTAAATCACGATAGAAACATGGTAAATCATAGTAAAAAATACTATTACATGGTGGATCATGGCAAATCATGCTAGCAATGTGATGAATCATGGTAAATCATGCTACAATCCTGGTAAATCATTCTAGAATGTGGTATATCATGGTAAATCATCCTATAACATGGGAAATCATGGTAAACTGTGGTAAATCATGCTAGATTCATGGTAAATCATACTGGAACATGGTAGATCATGAAAAATCACACTAAATTTGGTATATCATGGTAAATCATGCTAAAACATGGTCTATTCCATCTATGATGTCAATGTTTAAATGCTTGCTACATAAAACTTAATGTCTTTTGATGCTTTTGTGCTTAACGGCCTTAAAGGCCTTAACTGCTTGAACACCGCTAAATGCTGCTAGCAGCTTTAATTAGGTGTTCAAGCACGAAGTGCTGAAAACCTATTGTATTTGTACTGATTTTTATTATTATTATTATTATTATTATTATTATTATTATTCTCCTGTAAAACGCATCGTGCAGCCCAAACCGTAAGTGCTGGAGAGTTGAAACTTTGTCAGATGGTAGTACAAAAATCGAGGAGAGGTTATCAAATTATGAGCCCGATTGGCCCATAGGTGGCGCTATAGCGATCAATTGCGCGAAACTGCTCATAACTCCTAAACCGTAAGTCGTAGACTCAAGTGTCTTATATCATTGGAAAGCTGGAGGCCTGAAGTAAAAAACGTATATCTCCGATTTCATTTCCGGTATGCAAATTTTTCCGCCATTTTGAATTTTGTCAAAAACCTAATTTTGCGAACTAGTCCCTGGTTTTTCGCCCGATCAAAATAAAAAAAATGCATACATGTTCTCTGGAGTCTGAATATCAATAATTATTGAAAAAAAGTTGAATTTTCGATTCACGGTCGCTAGGGGGAGTAAAATGATCGTTGTGGGAGGAGCCTATTTTACTAAAATGGCTATAACTCGAAAAGTAAATGAGATATCTTCATCAAACTCAAGAGACATGTGTATGAGGACAGTCTGAGGTCACAGTAAAAAGATCGCGACGATCGAACACTAGTTGGCGCTATAACATTAAAAAAACATAAAAAGGGCTATGACCACCTGACCGTTAGTCCGATTGACTTGAAAATTGGTATGCAGTGTCTTGGTCCAAGGCCCCATGTATGTGTATGAGGACATTGGCGTAACTCAAAAAACATGGCCGCCATTGGCCAATGAATTTGAGCACCTATGAGACGAGGTTAACGAAGGCCGATCGGAACGAAACTCGATGGGCATGTTCGACTCATGGCCCAAGAGGTCTGTAAGAGTTTTGAAAGAAATCGGCCACTAGTTGGAGCTAACGAGTTTTACGGCTCTGTAATCACGTGGTGTTGCACACATCCCCACAATATGCATATCATTTGATAGATCTCCTCATGCTAAACAACTTTGCCTCTAGAACCATTGCTGTCAATCAAATCGTTCATTAAATATTCACGAATATGTTAAAAACCTACTTTTGCGAACTAGTCCCTGGTTTTTCGCCCGATCGGAACCAAACCAGTCTAGGTCAATTCTCTGGACTCTCTAGATCAATAATTATCGAAAAAAAGTTGAACTTTTGCATTTTTCGTATGGCTATAATAGGGTCATTTAGAAAAGGGGAGTGTCAAAATACACTCAAAAGCCTATAAATCATAAATAAAAACTCAGAACTTGACAAAAATTGATGAGCATATGTGTCATACCATGGTGAAGAAGCATGCAAAGTTTCATGGAGATCGGACAATAGGTGGCGCTATAACTGTTGAAAAGCTTTAAAACCATGCATTTCCTATGGTCAATTGCCTGTATTGGCTGTAAATGGCCTTTTCCATCTATGATTGTAAAATTGTCATATCTTAATGTTTAAAACCAGTGCAGTACAATTATCTGGACTCTCTAGATCAATAATTATCAGAAAAGGTATCATTTCTTCATTTGAATGGCTATAATAGTGTAAATTGGATGGCTATAAGATTTTGGATGGCTATAACAGCCAATAAGTGGTATTTTACTGCCCCCTGCTGTCATTTCATCATACTACTCCCTAATATTGTTATATATAATTGAAATGTAGACTTTATTAAATCATTATTTTAACATTTACAATCACATTTTGTCCAAATTCATCTATTGGAGTATTATGGACTGCATTTATTTATTTTATTTATTACTATTTACAATTGTGTCACAGGAAGGCTGAAAACGAAAGTATAACGTTGGGCCACGCCCCCCAAGTACAAATTCACTCATAACTCGAAAACAGAAAGTCTCTGCACGCTAGGTAAGGTTCTCTCGGGGTTCTTGATCCAAATCTATCGTCGCGGGGCTCGGGAACGCCCCCCGCGACGAATTCTTAGTTAATGTTAACTAATGTAGTTAACATTAACTAAGAATGAACAATACTCCTTCAGCATTTGTTAATCTTTGTTAATGTTAATTTCAACATTTACAAATACTTTATTAAAATCTTGTTAACATTAGTTAATGCACTGTGAACTAACCTGAACTAACAATGAACAGCTGGATTTGTATTAACTAATGTTAACAAAGATGAACAAAAACAGTAACAAATGTATTGCTCATGGTTCATGTTAATTAATACATTAACTACTGTTTAATAAATGAACCTTATTGTAAAGTGTTACCGACATTTTTAATCTTTGTTATCAGCTTTCAGCATTGGCTAACAAACAAACGCTTAAAGCTATTTTTTTATTATTTTAAATATAGTTTTGTATTATTACATCACAAAGAAATATGTTAAATGCATGCTTATACACCATTAAAAGAGATTTTCACAATAACATATCCCGTGTGTGTGTGTGTGTAAGCATATGTCTACATGTGAATGGAAAAGCACTTGTGTGACCAGCAGAGGGCAGTAGAAGACCACTTATTGGCTCACTTTCATTTTGACACACTTGATTAGGGATGGGAATTGATAAGAATTTAACGATTCCGATTCCATTATCGATATTGCTTATCAATTCGATTCCTTATGGATTCTCTTATCGATTCTCATTGGGTGAGGGAATAAGTACAAATTTGTTTGTTTGTATTAACTTATTGAACTTATAACTTATTTTGTTTGTTAATTATTATTAACTCGCTGACACAGCACAGAGTATTAGGGGTGTGAACCTACAATGGTCTCACGGTTCGGTTCGATTCCGATTATCATGTCATCGATTCAGTTCAATTTGATATCTCGATGCCTCAATTTTACTTCAAAAGTGATGTGTGTGTGTGTGTGTGCGTGCGCGTGTTCACCCGTTCGTGAAGTCGCAGTGACAGAAACAGTGACATTCCAGTTTAAGTTTCATGGGACTAAAGTCTGTTCATGATGTGTGGCCAAATGTTTCTGCATATTGGAGGTCCCCCCCCCCCCTTTGACGAAATGGAAATTTTACAGGTGTTGCAGCAAGTGACCATATTGTTATGAGGCGCCGTCATACTCTCATTGAGCATGTGCGCGAGTTTGAGTGTGTGTGTGCTCCCGTCTCATATGAGTATGTGTGTGGAGAGTTTGTGTGTGCGCGCGTCTCATATGAGTTTGTGTGTGCGCGCGCGCGTCTCATATGAGTATGTGTGTGGAGAGTTTGTGTGTGCGCGCGCGTCTCATATGAGTTTGTGTGTGCGCGCGCGCGTCTCATATGAGTATGTGCGTGCAGAGTTTGTGTGTGCGCGCGCGCGTCTCATATGAGTTTGTGTGTGCGCGCGCGCGTCTCATATGAGTATGTGCCTGGAGAGTTTCGCGCATCTCGTGTGTGTAGAGTTTGCATGTATGCGTGAGCGACTTTAGGTGTGTCGCTGTGCATTTCATATGTATTTGTTTGAGCATTCAGCAGTATACATGTATGTTTGACTACTTAGTATACGTGTATATGCAAGTGTTTCATATATGTGTGCGTGAATGAAGTTTGATTTAAGCCCTAGACGGCACCTCATATATTGTCGTCTTTTCGCGTGAAATATAACCAAACGAGCGCTTCTGCCTCGATGTTATGTTTGATGCGTTCTGAATCAAAATAACGCAGCGCGTGTGTGACGTCATGACACATTTGCAACGAGCGGAACCGATAAGCGGAATCGTTAAGCAGGCATACTAACGGTTCCAGGGAATTGGTTAACTGGGCACCGGTTCTGAAGAAGAAAATTAATATAAAATAGTACTGCAAAAAAACAGTTTACTGTAGTGTAAAGCTATTCTATTGCTGTTATATATTTATTGTCCAACATTTACATTTTAGTACAATTACATTTATTTGCTGAATTCGTTTATTTCATTGAACTTATTTTTGTATGTAAGGTTATGTGTACCTCCTGGGAAACGGTCTAACGTTATAACTTTATGAACTTACATCACTTTATTCTTCTTACCTGTCACACTTAATGTAGAGATTAATATAATTAATTAAATCCTTGAACTTCCCTGTCTCAAGTTATGTGGGGGAAAAGCCTAGTAGCAACTTCTTTTTAACGGATATAACGTTAACTGTTGTGAATTAAAATAATCACCTAATTATTTCAACCTAAAAATGACCTCTGCACTGGACTAAATATATGTATAATATATGACTGCCGAGTCGCTTTCACCCCAAAATGGCGGACGCGTAGGGCTGCTGCTGGGCGCTGGTGTTGCAATGGAACGTTCTATTGGCTTTCACTTCTTGTCAATATACGTTCTTTGCCTGAACTAACAATGAACAGCTGGATTTGTATTAACTAACGTTAACACTAGAAGTGCCAGAATTCCATAACTACTAGAACTGCCACAAGCGGTCATTTTGACCGTTAGATTGCAAACTCTATATCTTTAATGATAAATACCCAATTGAGAGATTAATGCATTTGTTGTATTAGGATATCTTTTAAAAACAAAACAACACCAAACTGTACATTTTAAAAAGTTTAATTATACATTTATAAATAATAATATCAGTAGCCCGTAATTATCGCATAGGGCCTATTCACAACAGAGCTATATTTCCATATCCCTTCAACATAACTCAGAACAAGATAATAACAACTAAAAGTATCTTATTTAGATATTCTTTTGACAGTGAGAGAGACAATGTCACGGTTTATGAATTCGCTGTCTCCTTTCTCGTCTTGTTGTGTGTGTGTGTGTGTGCGTGGTCGCTGATCAATGCAGCTGATCAGCACGTGCGCTCTGATCAAGGCGCCAGCTGCAACTGATCAGCGATTCGACCCTTTTCAGTGTTACTGTTCTCGCCTAGGGTGTTTCTCAAAACCAAGAATGCAAAGAACGGACTTGTGTTCTTGGGGAGAACGCTCTTGCTAGTTGTTCTTGGAAGAATGAACTCACAAGGTGACGAGCACACAGAACGCTGCTGACAGTTTGAGACGATGTGTTCTTGCTGGTATTGCGCAATAATACCCCCGCACAGACACCGTCTGCAGTACCCAAACATAACGAGAATTGTTGACGATAACAGCCAGGCTGCAATGGTCTCTTGGCTGTGGGGAAAAACGAGTCTGTGAGCAAACTGTCCGGTTGGCTCGATAGCTAACGTTACACCCGCAGGCGCTTATGGAGATTCTCACTTCCGAAAACGTTTGAGCACATTTTCGATTAGCCATACATTTTCGTAAAATGCCAATATTTGAAATCTACACAGTTGATTTCTCGCATCAAATGTTCTCAGAAGTGAATTTAGTGATGAAATAGTGTACGTAATTGTAGAAAAACGAAATACTGTATTGACCTGCCTCTCCTTCCTCGAATGCCGAATTGAATGCTGGGATATTTCTCCCGTCAAGTTCACACAAGTTACCAGCCGATGCATCCTCGGTAAAATGGGCGTGTCAAGAACACATCCGGGATTTTTAACTGTTCTTGCCAAAATGCAAACTTGTGTATTGGGACAGTACTTGGGCCACAAAAGATGACGTTTCACAAGAACACAAGGACACAAGTACAGACAAGAACACAGATTGAGAAAGGCCCTTTGTCAGATCGTTGTGGATTTTTCCTGCGTGTTTGTTCCCTGCCTGTATCCGTTTTCCGTGTGTCATCCCGTGTTCAGCACTCCTGGTTCAGCACTCACTCCAGTGTCCCTGTGCTGCCAAGGGCTTCATACCGGACATTTGCACACCTTAACTCTCCCAGCATCTGACCAGCTCTCAATAAACATATCTGTCATTTTGCAATTGAATCTTCTGATTATTTCCTAATAGACAAAGGTCAACCGCGAGAAATGTAACAAAAGAATACCGCAAAATTCAGTGCGGTCAATATGACCGTCTATGGCTGAAATATCTAAATATGTTCATTTGTTTGTTTGCCTTATGTGTAATTTATATTAAAAACATTTTAAATGAAAATACAGACACTTTTAGGAAAAGTCAGGTACCAGCAGGATTTTTTTTTTTTTTCAACAAAGTTATTGCAGATATAAAATTCAAAACGGTCAAAATGACCGTCGTGGCCGTTCTAGTGTTAACAAAGATGAACAAAAACAGTAACAAATGTATTGCTCATGGTTAGTTCATGTTAATTAATACATTAACTAATGTTTAATAAATGAACCTTATTGTAAAGTGTTACCGACATTTTTAATCTTTTTTATCAGCTTTCAGCATTGGCTAACAAACAAACGCTTAAAGCTATTTTTTTATTAGTTTTAATATAGTTTTATATTATTACATCACAAAGAAATATGTGAAATGCATGCTTATACACCATTAAAAGAGATTTTCACAATAACGTATCCCATGTGTGTGTGTGTGTGTGTGTGTGTAAGCACATGTCTGCATATGAATGCAAAAGCACTTGTGAAAACACTTTATTAATAAGTAGAGTGACCAGCAGAGGGCAGTAGAAGACCACTTATTGGCTCACTTTCATTTTGACACACTTGATTTTCACCAGTATTCTGCACTAAAGCAAACCAGTTTTTCCATGTTAACTATTATAACACAATCATATTTTGTCAAAGTTTATCACTTCATTTTTATTGACACTTCACATTAATGCTAGCAATATGGTGCCTCATGGTAAATCACGATAGAAACATGGTAAATCATTGTAAACAATACTATTACATGGTGTATCATGGCAAATCATGCTACAATCCTGCGGTAAATCATTCTAGAATGTGGTATATCATGGTAAATCATCCTATAACATGGTAAATCATGCTAGAATCATATTAAATCATACTAGAATACGTTCAATTGTGGTAAATCATGCTAGAACAGGATAAATCATGGTGAATCATACTAGAACTTGGTATATCATGGTAAACTATGGTAAATCATGCTAGATTCATGGTAAATCATACTGGAACATTGTAAATAATGAAAAATCACACTGAAATGGGGTATATCATGGTAAATCATGCTAAAACATGGTCTATTCTATCTATGATCTCAGTGGTTAAATGCTTGCTACATACAACTTAATGTCTTCTAATGCTTTTGTGCTCAACGGCCTTAAAGGCCTTAACTGCTTGAACACCGCTAAATGCTGCTTGCAGCTTTAATTATTATTATTATTATTATTCTTCTGCCGTAAAACACATCGTGCAGAACAAACCGTAAGTGCTGGAGCTCTGAAACTTTGTCAGATGGTAGTACAAAAATCGAGGAGAGCCTCAGAAAGTATGACCCCGATTGGCCTATAGGTGGCGCTACAGCAATCAATTGCGCGAAACTGCTCGTAACTCCTAAACCGTATGTCGTAGACTCAAGTGTCTTATATCATTGGAAAGCTGGAGGCCTGAAGAACAAAACGTATATCTCCGATTTCATTTCCGGTATGCAAATTTTTCCGCCATTTTGAATTTTGTCAAAAACCTACTTTTGCGAACTAGTCCCTGGTTTTTCGCCCGATCAAAACCAGACAAATGCATACATGTTCTCTGGAGTCTGAATATCAATATTCATTGAAAAAAAGTTGAATTTTCGATTCACGGTCGCTAGGGGGAGAAATATGATCGTTGTGGGAGGAGCCTATTTTACTAAAATGGCTATAACACGAGAAAGAAATTAGATATCTTCACCAAACTTGGAACACATGTGTATGAGTTCAATCTGAGGTCACAGTAAAAAAATCGCGTCGACCTAACACTAGGTGGCGCTATAACACACAAAAAACCTAAATGGGGCTATGACAACCTGACCGTTAGTCCGATTGACTTGAAAATTGGTATGCAGTGTCTTGGTCCAAGGTGCCATGTATGTGTATGAGGAAATTGGCGTAACTAAAAAAACATGGCCGCCATCGGCCAATGAATTTGAGCACCTATTAGACGAGGTTAACGGAGGCCAATCGGAACGAAACTCGATGGGCATGTTCGACTCATGGCCAAAGAGGTCTGTAAGAGTTTTGAAAGAAATTGGCCACTAGTGGGCGCTAACGAGTTTTACGGCTCTGTAATCACGTGGTGTTGCACACATCCCCAAAATATGCATATCATTTGATACATCTCCTCAGGTTGAACAACTTTGCCTCTAGAACCATTGCTGTCAATCAAATCGTTCATTAAATATTCACGAATATGTTAAAAACCTACTTTTGCGAACTAGTCCCTGGATTTTCGCCCGATCGGAACCAGACCAGTCTAGGACAATTCTCTGGACTCTCTAGATCAATAATCATTGAAAAAAAGTTGAACTTTGCCCTTTGGTTTACTGTAACAGGGTCATTTATAAGAAGGGGCGTGTCAAAACACACTCAAAAGCCTATAAATCATAAATAAAAACTCAGAACTTCACAAAAATTGGTGAGCATATGTGACATAACATCATGAACATGCATGAAAAGTTTCATGGAGATCAGACAATAGGTGGCGCTATAACAGTTGAAAAGGTTTAAAACCATGTATTTCCTATGGTAAATTGCCTGTATTGGCTGTAAATGGTCTTTTCCATCTATGATCGTATAATTTTCATATCTTAATGTTTAAAACCAGTGCAGTACAATTATCTGCACTCTCTAGATAAATAATTATCAGAAAAGATATAATTACTTCATTTGGATGGCTATAATAGGGTCACTTCAATATGTAGCCTTGACCAAATGTCCCCAAAAACCTATATCTCTTCAATGAATGCTCAGATCTTCTTAAAAAAAGGTCAGGACATATCATTCTAAACAAGCTTGACAAATTTTAGACAGGTCGGACAAAATTTGCCTCTATAACAGTTAAAAAGGTGAAAATGTTATGAATATAGTGGCATATTAAGCCAATAAGTGGTGTTTTACTGCCCCCTGCTGTTTAAAATAGTAATTTTGTCATAATGCTGACTATCATTGTTCTATAATTCATGTTTAGAATTAACATAATCACTATTTTAACATTTACAATCACATTTGTGACCCGTCACGGAAACCAGGGACACAAGTCGGCAGCACAACTTGCGAGCAAAATGAGAAAGAAGCGTTTTTTTCCAAAATTGGTGATTTCCGCTTTTTTGCAGAATCTGTTAGTTGAGATCATGAAGAAGCCTCTCCATGTTTGAGATAACAGTTTTGGTATATTTAAAAGCGTACATTTTGAGGTTGAAATCGGCTTGTTTTTCGGAGATTCTAGCATGCAGTAAGGGCGTGTCATTGTCTGTGTGTATTTCCATACTGAATAGCCGCCGGCGCTTTTGCCCCCGCCCCCCAACAGCGTGGCTACTTATTATGCAGCGCTCTGGCCGGCTCTATCTGATATCAAAATTCAATGAAGATCGATGGCGCAAAGATTGTCGCAGACGAGCTGAACCGTGGCAGTTACACCGAAAATGTTTTCGCCGCACTTTGTGGGCTCGGGAAACTGAACCAGAGGTATGGGCGCGGCGCGCGCGCCCTCGGTGCTTGAATACGGCGGCTCGGCTCGCTGACAGCGGTGGCTAACTGTTTCATATGTGACGTCCCGATTGCTTTGAATGGGGAACGTTTTGTGAACAGGGAACAGACTTAATGGACTGGCAACAATCTCCATAGAACATGAACTGGCACAGAGAATCGAAATAGAGGATGCAGTTAAGACCTTTGCTGCGATGAAGGCCTGCCGTGCGCGTTTCTGAAACGTAAGTTAAGCTTTATTTGCTCCTTAGTCGTTATGTAAGATGCTGAACCTGCTGATGATATAATGTGCTTGCGGACATTTCATTTGTGTGTGTATACGCACATAAGAAAGTGGTGTAAAGAGATTTGCAACAGTAATCTGAGGAGGAAATATGATTATTTGGAAAATTCCTGTCATGACTGCTTAAAGAAAAATGCCAGCAGGCATTTACCTCCTGCATAAACTTTAATATTGTTGACATTTTGGGCACACGCGCGTTGCGCACTATTTGCGTTATATGTAGGCCTATGGCTTATTGGTCTTTGTGTGTTGTTGCTGGTTTTGCGTTATATGTATATGGCATATTGGTCTTTGTGTGTTGTTGCTGGTAAACGTTGCAAATAGAGGGGCAGCACAATTGTTTTTCGCCTAGAGCGGCAGAAGTGCATTCGCCGGTCCTGGGGGTGAGTTTGCATTAAACATTAAAGTTTGTCGTTTTGTTTTAATTCTAAGAACACGTACATGTTATCTCATGTTTAGTCTGTTTAGACCTTCCCATACCTACCTATTGTTATTAGCTAGCTCAGGAAAGAAAAAAAAGCTGTAAAGCACAGGGGGAGCTTTACAGGGGGTATGGCTTATCTAAATGAGATGTAAATGAGCCCTATTGTCACTCCCAGCAGGAGAGAGAGGTGAGAATGCACAATCTTTTGAGGCCGTTTTCTCCCATTTTAGCTTTTTTGAGTTCCTACCTTCAAATGGCCACAACTTCTCCAAATATTATCAGATTTCCACGTGTTACACATCGTTGGAAAGCTTGGAGACTACACTTTCAGAATCTATGAATAACTCAAAATGCCGAAGAACCGACTTGTGTCCCTAGTTTCCGTGATCGGTCACATTTAGTCAAAATTCATTGTCACATTGACAAATGTGAACCCTGAATGAGACAGTTTAATCTACAATAGAATGTGTGTGTGTGTGTGTGTGTGTGTGTAGTCCCATGTTTCTGAATAAATTCTGATTAATCTGATTAATAGCTTGCAAAGACATTAAATGCTTATAGACCATTAAAATATATTTTCATAATGACTTTGTGTGTGTGTGTGTGTGTGTGAGCAAATGTCTACATATGAGTGCAAAAGCACCTGTGAAAACACTTTATTAATAAGTAGAATGGCCAGCAGAGGGCAGTAGAAGACCACTTATTGGCTCACTCTCATTTTGACACACTTGATTTTCAACAGTAAATCAAAGCACTAAAGCAAACCAGTTTTTCCATGTTAACTATTATAACACAATCATTTTTTGTCAGAGTTTATCACTTCATTTTTATTGGCACTTCACATCAATGCAGCAATGTGGTAAATCATGGTAAATCACCATAGAAACATGGTAAATCATAGTAAAAAATACTATTACATGGTGTATCATGGCAAATCATTCTAGAATGTGGTATATCATGGTAAATCATCCTATAACATGGTAAATCATGCTAAAACATGGTCTATTCCATCTATGATGTCAATGGTTAAATGCTTGCTACATAAAACTTAATGTCTTTTGATGCTTTTGTGCTTAACGGCCTTAAAGGCCTTAACTGCTTGAACACCGCTAAATGCTGCTAGCAGCTTTAATTATATTTGTGAATGCTGTTTAGAAGAATAGACCATTGCCATCGTTTGCAGTCATATCAGTCAAAATGTCTGTTTCTACCAGTAACCTGAAGTTTGTAAATGAGAAAAAGCACTGTGGCCTTATCAGAGACGGTTGTTTCCATCCCCCCCCCCCCCCCCCCCCCTCCTTCAGTGAAACCTGAAGCGTCTTTTGTCCTGCCGCAGCAAAAATGGAGCCTGGATAACAAGAGAAATGTACGAACTGACACGGCCACTCCATTGTTGTTTGTCTCTTAAGAGGAGCCTTACATAGACGTCTCATTGTGTTTCAGACACAGGACTCCAATGCAGAACTGCACACCCGCGCTGATGGCGATCCATTATGCTCTAGCATATTAAACCCGATCTAATCACAGCAGCTAATAAAACAGCTTTGCCACAGTTCTCTTTTAAACAACGGGTTAAAAAAAGACGTGTAAGCGGTTTGTGCAGCTGTCCTGGATCAATCGAGCGTGAGCCGTAGGAGATTAGACAGCCTGTTATATCCTTCTTTATGGCATTGTGGTATTGTGTCCCCACTGAGTTTGATGGACAGAATAGGATATGGCATTGGCCTCAGGACAGCAGTCGAAGCTGAGAATTGAATCTTTTTGAAGATATTGAAGAAGCTGAAGCAGTATTACTATATATCATGTCTGGAGGTGTTATACAACGTGAAGCACACCTTAACTAATTTTAAATGCGTTTCATTTAATTTCCAATAAATAAAAAGAGAATATAATGAAATGTTGTATTTAAATTCGATTCAAAAAAAAATGTAAATTAGATTAAAATTAGAATTACAACATGGCAGATTTACAGTCTAAACATTTACTCATTTTGCAATTCGCCTTTGGCTAAGCCCCGCCCCCCTTAGTTACTGTTGCTACGTCCGACAAACAAACTTCATCTGGGGCTCTGGTATCAACATGGCTTATGCTGTGACAGCTCTTCCTGCTGAAATTTTATCAAACTTTTATAAAGCAGCAAATAAAGTGTCCGATAGAAGTAGTCAAAAGGGGCTGCAATATACGTTCGAAGGCATACGTTCATGACATACAGGTGAAACGCAAGGAACAAGGCATCCAAATAGAGGCAAAAGCATACCGGTCACAGTCAAAAAATGAACCACCGCATATCCTACTAATCGAGACGGAGGCATAGGTCTCTATTCACTTCTATAATCGTTATTACGAAGCAAACGGACTACGCGAGTATAACGTTGTATTTATTAGCAGCGTGTGCTAGACGACACTTGTCAGGATTTGACTTCGGTTTTGGGAAGGGAAAAAAACGCACACCCCCCTCCAACCTCTCTGGGTAACGCGTATCTGTGTTACAAATGCCCCAGGCACAACCTTTAAAGTCCCACTCCGATCATATTTTGAGCTATTTGTAAACATTACCAGTGGTCTTTAAATTATGATTATGCCATTTTTAGCCAAACTCACAAAACCTGTGCCGTTTTCTGGGACTTTGCTTCAGCAGAGCAGCAGCAGCTCATTAGCAATTCGCCTCTGCGTTGTGGGCGGAGCCGTTGGCACGGAGATGACCCTCCCCCTGCCCGTTGCTGAGAGCTCTGTCTCTCCCGCTAGCTTACACCCCCAACCTGTCATTACCGGTGCAACAAAAATTGAAAGCAATATTGGAGCTATCCAGCCGTACAGTGCGTTTTCGTTTTAAAACGCATAACTTTTGCAACGATTATGCGCTCCTGCCGTCCACATTACTGACCCTCGGCCTCGAAAACGGAGACTGACCCCTTCAGTCGAGTCCGATGCAAGACACGCAAGTGACGCAACCCATAGCAACGAGTCATGGCAACGACAGCTCAAACCGACAGAAACATACAAGTAAACGTGAATTTTGTCACATTGTCATGTTAATTATAATCAAATGCATTTTGTTTTATTGAAAACAATATTATCATTGATATTTGTTTGAGAGGAGCACTTTCGATTAATTTTAACAAGCTTGTGGCCCCGCCCAGTGGAGTTACTACGTCACAACTCCAGTCTATTTTGAACGGCATTTTAGCGTCTGCTACTGATTCACAGCCATTTGAATGTAGAAATACTCAGAAATACAACTTTGAGCTTATTTTTCTCAAGATATGTCCTCTAACATAAGAAAAATGCCACAAGAACATGTTAACACCTAGAAAAACATTATTTTCATCGGAGTGGGTCTTTAACCATATTTTTCATAAAATTACGATGGTAATAGCCTGTTGAGACCAAAAACATGAGACGCCTGTTTTAAAGGCAATGGAGCGCTGTGAAAAAGTGTCGGACCTCTGTGGGAGCGTGTTCTTGGCTGCGCTGTGATTGGTCAATCTACATTCTAGGGTGTGGCTTAGCCAAAGGCGAATTACACACGAGAAATTTGTAAACTGGTTTTTACAGAGAACATTATGACATTTTCAACAGTCAAGACTATAAACTCAAAGCTTCCTCAAAGAAAAATAGTTCCTAGTATGCGGCTTTGAGCCAATACAAGTGGAAAAGTTCCAAACAAGACAAACATTTAAGGGATCATGTACAGTCATACCACTTGTTACTCTGCTTTTCTCCAAATAAATAATTATGTGGACATGAAATATTGATGTGAGTTGAAACGGTTTTAAATCTTACTAGTTCCTTCTCTTATAATCCACTACAACAACAGTCATTCTGGCAACAAAATGACTCTACAAAAATATTACAGTACTATTAATACTGAAGTCCCCTGATTGATTTTCAATACTATCAATAACTGAGATGCAAGATATCACTTATGAAACGAAAGAGAGCGATATGTATGCATGGTCACTGTGAACTTTTGTTTGGAAAGTAGCTGGTTTAACATTTTCCTGTGGTAAAGGGAAAAATCAACAGTGTGTGGATTTGTATCGAGTACATAAATTTAATTTTTTAGATAAACTAACCCTTTAAACTTCTGTAATGTGACCCATTTCTGAGGACGACAGGATAGCAGGAAGTACTGTGGAGCGAGACTTGATTTATCCACTAGCATTTGATGAGCTTGTGGAAGTGGGCCGTGATTATAATTTTTAGCGATGCTTCCTAAGGCAGTCATAAACTGTGGGGTGCAACTCTCACCATTTGAGCTATCGCCATGAATAATACCTCAAATTGTTGCCGTTACTTTTAACCACATGGACCTACCAATTGGACCTACAAATAAAGCAGGTGAAACAGAATAAAGTGCCAGGTCAGTTTGCAAATTTTATTGTCTCTGATTATGTAAAACCTTTTATTAAGGGAATCTGAAAACATAATAGTTTATGATAATACTTTCATAATATTACTGTTATGAGGTCGAGTGAGTTATAACGCAGGTAATATGCTTTTTATGTTGTGAACTAGAAGGAATGCGTATAAAATGGTATATTTGATTTAGTTACTCGCTCTTTTAAAATTGATTTTGTGTGACTGGCCTTCAGCGTAATCTCATTTGCAAACTGCTCCCAACGTCCTGAAGATGAATTCACTGTTATCGTTGGAGGTAATTTCAGGGTCAAGTCTAAATTTTCTGACCTGAGATAACAAGCAGCATGTCTCATTTTTATTTTTGTAACCTTTTGTGGCTCCAGTGTCCTCGGAAATAAAGGTGACATTTCTGTTTCTCTCTCCTCTTGTTTCTACTCTCTCCTGGTCTTTGAGAGCCCTCGGTAGTTAAAGGGGCTAAAAATAGTCTAGTTCCCTTCGTGTTGTGCAACCTAATTAAGAGGAGAGGGACGGAGGTGCTTCTGAGCATCTGGGCTCGGCATGTAATGGCTGCCCTTGTTTTTATTTGCTAGTGGATGCGCACCGCTACCAATTATCCCCTGTAGCATGGCTAACCACCGAAGACATCCTTAAAGAAGCTGACGGGAGTTTTTCTGCACCCGTTCCCAGCGCGCGAGCTTCAGTATAAGCAGTTTCCTTTAGCACAATCTGAACAAGTCGAGTTACTTTATTTTGGGAATTCGAGATGTTTGGTTGTCCTTATTGGTGTGCAGCTTCACTAGTAGATACCAGGTGGATACATACAAAGTGTGTGGTTGCTTCCACCCTGAAATTTCTCCAAGGCATCCCTGAGGTTAGCGTCCACATGGGCCTTAAAAGCTGGTTAAATCAAAATATCTCTGTGCTTTTAACCCATTTAAAGTGAAATCGAAGCTTGGATGACTTTATAAGTGATGGGGTCAGGCTCGGACTGTTTTTTTTCGTCTGAGCCATTAAGTTGCACTGAGGGAAGAGATTGAGCTGACAGCTCATTGATTTCTTTCTGTGCCTGTGTCAAACATGTTTCTGAAATGCTTCTTTGTCTTAGCGCCGTCTGAGAGGTATTTGGATCTCAGCGACACAAGAAGAGAACGGAGCTGCACTGATGCACCTCACGGTTAGCTTTGATTCGTTGGCACGTCTTACGGATAAGAGGACCCCTGTAGGTGCCGCACCTTCTACTGTGATTCATCCCTCTGCACTGTCTGATTAGTCTCGGAAAAACATCCATCTGCCTAGTTGCTCTTTATATTCTGCTCACTTTTTTTGTTTACCATCAGGATTGCCTAGACACTGTGTAATTAGCTAATTTTGTGTGATTGTGGGCTCATTTGGGTGACACCTGCTAAATGATTGCTCATGGAATGTTAATAATGATGGTAATTTACTTTTTCATTTTCTTCTGATGGGGGAAAAAACTCTTCTGTCGCAGCAATATTTTAATCAACAGTTGAAGGACTAAAGTACTCAAAATAAAAATTAAATCAATAAATAATCATTTCTATTGTTTTATTTGATCGATTTTGATTTCTATTATAATAATTTATGTATTTTAATATGTGGTACAATTATAGGTACAAAAGTTTGGAGAAATTAAAAATGTATTCTGCAAGGATGCATTAAATTGATCAAAAGTGACTGTAAAGACATTCATAAACTTAAAAATTGTATTTATATATTAAATGTGTACAATACATTTGTATTTTAAAATTAAAAAGATAAAAACACTAAATTAATATTAAAAGATAGCGTCATATTATACACGTTCAAAAGTAGCACTGAATTTCAGAATAAAAATGTGTCTATTTCCAAATGTTGCCCCATTTAAAATAAATAAATAATAATAATAATAGGTTTAATTTTTTAATGACACCTAATAGACGAATTATGAATTTTCAAAAAAAAATTCTAGGGTGTTGTTTAATGCATTTGAGATGCGTTTTCCTCAGCACACAACTTGTATCTTACGGTTGTATACTTTAAATGTTACAAATCTACGCAAATACGCACAAAGAATTATTAAGCACTTCCTATTTACAACAGTGCCATAAACTGCTGTACGAAGAGTGTTGCAGCAATATTGATAGACTTTTTTGTTTTTATGTAAATACATAGTTTTTTCTTCTCCCAATTAAACACTGGCTTACTGAAAAAACTATCGAAAACCTTAAAAACCAAGGTACTTACTGAACCGTCGTTTCTGTGTACCGTCAAACCCCTAGCTTTTACATAATAACTTTGATTTTGTTTACTTCATTTAATTTGATGCTTTTTGGTCCTTCATACAGTCAGCTTGTGTTGTTTTAATCTCAGAGAGTCCACGCCGTTCCCCTAACAGCCTGCGGCCCCCACCGTTCACCCTCATTTTATGAGACAAGCCTCCTCCCTACCCATAATCCCATTTCCCCTGTGGTAAAGACGGTCAGTTGGGCACACGATTGCACGTCTTTTTTGTCCAGTTTCTCGGGGTCAGTGCGGTCCCAGTGAAACAGGAGATTACCCCCACTGATTAGGACGGACATTAGATCAGCAGTGCGGTGTATGCAGATACAGCAGCGGCCCATGCTGTGCGTAGGGTGGGAGTGGGGACGGATCTTTTGGCAAGTCAGCCTGTCCTCGAGCTTGGCACCGGCAGCAGAACGGTGGCAGCACACTGTGTGCAGACAGACTGGAGTGTTTACCAAGTACAGTTGTATCAGAACTGGTGTGTGTGTGGATGCCGGGTGTGAGAGCGCACAGGATGGAGCTCAGTACACACACCGTCTGGCCTGGCAAGGGCAAATGCAGTCTTCTGATGGAGACTGAGTGCCCTTGAGATTGGAGCCGCCAGCAGGGAAGATTGATTTGTTGCTCTCTGCAGCTTCCATTGTGCCTTCCCTTCATACATAATAGTGACTTTGAGTGTCCCCTCCATATCTGCCACAGAGGAAGTCCTTACATCTCAAGTATTTCGGATCTGTAAAGATGTCATGAGCTGCTGTCATTTCTCAGACTTCACGCTTGTTTATTCATCAATATCAACCCATTAAAACTGATTTTTTTGGGGGGGGCAATTGCCTTTTAAACTGAAGTCCGGCTATGGTGATACCTGTGCTTGAGGTGTAATTGCATCGCTTGGCTGTGTAGCTTCCGTATTCTCATATTTTCGGGCTCTGCTTTGTAATGGCCTCTAATTGATTTGAACTGTGAACTGATCTGCAGAGCTGATCTTTTTTTGCTGTCGGCAATGAAGTTTCAGGTTACACTTAGTCCACTCGATGTGCATTCATCTGCCATTTTCATCGGCACATTTGGTCCAGCCCAGATAAACAGGATTAGGGATTTAGGATTACACTTCCCCGACCTTCTCCAGATTGTGCTGCGTCTAGGCCCTTTGGGTATCTAATGTTGTTTGTCAGTTCAGTGTTTGAAGCCCTGAGGAGTTTACCATATTTGTCCCAATGGCATCTTTACCCTTTGAACCAAGCAATCTGCTCAATGGCGAAGCCTTTTTTATGTAGCTCTTGTTTGCTCTCATCCTATCAGCCCCTTTATCTCTTGCTCTGTTTCTCTGACTGTCCATTTCTCTCTCTCCATCCTATCCAGTTTCATTCCATCTCTGACAAAGCACTATTAGAATCTATTAACACATTCAATAAATACTTAAAGGAGACATACACATTTGTAGCATTTTTTTATTAAATCATTAAATAATTGAATTATATTAATTTCATTAATTTATATTATAATAATGTGTGTGTATGTGTATATATATATATATATATATATATATATATACACACGTGTAAATCTATTTTAATAATTATTTCACTGTGTAATATAATTATATGTAGATATATCTTTCTTAGTCCTTGAAATATCTAATAAATTAATTACATTTTAAAATACAAAATTTTATTTACAGATTACATGTAACGTCATAAAATACATTTACAAAACTAGCACTTGATTAAAATCTTTTTTCATAACTTTCAAATGTTGCCTTTTTTTAAAAATAACAATAATAATAATAAAAGTCATGGATTTTCAGAATAAGAAGAGTTTACTAAGGGTTTAAGATTAATAAGTTTCCTTGCGACCAAAACATATTGTGCAAAGTTTATATAAACATGGCCATTCCTGTGCTCTGTCCTATGACTTCATAACCTTAACTATTTCAGAACGGCTTTTTTCTTCTTTTTTTGTGTGTGTTTGTCAGTGTGAACTCGGTAGGATTTGCATTGTGGATGCTGAAGTATGTTTATGTATTAAATACAAATCAGATTTCGACGATATGGCCCCTTTAGAACCACCATTAGCTAAATTAATTTCTACTGTGGGAATATTGCGCGTTATTATATCAATATTCAGGCCAGCATCATAGTTTTCGAGACCTGAGACCAATGTCAGATAGGTTCACATCAAGCCAAAAGCCCAGAAAGGCAAAAATATGTCCTCTTCTGCTAGTGTGGCATCCCATATTCATCATTATTAGCTATTTATTAACTATAAAAGCAAAATATTGCTTTGAACACATTGGCAGTGGGAATCGCTGGCGCTCCCTTTCAGACAGATTTAGATATTTATCACTGAACATGGTCTTTGAACTTTAAAGCTTTTCGTTGTAGCCCATTGCTTTTGAAAATTTGAGATTTCAACAAATTGTCTCCTCACATCTTCAGTTTTGGGTTTAAGATTAGAATACAGCATCCAGTTAACCCTAAAAATAAGTTTCAGTCATGATCACTTTCTTCATTCCAGACGGCTCATGTTATGAAATTTGTTTTTGCACTAGAATGCTCAGGTAAAATGACGTACAATTAGAACAGCCTTCTGTCTGCGCCATTCTCATTCGTTAAACTCAACGGCCAATCAGAGCGATATCTCTCACTGATAGCATTCTGAATCGGACAAACTCCAGCCGACGTGGACCAATTAGAGCCGACGTGTGAAAAACACTGCAAAACTAGCCCGACAGACGCTCACCAATGGCCCGACGTTTAAACGGCCAACATATAATGTTTACTTGTAAACATTTGAAGGCTACGTGTTGGTTGAATGTATTATTTACTTACAATTATTGTCATCATAAATGATAAACTTATTTAATTGAATTAATATTTTTATTTTCAAATAGTTAAATGGTAAAATAGTTCCAACAGTTTTTGCTATGGTACCGGAATTGGTACAGAGAACCGTGAAATTTTACTGGTATTAGTACCGACTTCTGGAATTTTGTAATTTAAGTAACCCTAGTCAAGACAGATAACACGGCATCTTTCTCTCGTGGTAATTGTCACTGATGTGATGGTGTTGATGACTGTGTTCATAAAGAAAGTTGTTTGTTGGGTTAGTGGCCATTTCTGAGGAAAATGTTCTGAGATATGTGGCTGGCCGTCTGCAGGTCACGTTCGTTTTGATAGCTGTGTTTTTGACTAGGTAGTAGTTGTTTTGGCTCCATGTTGAGAGACTTGAAAGATGCTACCTAAACAAAGATGACGCAAGCTGAGCAGATTAGTTTGTATAATGAAGTCTTGGAAATCTACCAGCCTTTCTAACAGAAGAAAAAAACTTTTGAATAACACTTCTTCTTCTTTTTTTAACAACTCTCCACTTTTTACAGACGCAATCATCCTGAAGTCAACAACGTTTTGAATGTTGCTCATCTGGCTGAGTTCATTCCCAGTGACCTGCAGCTGGTGATTTGTCTCTCTAACAAATTAGACTGTTTAGCTTTTTTCCTTGGGTATGTTTTTTTTGCGCTGTGCATTGACACATCGTGAATTAACAGGCACGTATTTCTTTTCAGCGTCAGCTGAGCGTAATAACAAGTATATGTTTTTTTTTTATTTATTCTTTTTATGAAATACACAAATATTTTACTGACAGGCAAACTCAGGCTTTGGAAAGTTCTTATTGTAGGTTTAGGCCGAACTTGTAACAGAACAGGGGTGGTCAGTGCCAGCATTAGTCTCAGTCTGACTACTTCCATTCATGAGCATGAACGGACCCCACAGCAGCCGTCGCCGTCATCATCATCATGTGCTATGAACAATGTCCGGCATTGTGAACGTTGACTGGCACTGTACCGATTTGGGTGGGGTTCTTTTGATTTTTAGGTCTGCCTGTGGTTTAAGCTCGGTAGAAACTAGTCCTGCGAGGCGAGCTGTCCAGGGCGAGCGGCCAGCTATTGTCCCGCTGTCCTGGCACGCAGATGCACAACTCTTGCTCCAGGAAGTGTCCTGTGTCTCTGAGCGGCAGTGAATGTGTCCTCGGTGTTCAGAGCTGTTCAAGCATGCCATCCTTTATATCGCAGCAGCAAATCTATACCTTCACTTTGCCTTGAAATAAAACAAGAAAGTGGAGACAGTGCAGATAAACATTTGATGGCTCCATATCTTTTTACCTGTCAGTAGATCCCTCAAAAACACCCGTGCATATTGATATCCTCTGCCTTTTCCACTCCAGACATATTGCTTTTTTTCCCCTATTTTTGTTTGTTTGTTTGGTGCCGTTTCCAGATATCATGTAGATGTCGCTGTTCTGATTTGTTTTCCAGTCTCTTGGTTTTATTGCTTTCATAACTGGGAGCACATAAATCTTAAACATTTGCATGCCCTGGCAGCATTCGGTAGCATTATATTGTCTAATCTAACTTTATTTTAAATGTTGTATCTGTGTTTTGAAATATAATAGTTGTTGAGCATTGTCTAGGCTCATGATTCTACCAACACTCGAATGGATTTGAAAGAGCCAGAGCTGACAAAACGGTGTGAGCTGTTGGGAATGAAGGTATGCTGTGCCCTTGAGATAGGGAGTGTTATGGAAGCTATCCTACCATCAGAAAATGGCTTTTGTGACTCCCAGGCAGGGTGCATTTTTTCACACGTCTGTTGGGCTTTGAGACCATGAAAAGGGAAGATCTGGGACAGAAGAAACTTGCTGGCGTGGGTGAGATTATGACAGGTTTCTAAATGTCAAGGTCCTTATTTTTCCACGTCTTGACACTTTTGTTTCAACACTTTTTTTTTCATCCCTTGTTCTTGCTTCAACCTATCAGCTTTTTGTTTATTTGTGCAATATGTTTACGGCAGTTATCTCTGTTTTTAGACCTTCAGCGTAACAATAATCTAGATATGTACACATCAAATGTTTATCTAACCGTCTTCATCTACAATATGACCATTAGTCTAGCCTAATTAAAATAAATGTTCACCCACATATAAATAAAAATTTTAAACCTGTTATGACATTCTTCTGTGGAATATAAAATATTTTTGAGAGCCTATTTAGAAAGTGTTTGCATTTGTCCATACTCGTACAATGGTTGGACCTCAGTATTCTTCAATATTCATACAGATTTGAAACTATACTTGAAATGATGACAGATTTTCATTATCCCTTTTATATTCTAATAATATTATTACAATTAATAATTGTATAATTGTATAATAATATTGCTATTTATTAATAGTAATATTTGTATTATGAATATTATTAATAAAGACTTATTTATTGAATATTGTTCTTTTGAAGTGAAACAATATTGTATGCCACAAAGCCATTTTGTGTCCTTGGACTTTTGTTCTGGGTGTGGGATATCGTGCTTCATGTCATCCGAGTCATACTGTTTAGAGCATGCATTACACAGTGAGCTGCTTCAGCCGACTCTTGTCAGAACTTTTGCATATTAAAGAACCAGGCTCTGAATAGGGAAGCTTTAAAGACTGTAATCCGACCTCTGACGACACGCTGATGGCTGTTCACGTTTCTCTGCTGGACACAATGAGAGCCCAGTGACAGGTATTGTGGCCTGAGAGTAATCCTGGTGTAAATGGAAGGAGATGTGAAGCTACTGGGTGCAAAATCATTATTCTTGAGTGTCCCTTGTGGAATGCAGCCTAGATTTGTCTTTTTGGTTTATAAAACCCAATGCCTCCCCAGTATTCAGCTCAAACACTTCATGTTCTCTTAACGTCACCAGCCCCTAAAATTCCTGATGAGAATTTTGGATCACAAGCAGACATGAGAATCAACAGCTGTGTTTCAGGATTGTGAATGTGAGAGGATTTTTACATGCTGTACTCCCAGCAACCTTTTGAAGAGATAAAATGACCTTCTCTAAGGCTCTTTTATTTCTCTGGCAAGATTTTCTTTTCCCCTTCATCCTCTTATTAGAGGCATACTCTTGTGCCTTTTGCCTTTTTTTTGTGGTATTCATGCATTTTTTATCCCAGAACCCCTGCAAGGCTTTGATTCTTTGTTCTACTCTCCCTTTTCACATAACCCATACATGAAGTAGGTCTGTGATGCCTTTGAAAATTGACCTGTATTGCTTCTCATACACGTTGTGTCTTGTTGATTCACTTCAGTCTTTCCTCAGACGCCCTGTGTGCCATTGTATGCTTATCCCTTTAGTTAAATGACATGTGGGCCAATGATAATGGCATGTCTATAAACTCTGCATCTTTTGAAAAGATTTTATTGAAAGTGAACAAAAACCTAAAAACACTGTGTCCTTCAACATAGAAGACGTCTGTAAAAGTCAGTTTTATTTGTTTAGGTGTCTACCTAATGTGAATGGCTTTAAATCAGCTGCTGACTGCTATGTTTGCTGACTTTTCATACTTTCTACCGTCCTTTTGTCTGAAACAAGATTTTATGTAGCCTTGTTCAAAATGTTTTTGAAAGTTACATAAGGAATATCTGAAAGTTTTAGGTAACACCTATAGTTACACTTGCATGAACCCTCTTGCAAGATCCTTTCACGCTTGCCAACAATTGAATGGCTTCCCTCACCTTTTGCCTTCAATACTACTTCCAGCAATCACCATTGGTTCTCTCCTCATTCTGCAGAGGTCTTTACTTGGTTAGTGCTAATCTGAATCATATTCAACTCATTCACCTGTGCCACACTTTGCACTAAACCCTTCATTTAAGATGAAAAGATTAAATGACTTTTGCCCTTTGAAGTGCATGAAGGATAGTGAGGATCACTTTTTAAAGCCCTCACTAATCAATACAAGCCGCCTCCATTATCCCATAATCTTTGCATTGCCTTTGTAAATGCCTCTCTAGACGTTCTTGGTATTCAGTGAAAAGAAACCCAGGTTGTAGGGCTCCCACGGCATCATGTGGGTTTGGCATTTGCAGCCGACATTCAGAGAGGGGTAAAACAAGTTGCTCGTGTGGTCTAGTCAAAATTCATTGCCTTGAATACACAGTTGCACCTTAGAGTTAAATTAAAGGATTGTTCTGTCCAGAAGTAAAATAATTGATTCCTAAAATGGTGCAGAGTAGATATTTTTGCAAAAATTGCATTGAGTTAAGGTGTACTTTTGTTCAATTAACACTGTTTTCTTTTTAGGTAAACTCGAGGAGGCCAGAATGCTCTGGGCATGATCTGTCTAGAGCATCCAGTGACGAAAAACAAGAAGCCACCTTCACCAAGTCTGAGAAACAGATCTTCTCTACACTGGATCAGGAGATAAGGACTCAGAGAGGGTAGAGAAGTGGCATAAAGGTGTAGGGCAGGGGGCCGCTGGTGCATGTGGGGGCAGTGCACATCCCTTGCTGGAGAGTGGAAGCCCACCTCGCCCATGCAGTCCCCTGCCCAACCCAGTCTCGCCACCCTCTGCAATGGTGACATGAGCAAATGCATTAAGGAGAAGCCCAATTTTGACTTATCTTTTTTGACTCCTTGGAAAAACCATACAATATATTTGTAAATAGAAGACTGTGTCTATCCTAATTGGTGTGGTTGCAAGGTGATGATGCTGATGTGTGGACGTGTAAGGCGGCTCTTCCGTCAGCTCACGCTGCAGACCAGCCTGCTGCTGCTCTTCCTTTTTTGCATGGTCAGTGTCCTCATCTCAGCCTATTTCCTGTATGGCGTCAAACGGGAGCTCGAACCAGCAGGAGTCGGAGGTATGGTTGTCCCAGAAGAAGGTACTGCCGATTGGGACGATCCCCGAGCGACTCCTTCCCCTCCGTCTGCAAGGGTGCTGCCTGCCAGAACCGCCAAACCGGCAGACATGTCTCGAACTGACCCTGTTGTACTGGTGTTCGTGGAGAGCTTGTATTCTCAGTTGGGCCAGGACATTGTGGCCATCTTGGAATCTGGGAGATTTCGATACCAGACTGAGATCGCACCAGGGAAGGGCGATATGCCCACACTCACAGACAAGAACCGGGGTCGATTCACACTGGTCATCTATGAGAACATCCTCAAATATGTCAACCTGGATGCCTGGAACAGAGAGTTGCTGGACAAATACTGTGTGGAGTATGGCGTTGGAATCATCGGCTTTTTCAAGGTAAGCCATTTTGTTTTGTACAGTGTGACCTTTCACAGAAAATTGTGTCACTAATGGATGTTAATGTGACTCTTAATTTCTGTGGGTCAATCACCTTGCACTTAACGATCTCACGACTGACATTTCACAGTCTGATTCTTATGTTAGTTTGCAGAAATATTGCCAGCAGAGGGAGGTTGGGGCATTATGCTAAACATTGCAGTAATAGCACATTTCTGAATGTCTTTGTTGATGGTCTTGGCTCTTGTTCTATAAGGGAGCTGCTTTTTGAAATCAGTATGAGAAAATAATAGGCCCTAGAGCCACATTTGACTATTGCTCATTGCTGTCTGTCATTACCGTCTTGTAAACCTCCTCTCCCAGTTCTCATATATTGTTTGCCTAAGGCCAGGCCTGCTTTTATTACCCTCCCATGCTTAAGTGCTGCACACTAATTGTTAGTGGAGGTTAACTCAGTTGATGAGACTGTTTGAGTCTCACTTGCCTGCAGCAGAAGGGCGAGGACATCAACACATCTTAAGGAACCGCACAAAATTTGCGCTCGTTAATTTTTATTGACTCAGGCTGCTCCGATTCTCCTCTAAGCTTTTTTTTACCCCAGGCTTTGTGGTTTACACAATAACAGGAGCAGTTCGATCCCTGATTGGCTGGAAATGTTGTTTTCGTGTCCAGGCAGTTAACATCCTTTCCTTGCTGGATTTCATTGATTTAGAACCTTGGGCATGTCTGATAACAGACCCTGTAGGTAAATGCAGACCAAACCTTTTCCCCCCTTGAAGGAAAAAGTGCTGCCACTAGTAATGGAACATGCATAATTACCTTCGCATCAAGCCTTGACTTGCACCTGTCAATGCCAAATGCATTTATCTCTCACGAGTTGGAGGATGTCTGAATGCACACATAGAAACATCACGATGGACACCAGCGCTTCTTTTAGTTATGCTTGCATGCATCAATGGGTTCAGGCTTTTGTTTGCCCTCCTATTAGTCTTCTGACATAATCCCATATCCATAGAGTCAATGTGTAATTGGAATAAACCCTTTTGGTTTCCTAACCAGCACTTGAGTTGGCATAATCTCTAGGGACCATATTAAGTCTCCGGCAGCAACCGAACACACTAGCTCTGTTCTAAAACCTAGTGAGCTGCCTACCAAAACTACCTAGCATTTTAAGGGATCATAAGATGCCTAACATGAAGGCTGTTACCTTTTTTTTGGTAAATGACGGTAAACTATTCCTCCTTTTTACCAAATTTAAAGGCAGCATCACATGTATACTATGTAGAAAAGCAAACCCCAGCTCAGTAGGAAAATAAATAGATTGAACTTTCAGACAAGACCAGAGTTTTTGATTTTAAGTATGCTTATATTTAGTTCAATGCCAAAAAAATGATAAAAAATAGTTCTAATTGAATGTTTACCCAATATTTGTTTACTGTGTGTTTTTGTTAGAAAAGTGTGTAGTTAGCTTAGCAACATGCTAACATCAAACGATTGTAATCAACTTCTTAGTGTAGTGTTTCAAATCAGTCACTTAGGAAATTCCAAGTGACTCCCTTAGAAAGGAGTTGCTTATGTTGGCAGTAGATAACAAGGTGGCTTACAAGTCTTTTAACAGCTTTTTGGAAATGGACTAATTATCTAACATGGTTCAAGAATTGTTCAGTGTCAATGAAAGTTAAATGCTGATAAGCTTCTAAAGAGCCTTTGGCTTGGACGTGTTGCTGTAACAATGGAGACAGGAATATGGAATTAGGGAGAGAAGGAGAGGCTCAGGGAAGTTATTGATTTAGGCCGCAGATATGTGGAAAATCTCCCATCCACCCTTATTCTCCTAGTGCTGCTGAGTGACATCACCACCTCTTGTTTCAGTGTGTTGCCATTAAAAGAAACAGATAAAATGTGCATGATTCATCAGACATGTCATATGGACGGTGTGTCTCTCCAGAGGGGTCCCATTGCTACCTCTGGTGGCAGAATAATGGCTGTGTTTGGAGATGAGCAGGATACAGGCCTCTCTCTAAATTGTAAGGCTCATTGTGTTTGTTCCACTCAGTGTGCAGTTTATCACCAATTGATCCAGCTTCACAGGGTCAGCTGGCCTGAGAGGAGAGTGGGCTGCATGCAGATGAGTGCGGATGGTGTTTAAACAAGCTGGCACCCATAGTACCACAGGGTATCTAATTCACGAAAAGAAGTACATGAGCAATACATTTCTGATATATTCAAGGGGAACAAACAAACAAAAAAATCTGTTCACAAAGCAAATGTCCTTCACTGTACATCTAGTCTTTTTCTAACTACAGAAGGCCTGCATTGCTGCACGCTTACAAACAATGTTGAAAGAAGCAAAATGTCGACACATTAGCTTTGCAGGTGTTTGATTTCTCGACAAAGTTTTCTCTTAGCAACCAAATTGAGGATATGATATGCTGTACTAGCTTCTGAAAATCAGATTTCTGAGTTTGAACATATTTTTACAAGTTAGAAATCTCACTTTAAGTGGAGTTCCATTACCCTTTCCAAGTAGGAAGTTGGAAACTCATGCTGAATTTAATTCAGCTCAAAGTCTAAGCTGTTAAAAAATGGTTATGACATCACATCCATGATCACATTAAATATGGATAATGGTCTTGTAATACAAAATTATGACTATGACTAAAAGTATGAATAAAATGCTAAAAACCTGAATGTGAATATGACCCCTTTGAATTGGATTTTGATCTTCCTCTCTTTTACCAATCATTTCTCATCTATTCTCTTTTCTTCCGACACTTCATGAAAGGCTAATGAGAACAGTTTGCAGAGTGCCCAGCTCAAGGGCTTTCCTCTCTTCCTGCACTCCAATCTGGGTTTAAGGGACTGTAGCGTCAACCCCAAGTCTCCACTGCTGCTCATAACCAAGGCCCGGGAAGTGGAACATGGCCCCTTACCTGGAGATGACTGGACTGTCTTCCAGTCTAACCATACCACCTATGAGCCTGTGCTGTTAGCTCGGGGACGGAGTACGGAGGCTAGTGGAGCGCCCGGACCCCTTCATGCAGCCGTGGTTCAGGATTTGGGTCTTCATGATGGCATCCAGCGGGTACTCTTCGGCAACAACCTGAACTTTTGGCTGCACAAACTGGTGCTGGTGGACGCAGTGAGTTTCTTGACTGGCAAACGTCTCTCACTGGCTCTTGAGCGCTACATACTGGTGGATGTCGATGACATCTTTGTTGGGAAGGAGGGCACACGGATGAAGGTTTCTGACGTCAAGGTGGGTGCTTTTTTGTTCGAAAATTCGCTTTGTGCAGTTTTTCTTTAATAAATAGCAATTGGTTTGCTAGTTTATTATCAGTTCCATCACATTTATACATTTCAAATGTGTATCAAGTGTAACTATATTAAGTCTAGCTATGATTGGATGTATTGGATTATGGCCCATATATCCATGCAGTATACATTGACTTAAAAATGATGCTCTCCTCCTATTTTCTTTATCCCTCTCTCACCCACTCCTTGTCGGCTTATCCTTCCAGGCATATGCATAGAGTGAAAGTAGGCCTCAACAGTAAGAATGGATAAGGACCCATGTGAGAGATTTCCGGGCCAATTGACAGAATAGTTCTACCCTATTGCCCACTGCGTCCTATGTTTTTAATCAAATTTTTATGCGTTGAGATATTTCTGTGATGTACAGAAATACATTAATACATACATTAAGCCCAAAGTATACTTCGACCGTCCGCGTCCCGCGCCGGTCCATGCACTGTCCGTGTGACGTAATTTTTGTCATCAGGAAGGTCCACGGACGTACACACACACTGTTGGGTGCAGCCTAAGTTTTGTGTCCGTGCGGATGGTGCACGTACAACAGCGCATGTGCGAGTGATTTGAGCCCCTCTGTGCGTGAGATGGAGCGGGACACAGAAAATGAAGTTTTATGAACTATTATTATTTAAATTTTCCATTATTATTCAATTATGTGATTTATTAAATTTATTCAAAGATCTAATATACATCTATTTAAATATAATATGTTGCTAAAAATATAATCTTTTGGTGGTGGGAGAAAATGTATAATTTTTTTGCTGGGATCTGTGTAAATGTTCATTTCTGGCTCACTGCAGAAAACAAATCCTTATGTGTCGGTCAAAGAAAGGATGGTAAATGGACAGAATGAAATATGTACAGAAGGGAATTAATTTAAACTGAGGGAAATATGCATTGAGGAAAAGAACCAGCAGCCATAAAAAAAGACATTGATGAAGACTCAGAAGGGGAAAGACTTGTTTATATGATGCTAATCTGTCTAAAGCACCTCAGAAGCAGAACATGGAGAAACTGGTTTGGTAGATCCATATAATTCACTAACTTTTCATGGTATGAAAGCACTTTTCCTATAACCAGTTTGTCTTTTTCTTTTTTTCAATTCTCCAACCTCTGCTGCTCTTTTTCCAAATCTCTCCTCTTCTTTCCATTTTCGCTTTATTTTATTATTTTTTCACGACTCACTGTTCAAAGGGCATCCAAAGACTCGCCACAAGCATGAATATTTCAAATGGAGTTTTCTGCATCCTTCTTGTGAATCTCTCATCTTCGGTGCGCCCCGATGCAGATGTTCAGCCGAGGGAAAGGATAGAAAGCAAGCATAATCAAAGACGTCTTGTCTGTCTGTGGACCTCTGTGCAGTTAAATATGAATCAGGCTTTTGATTGAGTCACACTGGAGAGACAGGCAGTCAAAAACAAGCACAGTAAACAAATCAAATGAGAGGCAGATGCAGAGCTAAATCTGAGAAGGGTAATGAAGCAAACAGAGGAGACGAACAGACAGCAGACATGCTTGCGCTGTCCCTCTAGCGCTGTTACGGTTGTGCGCATACGTGCGTTGGCGTGTGTTAAGCTATATATCTCTTTTGTGTTCTCATCTGCTGTCTTTGTACTTTTTGTGTGTATATTGACCTAGGGGTGTTTAGGCAAGTTTTATTAAATTGCTAAACTCCATGTTTCAAAGGCACTTCTAGAGACGCAGAATGAACTCCGAACCCACGTGCCCAATTTTACTTTCAACTTGGGATTCTCTGGAAAGTTCTTCCATGCGGGTAAGTAAATATCACGTTGTTGTTGCTTTTCAAAATGCTAACAACATACTCTTTTGGTATCTGTGAGTGTTAGTCAGGTCTCCTGTGTGTGAGTTGCTGCTCATGTAGAGCGTTCCTAATCAGTCACTTATGAGCTGGTTAGGATGCTGTTTTATAAGGCAGCTTTTAGAATAGAGTCAAGATGTTCACCGTTTGTGTCTGTGTAATTATTTCCCAGGCACAGATGAGGAGGATCTCGGAGATGACCTGCTTCTGTCCTACAGTAAAGAGTTCTGGTGGTTTCCCCACATGTGGAGTCACATGCAGCCACACCTCTTCCACAACCAGTCTGTGCTGGCTGAACAAATGCTGCTCAACCGCAAGTTCGCGGAGGTAAGCTCTAGTTGATATAATTAGAGATATGATCTGATTTGTCTTGGATATTATTATTTTTTAATTAGATAAAACCCTTTTAGTGTTTTTAATTTTATTTATTTTATGTCTGTAGATGATATTTACAATTTGTCTATATTTTGAGTGTTTTTTTTTATAGATCAAATCATTTGTCTGAAAGAAAATTGTGATATATTGATATTTCATTCCAACATAACAGTTCCATTATACAGTCCATGTAGGATTTCGCAGAGATTTTTTTGTGATGTGCCAAAAAAATGATCATTTTGTGATGTCTTTTTTCAAATTTAACGATTATATTGCGAGGCGTTTTTTCTCTTCTTTTTTGGGGGGTGGAAAACTACTTGAATTGGCAAGAACAGGGTTCTTCTTTTAAACTACTACCTTCTAAATAAACATAATTTAATCACTTTCTATGTACACCACAGACGACATTAAATACACATTTTTATTACTTTTCTGACATGAAGAACCATTGGTCTCTTAATTTTCTAAAAATAAAATCCTGAAGATACAATGCATTTTCTACGTTTCATTTCATTCAAATTTAACACGAAAACAAAAACATTGACATTTTCATTTTATAGTGCCCATTGTTTGTTTTACCTAGTTTTATGTTAATCTGTCTTTTTGCAGTTTAACAGAACACAGTGATGTTAGTTCAAGTTGGTAAATGATGACAAGTAATGACGTCACACGACATGTCTTAAGTCAAATTCTGTGGAAAATCCGCAGCATTTTCAAAAAATTGCAAGCTTTATTGCGGAGTTTGCTTGCTTTTGCGTTCAAATCTGTGCTTGCAATTGCGAAATCCTGGATAGACTGACTGACTATATATGCAAGATTAGAATTAGCATGGCTTAAATACATCATGGCCCACAGTACATTGAAAGTGCCTGGATTATATAGTTTTATTTTTTTTATTTTTTATTTTTGTGCATCCATGGATGCATCCAATCCAAGCATGCCGTTTAAGCTAATATTGCCTACAAGCCCTGTGAAGGACTATTTTTCTTTCATTTGTTGTAAAAGATTAGCAAGATATTGTAGGCAGTAGCTGTCTCAGCAGTTTTAAAATGTACACACTTCAAAGTTAAGGTGTAATTAATTTTAAATTAACAAATCACATTCAAATGCACATAGAATGTGGCATCAAAGCACAATTTTAACACCATGAACTGATCAAAAACCACTTATTTTCTGTTCACCAGAGATGTACATTTAGTGCATATCCTGAAGTACACTATTTTTGACCATTACTGTGGTTGTGTTTGCTGTTCCCTTACAGGAGCATGGCATTCCCACAAACATGGGTTATGCAGTGGCTCCCCATCACTCTGGAGTGTATCCCATCCATTTGCAGCTTTACGAGGCCTGGAAGAAAGTGTGGGGCATCAAAGTGACCAGTACAGAGGAGTATCCCCACCTCAAACCCGCACGCTTTCGCAGGGGCTTCGCACACAGTGGCATCAGTGTAAGAGAATGCTAAGCTTTTATGCCTTTAATGGATAAAGTGAAGATGACAATGTGGGAGAAATAGGGAGAAAGGGTTTGGGAAATAACCTAGACTTGAACCTGCATCCCTGGGGCTAACATGTTCCAAAACATATGCACTACCAATGCACCAAGGCACAAATTTATGTAGATAAAAACAGATTGCACATTTTTATTGAGACTGTAGCCTGTACAGCTAAATGGTTGAACGATAGTTCTTATTCGGGCTTAAATCAGTACAATAAACCCCAGGCTATTTTGTGTACGGTTTGAGCTTTGAATCCCAGTAGGGGGTTAAGGGCAAACTGTTTGTGGAAGTGCAATTTTGTATATTAATATATATTTTTATCATTTGTGCATCGCTTTAGGGGACAACAGAGAGAGCGTATGACAAAAGCTTGCTGAATCATGACAGAGCGGTTTCTGTGTGTGTGTGTGTGTGTGTGTGTGTGTGTGTGTGTGTGTGTGTGTGTGTGTGTGTGTGTGTGTGTGTGTGTGTGTGTGTGTGTGTGTGTGTGTGTGTGTGTGTGTGTGTGTGTGTGTGTGTGTGTGTGTGTGTGTGTGTGTGTGTGTGTGTGTGTGTGTGTGTGTGTGTGTGTGTGTGTGTGTGTGTGTGTGTGTGTGTAAGAATGCATTGGCCCAATTCTGTAAAAAAAAAAAATCATCTTGGGATTCATACACCGCAGGGATTTTTTTTTTTTTCTAAAGACACATCTTACATTTCCTCAAGCTGACATACAGTTATTATCCAATGTTCATATCAGGGAACGATAAACGTGCATGAGGAAACGAAGACAGCCGTCTCATCGTACATGTATGATGTAAAGAATGCTTTCAGAATGGCGGAAGAATGACTAAAAAAGCACATTTAGTGTAAATCCTCTCGATTCTACCATCACTGGCTGTCAAATAAGATCATGTGTGGGCCACGTCATTCTTCTTTTTGTTAGTGCAAAATCATTCCTTCAACTTCTTTCAGTTCCGTTCCAGTCTAAAGTGACTCTCAAATGAGATTACGTATTATGGGTAATGAAATACAATATGTTTCTCTATTTGCACATGTGGAGCACCACAGCTACATTTACCTTATAACCAAAAACAAACAATTCTGCTTATATTTTGATACATCAGTAAGCCTACAAGAGCTCCATAACCATGTTAAAATTTGTGGTAACACTTTACTTGAAGGGGTGTACATAAGACTGACATGACACCTTCATAACCATGGCATGACATATGTCATGAATATGAAGTAGGGTTTATGCATGTTTATGACAACTGTCATTAAGTGTCTTTCACTCAATTATGACATTCTGTATGCAAATATGACATTGTTTAAGATGTCTTTGTTATGACATCTTGACATAAACCATAACATCATAACCGGTCAGTGTCTTTGTCATGACAACTTGACATTAAATTAAGTTAAACTGTCATGTGGTTGGTTTTGACATTGGCTGTCATAAGGCCATTATAACTGTGTCATGAATATATTTCGTGACCTCAACTACAGTGGTACAAATTGAATTTGTCATTAAAAAGTTATAATGGCTTCATGACAGCCAATGTCAACACCAACTACCTGACAGATTAATGTAATGTTAACCAATAAAGCTAAGTGGTTTCTTAAGTTTGATAATTAATCTGCTAGGTCATGTTTATGACAGGTTGTGTTGTCTTAGTAATGTCAAGTTGTCATGACAACGACACTGACAGGTTATGATGTATTTGTTTATGTCAAGGTGTCATAACAAAGACATTTCAAACAATGTCATATTTGCATTAAAAATGTCATAACTGAGCGAATGACACTTAATGACAATTGTCACAAACATGCATACAACTTCCTTCATATTCATAACATGTGTCATGTCATGATTATGAAGGTGTCATGTTAGTCTTATGCACACCCCTTCAAATAAAGTGTTACCAAATTTGTAATAGGCTAATTTATGTGCCTTATAGCTTTTATAAAAGCGTAAAATATGTGTAGAATATATGATAAAAAGAAATTGTAAACATTTATATGGAAATTTAATTTGATATCAGATGTGTATATATATATATATGGCTTTTTTTGTAAATACAATTGAAAATGGATTATTTTAAATTAAGAGATTACATACTGAAAGAAAAATCTGTTTTTTAGGTGTTACCCAGGCAGACCTGTGGTCTCTTTACTCACACCATCTTCTACAATGAGTATCCTGGAGGCTCTAAAGAGCTGGACAAACTCATAAATGGAGGAGAGCTTTTCCTCACTGTCCTCCTCAACCCAGTGAGTATTGACACTTGTATTCTTTATCATTTCTAAACCAGTGTGTGAATCACACAATGACTTTTGGGGCATGGTCTGTTGGGGTTGATAAGAAAATGTTTTAAAAAGTCATTATTCACTGAAAATCTTTCCTGCACACTGTAGCTCTCAGATCTCATTTGCATATGCACAGTATGCCTTATTTCTATTGAGGATTGTGAGTAGCATATTCATTATTAAACAAAAATACTTTTTTTTTAATTATTTTATTTATTGATGCTTTCAATGAAAGATCAATTGAATTATATAGCACTCACAATGTACTATAGATCTCAAAATGTCTCACAACCCAAGGAAATCAATACTTTTAATCAGCATTGATGCAATAAATGGATCAAAAGTGATAGTAAAGACATTTATAATGTTACAAAAGATTTCTATTTTAAATAATGGCGTTTTTTTTTTAAACCATTAATTCATCAAAGAATACTGAAAAACATGGGAAAAAACATGGTCTCCATTAAAAATATTAAGCAGCATAACTGTTTTCAACATCGATAATGAGAAGAAACGTTTCTTGAGCATCAAATCAGCATATTTGAATGATTTCTGAAGTATCACGTGACACTAAAGGCTGGAATAATGATGCTGAAAATTCAGCTTTGACATAAATTTGTAAATAGAAAATTATAATATTTCACAATATTACTGTTTTTACTGTATTTCTTTTTTTTTCAAATAAATGCAGCATTGGTGAGCACAAGACCCTCCCCCAATATTTTAACTACCTTTGGGGGTCAGTCCCAATGTAATTTTCACCCTCACATCAGATGTTCAATGGGAGAATCTTAAACATCGTCCTTAAAAAGAAGCACACTAAGAGGCTATAAAAGATCCATTGAATTAAGAGTAGTTTTGAAGTCAACTGTTCATAGGATGGGACGTTAATCTGTGGATTGGGCCTTCATGACTTCTTACGCTTTATTTTGAACCAGATCAGCATCTTCATGACCCACCTGTCCAACTACGGGAATGACCGTCTTGGCCTGTACACTTTTAAGAACTTGGTGAAGTTCATACAGATGTGGACCAACCTGAAACTGCAGACCCTCCCACCTGTACAGCTGGCACAGAGATATTTCCAAATCTTCCCTGAAGAGAGGGACCCCATCTGGCAGGTAACAAAGGAGCTCTGTTGGGGGTCTGTTCTGTCCTGGGATCATAATGGGAAACAAATACAACTTTATTTAGTGGGAGTGGATCAGCGGAGGTTGAGAGTGTTGACTACTTTTGCCGTAATATGTGGCGAAAGGTTTCGAATGGCTGTCTGCACATTTACTCTGATGTACAAAGAGTGAAAATGGTTTTCCGTGTAGCCTGCCAGGAAATCAGAGAACGCTATTTTTGAAATTGGTTCCTATAATTCAGTTGAAAGTTGGAGGCAATGCAGAAGATCTGTCTGTCTCTTTGTATCTCCCCCCCTCCACTCGCTCTCCCCATTTCAATTTATCCAGCTTCTTTATTTCTCGTCTCACTCTTTCTAACTCTGTTGTTTTGTTTCACCCTTAGAGAATGAGAAAGTGGGTGCCTGAAAGCTTTAAATCCCTCTTTTGATCTCTCTCGTTTCCTGTCAAGGTTGAGGTCCCATCTTTTCTGTCGGCTCTCCAGCGTTCCACAGCTTGCCCTGCTCTGAATAATCTTCTTTCTTCTGCAGTTGTTTTCCCAAGAAATCTGCTAGCTGCTATTACATGCAGAGGAAAGAGACAACTTGGAAAGAGTTTAGTTTTTTATTTTAGACTTAATACAACATGCCCCCATGGCTCTGGTCCAAAAACCAGCGAGCTGCTTTTATGTGTACGTCCTACATGGGCAGCTATGTTCTAAGGTAGTAACTAGGGTGGGAAATTATCATCTTTCACTACAGGTAATTTTGCCTGTGGCTGGTGACCTGTTTTGGTTTGAACATGAGACTCTCCTTAACGCCTGTTCACACCAAGGACTACAAGATATAGTTCTTAAAATCGTTCTCAATATTAAAGAATAGTAGGGTTCACACCACACAGCTATAACGATAACGGCATTGAGAAACGATATCGTTGGAATCACTTTCAGAACGATTTTATCCAGCTGATGAACGATAAAAACAATGACAGCCAATCAGAATCCATCCTGCTGTAATCACCCGCTTACAATAAACAGAACAATATCGTCCGCTGGTGTGGACGCTAATACAGTTATCTTTATAGTTAGTGTTAGTGTGGTGTAAACGGATTGATTGATTGAAATTGATTCCAAGAGCTATTAAGCTTATTATTAAGCTAACAACACAATACTCATAATAAGCCTAAAAATACTCTGCATACACATAGTGAGTAAAAGTAAAAAATAATAATATATTGAATGAATTGGTACACTACCGTCCAAAAGTTTTGGGTCTGTACCATTTTTTTTATGTTTTTTGAGAAGTCTCCTATGTACACCAAGGCTGCATTTATTTGATCATAAATATAATTAAAAAAATATAGTATTTCAAAATATTATGAATAAAAGTAGTAATTTCTTTTTTTTTTTAAACGTTTCAATGGTAGTGCATAGTGTTGTCCGATACCAAAATTATTCGATACGATACCTAACTAAAATACCTCGATACGGATACTGAATCGATACCACAGCAAATAAAAATGTAAAAGTAATTGAATAATATGACAGAACTTAAAATGTATTGTTTTATAACTTATTTTAAAAAAACTTAACTCACATGACCAGCATGTCTAATAAATTGTGGTATCGTACCGTTTTAATAGCAGGGTATTGCGATGACTTTCTAGTACCGCTATATCGTGCAACACTAGTAGTGTATATTTATCAATCGCGTTCCATTCACAGTCCACCATCTAGTGTGTCCACCAGTTTCTTATTGAACAAGTCCCAGTGCATTTCGGATTTTGGGACAGCCTTCGCATCGTGCCTACAATGGCTTGAAGTGCTGTCAAGGTAGGATTTGGAACAGAGCTCATGTTTACTGTTATCATAAACTGTGATCCCATGAGTACATTAGTAATAAATTCACAAATGTGTAAAGTAATGTTGCTTTTAGCACTGGCGTGGACTCAAGCAAGACTCTTCGGTCATTAGTGCGGGGCGCTAGCCGTTAATCTCCTCATTAGGACGAACAAGTGTTGGATTGCTAGTGGTTTTTAAGTCTCGGTCCACCGTTTTAACCATCTTGCATTCGTGCCAGATTTTAATTTAGAGGCAAGGGTTAAAACTATTAATTCATTACCACCGTTTCCTGCATCTTCGGCTGTGATTGATGAAGGGCTCAAAATGTCTGCTGCAGGACGTCTTTCTCTTGAGATGCTTCAAAGCTCTGGACAGGGGTTGGTAGGTGCCTCTGATTTGTATCTGGTGAATCCCATAAAACGGCCACCTCTGGGATGTTGTTGTGGCGAGTTTAAAGGCTAAGTCTGGATTAATATAAAATCTGCTTGTTATTGGACTCTGCTGATGTGTTGTAAGATATTTGACATGCTTGACTAGTTTGTTTTAATTTGGCTGGATAACAGCCCTTCCCTCCATAATGCACTTTTCCGGCTGACGTTAAATCCGAGTCAAAGCGCTCAGGCTGCTTCCTAATTCCTATATTTCCTGAGCATGTCCTGAACTTTTGGACATCCTACCAATCTGACTTAATTTTTTTACTTGCCCTGAGTAATTTGGTAAAACTCCCAAGTTTTTCATATTCATGCTGGTTGGAACGAGAACAATTTCTCCAGTTTCTTAATAATTTCCCGCTGGTTATTGAAGCACTGCGGTAGACTCACAGGAGTGTTTTTTTATTGTGAAGGTGCTCATTTCAGTGATGTATGGGTACTATTTCACTTCAGCTTATTTCCTACCGTTACAGGACCCCTGTGAGGACAAAAGACATAAAGACATCTGGTCTAAGGAGAAGACCTGTGACCGTTTCCCCAAGCTGCTTATCATCGGACCTCAGAAGACTGGTGAGTGTTTTCTGCTCGCTACACATCCACACGTGTGTGCGCACTTGCACCATCTAGCTGTGTTGGCCAGATATGTTCTCTTATTAAAATCAATCCAGTGTACATGTGTATATATATACATACAGGCAGGGTGTGATGTGCTGGGGGGATGGGGAGGATTTTTTATTTTAAAAAAATGGGGAACAAATTCTTAATTCGTGGCTACAATATAGACCTAACTGTATATCAAGTGAAGTCAAGTTTATTTGTATAGCGCTTTTCACAATAAACATTGTTTCAAAGCAGCTTTACACAAAGTTATATAATGCCTTAATGCTTTGATATGATGAGATGTGTTGCTGATATAAGTGATCCACTGTTTGAGATTCAGCTATTGCATTTAATAATTTATCTGGCAGATAAAGCAGATAAATCATTGCCACTATTAGTGAGCAGGTCTGCATGAAATTCACTGTCATTGGAGTGCATCGGATTCATATTTTTGTCAGAATCAGTAGATAAGCACAAACTCTGGATCTTGAGATCAGAAAGTTTGGACTAAACCGCTCAATTCATATGGATTAGTTTTACGATCTCTTTGTGAACTTTTTGAAGCGTTAAAGTGGTAGTTGCGTAGCTGTCAATGGAGGGACAGAAAGTTCTCAGATTTCATAAAAAATATCTTCATTTGTGTTTTGAAGATAAACGAAAGTCTTGACATGAGGGTGAGTATTAGCCTGGCTGCGCCCTCCTACGCACTTCCGCTCAATTTCATTTTCCTTCAGTACTAGGTCTGGGATTCTGCTGTACACTTTGGTTTTCTCCGATCAATTTTTTGTAGGGCCAATCAGCGAACAGAGGGAGTGGCTGAGAACGATGACGTCGTGCGTTATTTTGAGTTGTAGTTCACTAATGGCAGCGGAGAAACATGCGAGCAAAGGCATTCTGTCCGTTGTAGCAACGCTGCCGAATATCAAGAAGTTAAAGCCGGAGCAAGAACAATCTTTGCTTAGTTTTGTTTTGGCCATGATGTTGTGGCCCTCCTCCCCACGGGGTTCGACATACATCACGAGCAAACGTTAGCGATTGGTGGCAGATCCAGAGTGACTCTGGGCAGATCCAATAGTTTTAGACTTTAATAGAGTACCCACCTACAAGGAACGATTGTCAATGGAGCGGTGCCAGACTCTGTACAAATGAAATGTGCGAGAGTCTGGTAGAACCAGGCTAGGTGAGTATAGTGAGGCTAATTGATGATTTTTTAATTTTGGGGTAAACTATCCCTGCAAGCAATAAATGTTCATATCACTTCTCTGCTGGGTAATATTATTATTTTTTTCTTTTTTATATAGTTTTATGCACAAATTAAATAACTGGTTTTGTGGCTCTTTTAAAAAGAACCAGTGTAGGCTACATTTCTCTATAATCCACAGGAATCACTGTAAAATAGAACTACCCGGTATATACTGAATACCCCTTTTAGCTTTTTTTAGTAGTTCATTATAGTCATCACTTGATAGTTATCACTTGATAAATATTGTAGTATTAATCACAGTAAAGGTCTATTTTACTCGCCTTCTTAGTGATTTTTTTATTTATTTATTTGCTAGTTATGCGTCTATATGACTATACAATGAGTGCTGATCATTTCATCCCATAAATAAGCAGATATTAATAACATGCGCACTGCACACACAATGAGGGGGTGGATACATACATAATTGTATTTTTATTACCTGATGTTACAGATATACATGTTAACCCATATATAGGCCCAAATAATTTTATTATGAGGAAAAAAAGAAAACATGACTTTGCCATGAAAACATTTTATTAGCACTAGGTAATGAAAGTGAAGCATTGGACAACAAATAATTTTGTTAAAAAACAAAACAATTGTGCTTTAAAATGTAAAATCAGCCGCTTATGTTCGTGTTTGTCCGATGTCTTGCTGAAATACAGTGAATTATCGTTTGTTCTGATCCACCGATCCTGTTGGGAATATTAAGCCAAATGAATGAAGCGCTTGCATAGTGAAGTGAAAGTGACATGTGAAAGTCAAGTATGGTAACCCATACTTAAAATTTGTCCTCTGTATAACCCATACAAGTTAGTCCACACATATTAGAAGTAGTGAGTAGTGAACACACACACATACTGTAAACCGTGCACACACACAGCCATTTTGCTGTGGCGCCCGGGGAGCGATTGGGGGATAGGTGCCGTTATTGAGAATCGAACCTGCAAACTTTCGGTTACCAGTCTGACTCTCTTACTATTAGGCCATGACTGTATAAAACAGCTCAATTCAGCCTGAAGAACCCGGAGGTGCCGTCACCAAGCGTTCTTTTGTAAACAATAAAACATTAGCCAATAGATCCAAACTAAAATTACCATGGATACTAAACAGACAATAAGATACGATTCTAGAGTTAGAACTCAATATTTCTGCAATGCGGCCAAATCCAATAAGATTTGCTGTATTATAAAGCAGTGAGATTGGTTCCAGAGACTGCACTCTGGAGTAAAAGTTTAATGACGGTGCATACCGCCACCTACCGCACGACACCTGCATGACAGCTGATGATACCGATCAGTTAAAACAATGCTTAATCGGCCGATACTGATCCTTGAGATCGCCTCGGGACATCCCTAATATTTGTTATGGTAAAACTTTCTTTTTAATGACTATTGTTTTGGTTAGCAGTGATTGTGATTCAATATTTGGCCATTTTAAGATTATCAATATTTGATATGATCAAATAATATAGATATAGGTTATATAAAGAATATTAGGTTATAAATTATCTTTTCAATAAACAAACAACCATTATGTTTAACCAATTAACCATTATATGGGTTTTTATTTTTTTATCTCATTTCATTTGTTAATGGCTACAACTTTGTAATGATGTACTGAAAAATAATTTTGAGATTTTTCAATGTGTTCTAAATGTATTACTCAATTATGGGGGGTGGATTAGGGCTGTGGTTGACATGTAATAGGTATGCTTTATTTATATATATATATATATAAAGGACAATGGCCTTGATTTAAGTGTGCACTGGGTTGGGAGAGTGCAGGCTTTTCTACTGCAACCCTGGCTGCTCCTCAGTAAATGTGAATTTGAGTTTTACAGCGTTGACTAATTAAACTTCTAAAGATGTCTTCAGGGAGCAATAGCCCACTCTTAGAGTGGGTAGTAAAATGGCTGTGTTAATCCTCTCAATACAATTTAGATTAGGGGGTTGGGCCTTAGAGTGACTTTATTTTATTTGGTCAGTTATTATTATTTTTTGTACTGTTATTACTTCTCAGACTTGTCTATTTAGTAAACAGCATAATTTCAGTGAACCTTCATTATCACATCTTACACAAGACATTTCCTGCCTTTTGCCCAATTTAACTCTGGGTTTATACTACATATGAACATGTAATTACACCGATAGCTCAATAACAGAATGAGACACAGTGAGGTCCAAAAGTCTGATACAACAAGTAAAGACATTTTTTATTAAAAAAAAAAAAAACAATTGTTACAAATATAATCAATCTGACAATTTGAGTGAAACATTATATAAAAAATTGATATGAATGTGAGAATGTTTTGCTTTAATGAGTGTGTGTAAAACCTGATCATGTGACAGTAGACCTGTTCACTCACTGCTGTCTTGTTTGTTCAGGAACTACTGCTCTCTATCTGTTTCTGGGCATGCATTCCGATTTGACCAGTAACTACCCCAGCAAGGAGACCTTTGAAGAAATCCAGTTCTTCAACGGCCGAAACTACCACAAAGGCATTGACTGGTATGTGGTGATATTTTGAACATAAATCTTCCCGCCATACTTTTAACTTTGTTGGCTGCAGTCTCTTCAGGATCATGCATGATTTAAAGGCTCCATGAAATAAAATGAAAAATTGAGTTTTGTGTCTTTTAGTCCATATCTGTTGTTAAGTATGAAGGTGTCAATATGCTAGTGTTCTCTCAGACCATTGCTGTTTTCTAACACACTCACAGCATTCGTCATGTCTTGCGACTGTCAGAGCAGAAATGAAAGCTGCTGCTCTCCGTCTATCGTTTCCGGTCGCATCATATTTAAAGGGATAGTTCAATTTGAAATTAATTGAAATTAATTAGGGCATCCAAGATGTAGGTGTCTTTGTTTCCGCAGTAGTTTCAATTTTGATATTTTTAGGTCAAACCGTTCTTGTCTGTCAGTCATATAATGCAGGTCTATGGTCACCACCGCACAGAGTCCAAATTAAACATGATTTAATGACTCGTAAATGTAAGTACACATTGATGGCCTAAGGCACGAAACGAGCGGTTTGTGTGAGAAAACGAACAGTATTTAGATCGTTTTTACCTCTTGTAAACACAGCCACGTCCAAGTGATCTGAGGGCGCGGGCGCTTCGGTCTGCGCAAGCGCCGAAAAGCGCCGGAAGTGATCTCACGCGTGTGTATGTCACTCATTGTTTATACAGAGATTTCGGAAGTGTTACCTTTCACTGTGAAGATCTAAACATATTTAGATATAAAGAAAATCGCAATGGAAGACGATTTCGATATATCAACAGACAACGTTGAATTTTTTCAGAGAGATCACTTTCCGGCGCTTGCGCAGACGCAGACCGAAGCGCCCGCGCCCTCAGATCACTTGGACGTGCCTGTGGCACAAACCGCTCGTTTCATGTCTTAGGCCATCAATGTGTACTTACATTTACGAGTCATTAAATCATGTTTAATTTGGACTTCTCTGTGCGGTGGTGACCATAGACCTGCATTATATGACTGACAGACAATAACGGTTTGACCTAAAAATATCAAAATCGAAACTACTGCGGAAACAAAGACACCTACATCTTGGATGCCCTAATTAATTTCAATTAATTTCAAATTGAACTATCCCTTTAAATATGATGCGACCGGAAACGATAGACGGAGAGCAGCAGCTTTCATTTCTGCTCTGACAGTCGCAAGACATGACGAATGCTGTGAGTGTGTTAGAAAACAGCAATGGTCTGAGAGAACATTGTTCTTGGTATGTTTTTCAAACCAAACTCGGGTCTCCAGCCGACAAAGTTTAAACCTCGTCTGGCTAGCACGCTTCCCATAATGTTTACAGGCGGCGAGAACACAGTCTTTTGTGGCTGTTCGACCACATGAGCGTTTACACAAAAGCAATCTGGTCGAATGCGTTTTCAACTACCCCTGGAAGTACCTCGTCCACTTGTGATCGACCAAAACACATCTTAATGCTAGGTGTAAACAGGGCCCGAGGAACGATATCGATGGAACTGCTTTCAGAATATTTTTTTTTCCAGCTTTTCCACCATTGTTGGTGTGAACATGCCTTGACATGTTTGACATAAATGATTCATTTTAAATAATTAATCACATTGCACTCATGGGCGTATCCACAACTGTGTCCAGTCAAGTGCTTTCTAGAATGAGAAGGTCCCCTCCCCCTAAACCGACTCATTTTTGCTGCACCCTAACTTCTTGTTTCTATAGGGAGTACGTCAACACAGGCAAAAAACCCCCACATGTTTTCATGGGTTCTTTATAGTAAATAGCTCTTGTAAACTGCTGTGAAGTATATCGATTGTGAAGGTCTGGCATGCTTTGAAGTTAAGAGTATTAGGAGACATGAAGGCTAATGTTCCCGTGAGAGGAAAGTGTTATGGGTCATTTCAAAACACAGCACTGCCTTGACTACCAGCTTTTTCTTTTCCTTTCAGTAGTCTGAAATGTAACTAATAGAAAGCAGGTGTCTGATGTACATCTAGTGCCTCTCTCTCTCTCTTCCTGCCTTTCTTTTTCTCTTTAATCAGTTTGTGGAAAAAGGATGATAGTTGATGGTTCATGTGGTGGTTTGATCCCAAAAACAAGAGACGAAAACAATGCTGATTATAAAGAGGGAGATTCATTTCACCAAACAGAGAAAAACAATGGTGCCGCAATAATTAAACATGTTTTTTTACAGGTGCTGACATGTCTCTCCCATCTGGTTTCCTTCAGAAGTGTTTACTAAATCCTCTCCTTGCATTCTGTAACAAATCCTTCCCTCATGGGTCAAATTTTTTTTTTTTACATTTTTAATGCATTTTTAATACATTTTTTTACATTTTTTATTTTTTACATTTTTTGGGGGATTTTTTATTTTATGTACCTTTTAAATTACTAGATTTTATCTTTAAATAATATGATTTAAGCACATTCATCACATTATTTCAACTCTCAAAATAACTCCAGTACATGCAATAACCAGCTCAAAATATCTCACATCGGCTTTATTTGGGTGTCTCTGCCGACCTCTTGTGGAAAAAAAAAATATTTTTCATGATTCTTGCCACTAGATGGCCTTATAGCTCTATATGGAGCAAATGAGCTGTTCCGCTGGGTCCTAAATCAGTTCTTGAGTTTATCTCTTCATGCATTCAGATACACATGTAGACATTCTAAAATCATTTTTGGTAAAGTTTTAGCTTTTTTTGTTGTTTGTTTTAATTTTGAGCAATTTTTAGGTTTTTCTATGTGTACTGAAGCATTACTCGCATTCCATTCATTCCTAAGGGGATCAAATTGACCCTGAAGGAAGGATTTGTTAGTTTATTTAATCCAGTCAAATGTGTGTGTGTTCGTGGTTCAAGGTCTTGAACCCCTTCCGATGAACACTTCACTTTAAAAAAAGAAAAAAAAAAGAGTTTCAAGTCAAAATGCCCCGAGGGAAGGATGAGATGAAATGTTAATTGTTTGTTTTTAATGATAGGTACATGGAGTATTTCCCTCTACCCTCCAACACTAGCTCAGATTTCTACTTCGAGAAAAGTGCCAACTACTTCGACTCTGAGGTTGCGGCCCGGCGAGCAGCTGCTCTTCTGCCCAAAGCCAAAATCATCACCATTCTTATCAACCCAGCTGACAGAGCCTATTCCTGGTATCAGGTCTGTATCTAACTGCTCATGTGTCATCCAGGGTTAGCCAAGGCCATGAGGCCTGCTCTGGACAGTAGATTAGATCTGCAGAAAATGGAAAAATATGTAATTCAGAGACGATTGTAAATGGCATCATTCTGCTGGGTCCTACAGAGCCCCTATTTTACACGTGTAGCTTATTAATTTTTTCCCAGAAGTCCACCTGTAATGTTAGACACGGTAAGCTGTTTTTGCAGCAGATTTGATTGCATGCTTTGATTCATTGTCATGTTGAAATGTCCACTTCAGCTTCAACTATTTTACTGATGCTTCACATTATGATTTGTTATTCTTAGTTGCCGTTATGATGGCAATCTCTAGCTAGAAATCATTACAAAATTTACATTACATTAAGTGTCATTTGTTAAATTGCACTGCCTTTTATCTATTAACACTGGTAAAATCCTAATACAGGAAAAATACAGGGTCCTTCAAAAAGCAATGAATATCGTACATTTATGTATTTTATATGATCTATTGTTGATGGGTTATGACAATGATTATTTTATGGTTTTTATTTTGTAATGTGTAGATGGTTAGTACTTAAAGGGCCCCTATTCACAAGATGTAAAATAAGTCTCTGATGTCCCCAGAGTGTGTATAATACCCAACAGATCATTTTTTACAGCATGTTTAAATTGTCCCTTTTTGGGGCTCAGAAAAACGCATCGTTTTAGTGTGTATCCCTTTAAATGCAAATGAGCTGCTGCTGCCGGCACAGAGGGCGGAGCTTCACAAGCTCGCGCTCAGTGGCAGGACAATCTCATCTGATAATATCAAAACAGAAACTCTCAGTAGCGGTGTTCATTTCGACCCGGAGTCGGACAATAATGAGAGTCAGAGAATATATGCTGTATGGAAATGGAACAGGTATAGTCTAGTTTAATTACAGTTATAACTTATTTTTCATCTTGCTTTTATCCACTATTAGTACAAGCCTGTTGTAGCGGACCGCGTGTCCATCAACAGTCGTGGGCGGGGCTTGTGCAAAAGTACGTCACATTGCCCCGAATCTGAGAACGGCTTGTTCTGAGACGGTGCTTATGATTTATGGGGATTTGAACATAAAGCACTGGGTGGAATTGTATCATTATAGGGTGGTTGTGTACACACACTGCCAACACACATTTATGTTCAAACGCCATGTAAAAGTGAATTTTGCATAATAGGTACCCTTTAAGAGTGCATATCATCTCCCTCAACTTTTTGAATGAGCAGCTGGAAGTAGTAAAACATAGACATTTCGAGATAAAAGTAAAGTTGAATTTCCAGCTTGTTTATAATTAAAAGTCCCGCTTTATTACATAAAATCTTTTTACACAATAAGTTGAATCAGGCATTTAACTCAACATAAACTCTTCTTATCTTTCTCCTGCCCGTAACAGGAGAAAAAGACTAAGAACATAATATTAACACATTCAGTATATAGATTTAGCTAGTATTGGCACAATAATCTGATAAGCAAAATCCAGTATCATTCTGAGATGCATGATTTATTGTGAGATTTTTGGGGTTTGTTCTATATGGACATATGATATGCATTTTATTTGTGCAGGTCTTAAAAAAAGGTCTTAAGTTATAAATTCGATTTTACGTTCATGGGGTGTACTTACTTTTCCACAGCACTATATTTGTATTATGAATTTGTATATTCATTGCTGTTTTGCAGCACCAGAGGGCCCATGATGATCCTGTGGCTCAGAAATACACATTCCATGATGTCATCACTGCTGGCCGGGACGCGCCCATCAAACTGAGGGTCCTGCAGAGCCGATGTCTGTTGCCCGGTCTTTACGCCACACACCTTCAGCGTTGGCTCACACACTATCACCCCAGTCAGGTATTTTGCTAAGTGCATGTATGTCCATCAGTACGTGGTGCTTTTTAGAATATTTCTATGATTTACATGAACCTGTTTCTTTCTTCTCAGATCCTGGTCCTGGATGGACAGATGCTGAGGACAGAACCAGCTTCAGTGATGGACAAAATCCAGAAGTTTCTAGGCCTGACAAACACGCTCAACTACCACAAGATCCTTGCGTAAGAAGCATGTCCTCAAAACCTCCAAGTGTCTCATTTCTTTTGTGATTGACAATTAAGAGTCATTAATATGCTGCACATTATTGAGCACCTGAAGTGTTTTGTTTGGAGCTGCTTTGAAGTGTTTCACAGTAGTCTCCTCATCTTGATGGATCCCATTAGTCTGACAGGATCACAAGAGTGCTTGTTAATTCCCAGCCTTCTCTACCACCTCATGTACACTCTTTATTTCCACTCAACCCCTACCACTTCTCTCTCGATCTGTGTCTCTGTCCTCTGATGCTGTATCACATAATCTCATAAGCAGTAACATCTGCCAGCCACATCTCCCACTGGACAATAAAGATGGTTTGTCCTGTGGCAGCCTCTCTGGAGGAGGCCTTGCTGTGCTCCATCTGTCTGTTATGTTCCCTTCTGATTAGGCTGATGTTGAAACATTGCTGTTTTTAGCTGCCGGTCCGTCCTCCATTTTGTGCCTTCTTTCTTGCTGCAGGTTCGACCCGAAGAAGGGCTTCTGGTGTCAGCTGCTAGATGGAGGGAAGACCAAATGCCTGGGGAAGAGTAAGGGCAGAAGATATCCTGACATGGACATTGATGTGAGATTATGATTCTAGTTCATATTCCTGGTTTGGTTTTTAAACAAATCCAGTCTTTTTCGGTTTGATTGACATTGCAACAAGAAAGAAGCTTGTTCATACAGGTGACAAACATGTTTTGGCATATTTTACCCTAATCTCTTTATTTGTTTAATATCTCAATAGCAAAAACTGCATGAAACATGATTTTTAAAAATATACCACTGTACAAAAGTTCGGGGTCGGTAAGATCTTTAAAATTGTTTTTGAAAGAAGTCTCTTATGTTCACCAAGGCTGCATGTATTTGATCAAAATTACAATGAAAACAGAAATATAGTGAAATATTATTGCCATTTAAAATAACCGTATGTCTATTTTAATATATTTGAAATATGGAAATACTTTTCCTGTGATGATAAAGCCTAATTTTCGGCATCATTACTCCAGTCTTCAGTCACATGATCCTTTAGAAATCATTCTAATATGCTGATTTGGTGCTCAAGAAACATTTATTATTATCAGTGTTGTAAACAGTTGTGCTGCTTAATATTTTATGGAACCTGTGTTTCCTTTTTTCAGGATTCTTAGATGGATAAAAGGTTTCAATTTTTTACTTTAAAAATGCCCTTTTTACTAATTTTTTGCGTCCTTGCTGAATAAAAGTATTAATTAAATTGTCTAAATGGTCATATCAGATTTTAAAATAAAGAATAATAACCAATTAAATCATAGATTAACATCTACAATCCAGTTAAAACCAGATAATCAAAATCTTGCCCTACAGTATTTCCTGTTGAATATTCCGTTTTATACAGGAATATGTCACATTACAGAAATTAAATTAGTTTTGAATGATGTTTCGATACATATTTTTAGCTTTCAGTAACTGTTTGCAGCCACTGAATACCTTTCTCATTACTTCAGGGTCATTCAGACTGGTGTATTTTCTAGAAGGGCCCAGATTCAGTCAGTATCTTTTAACAGAGTATGATAAAGAGAGGCTCAGTCGAATGCCGAAGACCTTGATGTTACCTTGAGGCTTCTTGGCAGACACATCAAAGTTAATGAGGGGTGAAAGAACAGACTGATGTGTGGTGGCTTTGCAGACGCAGTCGCAGCAGCAGCACTCCTAGAAAAAAGAGCTTTCATTTGAGCTGTTATTTAACACACACACACACAGCAGTGGCTAAAGGTTCAGGCGTTTGGTCTAATGTCCAGTCAAACATATTTAGCTGTTTAGCATGAGGGTATAAGCCATTTTAAAAGTAGATTATGATGATGTTTGAATAAATAAAAATAAGTTCCTGCTCGTTTCACATTTGCACCATCATTTCCTCTCCACTCTATATTGTTCCTGTCAATAAGTGACAAAAGTTAAAATAAAATAGTGTGCTGTATTAATCAATCAGTATGTATTTAATATGTATTCATGTGGTCAGTAAATGATTTGTGATTAAAAAATCTGTCCGAAATAAAAGTCCTGTAATGATTTCCATATGATTGCTGATAAATGGCTGAGATTGAAATTCTAAACTGTTTAGGCTAAATAAATTGAAAATAATACACTGACTAAAAAATAAGTGAATTTTGACATCACAACATTATAATGTACTAAAGTATTAAATGGATATTTATTTTGACATTTGCCAAAGATGACATTTTTTTAAAAAGTATTAAATGATTAGTGTTTTTAAATATTCATTTTAACTGAGTGTCAGATAATGGCAAAGCTAATCTAAATGTAAAAATTATAACGGACACGCATGCATATGTAGATATGTATGTATGTCTATTGACCTTTCATGCTAGACACAATAAAAAAGCCCACACATAGCTTTAGCATGACATGTACATTACATGTTGGCAGAGAAACTGACCCCATCCTCTTCCTCCACAGTCCCGGACCTTCCTGAGAGAGTATTACCATGAGCACAACATTGAGCTCTCCAAGCTGCTGTACAAAATGGGCCAGCCGTTGCCTAGCTGGCTGAGGGAGGAGCTACTCCACAGCAGGTAACCTGAGGAGGGGGGTGGGGACACACTGGTCAGACTCGGACACCCCTCCTTCTGCTCTTAAGGGGACTCGCCCTCTTGTCCACCCCTGTCAGCCGCCGGCCACGGTCGGTCAAGTCTTCTTCAGCGGCTTTGAGGACCTTCAGTTCATTGAACTGAGCTTCTAGAGGACACGACGGAGCGCTAAAGAAAGATGGGCTTGGATGCGCTAGTGGCTCTGTTCCGTTTTGGAGAACAGTGATGTGCCCAGGATATAGCCTTGGGGTACACCTGCCACAAATCTCGCTCGAACATGGGATCACAACGGGAGGCTTCCAAAAGACTTTCTACTTCTCTGGTGTGTTGAAGTACCAGGGAGACGTAGTGTCAGAACAAATGGACATGCAATATGGGAGAGGAGGCACATATCTCTTTTGACAGAGCTATAGGACATACACAAGTCCACAACAGATAAATAAGTGCCAGGGTGGTACCTTAAAGTCAGACTTTCTTTGTTTTCTTGGTTAAATCCTATTTTAACACTCATTTCATGTGTTGTGTTGCACAACACAAGGCTGTTCGCCTTGTAGTTTCATTCTTCTGTTTTAAACGTTTTTTTTTATTTCATAGGATATTGAGCCCATTCGTTACAGCTGCACCCTCCGGGCTTAAAATGTGACATTTAAAGGTGAAATTTCATTATGATGTATTTATGGCTATTAGTTGCGAATCCACAGGACAGCTTAATAATGCGTGATAAATTGTGGTACTAAAACACAGATAAGCTACATCCATAATCAATGTGACTGTAAATATGAAACTGTAAAAAATTTGGGTATGTTGTTGGCCCGTTATATGTGCAGTAACTGCCTTAATGCAACTTTATCAAGCCAATTACGGTTAAATTCACTCAAGTATACAAGCTGATGTGTTTTGATCGCCCTCGAGGGGTGGATTTATTTAATCGTAATTCGAATGATGAATGTCCCTGTGAGAACTGGACCCTTGTGTTATTTTAGCATTATATCACAAATCTCACCGGAGCATTAAGTAAGGGGATTGCCGTTTTAATAGTGATTCATAAAACCTGCCCGAGAGTAATCTTTTATCACCTGTGTTTTTTAATCTTTTTTTTTTAATGAATGTTTTACCCATTTTTCTGTTGTTGTTTTTTTTTTTTATGTGATTGTTTTAGCATATCACAACATCTAATCACTTTTCATTCAGGGTTGTCATCAGAATGTGTCCTGGAATGTATTTCCTCTGCCAAGAGACCATTTTAAAAGGCCATTTTATATGACTTGTGTTCTGTAGGAACTGTTGACTGCTACTGAACCGTAGGAATTACACCCATGAATGTAAGCAAGGAATTAGGATGCTATATAATAGACACGATGCCTTTTCAGTGGCAGGCATGGCGATCCATGGAAAGCTCCACAAAGCCCCTTAACCCAGTCGCTGGAGCTGAATTAAACCACTGCGCTAATGGATTTCATTTCTCTTGCTGCCGAGATGAGAAGTCATGGAACGAACCCAAATCTCATTTTATGTGTAACATCAAATTAATTGGATTTAATTTTGCTCCCTTCTGTTTTTCATTTGTCTTTGAAAGGTTTTTGTGCACTTTCTTCCGTACTTCCATGCACAATTACATCAGACTCACTTTTGCGCAGCATATATCAGTCTCCTCTAACAGCTGTGTGCCTCTATAGACGGTTGGCGTTTCGATTCAAGTGCATCCTTCGGTCAAGTATTTTTAATGATGAAAAGGCGCCAAAAAAGTACAATGTTTGATGAGAAATCACCCCTGATATTCCCTGCTTTAGGATGGAAGGGGTCTGGCAATATTACAGTTGGAGAAGTGACAGTATCTCAGAGCGTTTATTTTCTATAATATAGATCTTATTTGTAAAAAAAACTGTACAACCCTTCATTTTCTTCATTGACCTCAAAGTATGATGCTTGAGAAGCACAATATTTGTGTTGTTGACCAAGGAGTGGAAAAGCGTACAATGCCAGGATATCACTTCCCACAAAGGTTTTGCAACAGTCCACAGGAAGACTTTTGGGTCCACAGAGCATTTTTGTATTACCGGTAGCTTTTACAGATAGTTTTTCTTGGTTGAAATATAAGTAGTTTACAACTGTCTGCGGTACAGAATCATGCACCTTACATGCTGCTTTCGGATTCTTCATAATCACACACACGTAAAAGGTCATTTTCTCTATATCGTTTTGTATTTCTGCTCCCAAACCCACAACTGACATCTAATAATGCAATATCGTGTTTCCTGGTAAAAATGGGATGTTTTGCACCAAGCACAAATTATGTTTTTAAAAAAATTCTGTCGCAGTGTACAGAACCTGTTTCTTTTGTTTTTTGAGTGAATGGAACAGAGAGAAATTATAAAATATGAATGAACTAGTTATCATTTTTTTTATACATCGACACATTCACAGACGTGCAGAGGGTCCCAATGACTTTCACACTGCCAATATTGTGCTTTCTGTATCATAATGTAGGGTATCAATAGGTAGAATAAAATAACTGTAAGGAAATAATCATCTGGACTGTACAATCAAACCTACTGTTGTTAATATTTTTTATTGTTGGTAGCCAATATTTTTGTGATTAATTTGCAAATAAAGAAACCACTGTCTTTTTAATTCTTTGTCTTTTTTTATTTTATTAAGTACAAATATACAGTACGTTTCATATGTATGTATGGGTACTGGGATGGGATAGGCTCCAGCCATAGGATTCTTCAGTGGCTATATATATATATATATATAGATATATATATACACTGCTCAAAAAAATAAAGGGAACACTTAAACAACACAATGTAACTCCAAGTCAATCACACTTCTGTGAAATCAAACTGTCCACTTAGGAAGCAACACTGATTGACAATCAGTTTCACATGCTGTTGAGCAAATGGAATAGACAGCAGGTCGAAATTATAGGCAATTAGCAAGACACCCCCAATAAAGGAGTGGTTCTGCAGGTGGTGACCCCACAGACCACTTCTCAGTTCCTATGCTTTCTGGCTGATGTTTTGGTCACTTTTGTATGCTGGTGGTGCTTTCACTCTAGTAGTAGCATGAGACGGAGTCTACAACCCACACAAGTGGCTCAGGTAGTGCAGCTCATCCAGGATGGCACATCAATGCGAGCTGTGGCATGAAGGTTTGCTGTGTCTGTCAGCGTAGTGTCCAGAGCATGGAGGCGCTACTAGGAGACAGGCCAGTACATCAGGAGATATGGTGGAGGCCGTAGGAGGGCAACAACCCAGCAGGACCGCTACCTCAGCCTTTGTGCAAGGAGGAGCAGGAGGAGCACTGCCAGAGCCCTGCAAAATGACCTCCAGCAGGCCACAAATGTGCATGTGTCTGCTCAAACGGTCAGAAACAGACTCCATGAGGGTGGTATGAAGACCCGACGTCCACAGGTGGGGGTTGTGCTTACAGCCCAACACCATGCAGGATGTTTGGCATTTGCCAGAGAACACCAAGATTGGCAAATTGCTGAAAAGCAGCTGCGCTCTTCACTGATAAAAGCAGGCAGCAGAACGTTCTCCACGGCGTCTCAAGACTCTGACACGTCTGTCACGTGCTTAGAGTGAACCTGCTTTCATCTGTGAAGAGCACAGGGTGCCAGTGGCTAATTTGCCAATCTTGGTGTTCTCTGGCAAATGCCAAACGTCCTGCACGGTGTTGGGCTGTAAGCACAACCCCCACCTGTGGACGTCGGGCCTTCATACCACCCTCATGGAGTCTGTTTCTGACCGTTTGAGCAGACACATGCACATTTGTGGCCTGCTGGAGGTCATTTTGCAGGGCTCTGGCAGTGCTCCTCCTGCTCCTCCTTGCACAAAGGCGGAGGTAGCGGTCCTGCTGGGTTGTTGCCCTCCTACGGCCTCCACCATATCTCCTGATGTACTGGCCTGTCTCCTAGTAGCGCCTCCATGCTCTGGACACTACGCTGACAGACACAGCAAACCTTCATGCCACAGCTCGCATTGATGTGCCATCCTGGATGAGCTGCACTACCTGAGCCACTTGTGTGGGTTGTAGACTCCGTCTCATGCTACTACTAGAGTGAAAGCACCACTAGCATACAAAAGTGACCAAAACATCAGCCAGAAAGCATAGGAACTGAGAAGTGGTCTGTGGGGTCACCACCTGCAGAACCACTCCTTTATTGGGGGTGTCTTGCTAATTGCCTATAATTTCGACCTGCTGTCTATTCCATTTGCTCAACAGCATGTGAAACTGATTGTCAATCAGTGTTGCTTCCTAAGTGGACAGTTTGATTTCACAGAAGTGTGATTGACTTGGAGTTACATTGTGTTGTTTAAGTGTTCCCTTTATTTTTTTGAGCAGTGTATATATACATATATGCACACACACACACACACACACACACACGGGTTGGACAATGAAACTGAAATGCCTGGTTTTAGACTACAATAATTTATTATTAGTATGGTGTTGGGCCTCCTTTTGATACACGATACAAGTCCTTCACAGTGGCCAGAGTGATTTTGAGCCATTCCTCTTCCAGAACAGTGCCCAGGTCACTATGTGATGCTGCTGGAGGAAAATGTTTTCTGACTTGCTTCTCCAAAATAAAGTTGCTCAAAAATATTTAGATCTGTTGACTGTGCAGGCCATGGGAGATGTTCATCTTCGTATTATCATGCTGATACTCAGCTCCTCTTTCAGGGTACAACGTTTGAGCCATTAGGTGCACATGGTCCGGAACCAGAATGGTTCGGTAGTCCTTGGCAGTGACGCGCCCATCAAGCACAGTAGGGAATGCCATGATATTGCAGCCCAAACCATCACTGATCCTGATCCACCCCCGTGCTTCACTCTCGGCAGTGACAGTCCGGGTGTTAAGCCTCTTCAGGCCTTCTCCACACCGTAACTCCCACGGATGTGGGAAAGACAGTGAAGGTGGACTCATCAGAGAACATGTTTCACATTGTCCACAGCCCAAGATTTGCACTGTTGGCACCAATGAAACCGACATTTGGCATTGGCACAAGTGACCAAAGTTTGGCTATAGCAGCCCGTCCATAAATATGGAGCTCCCGATGAACAGTTTTGGTGGAAACTGAAGAGTAAGTAAGTTGGGCAGCTGTGGTTTTATGTTTTTTGGATACAATCCAAGATAGTACCTGGACATCCCTTTCAGACAGCTTCCTCTTGCGTCGATACTCTGTTGGATGCGGTTTGTCCTCGTGTGGTGGTATGCCGACATTACCCCGGATACCATAGCTCTCGATACACCACAAAGACTTGCTGTCCTGGTCACAGATGAACCACCGAGATGCACGCCAATAATTTGTCCTCTTTTGAACTCTGAAATGTCTCTCATTATGTTGTGTGGATTGCAATATGTTATGTACAGCTGTGCTATTGCTCTGCTTATTCAATCTTCACACTCTTCTCTGACTGATGGAATGTAAAATCAGTGGAGATTGGTCACCAGGCTGCGCATATATAGGTATGAAACCTCCAACACTAAGTGCAATTGTGAAGCGAAATGTTATCTAGTGCAGCTACGGAAAGAGAAGAGAGCAATAATGAGTAATGACACTTTATAAATCAAATAAATTAATGTAGAATATTGTGATTATCACCACCTTCTCTTCTAAGGTGATACATTTTTAATCCTTAATTCGTTTTTTATTGTTTAGATGTTCCATAAACAAGTGAAATTAACACGCATCACCACCATTCTTTTTTACATTTATTTTTATTATATATTTATAAAGAAACTACATAAAAGAATATATTTTATGTTAAGAATAATTAACAAATACAGCCTGAAATTTCTCTTTAAAATGGAACAATAATACAATATTTTAGATACATTTTGTGCCTCATGCATGTCACCGAAAATTTTGATCTTCATTCTCAAAAGAAGCCTCTTTCCATACGGATTAGCAGACTTACAGCTGATCCTTGTCCCATGAAACATTGGTGTGTCACTGGTTGGTTTGATATTTAAAACAAACATAAACTACAGCTGCATCTCAATCTGTCAGCAGCAGCAGGGCATCTGTGAGCATGGCTTGCATCCACATCACACACTCATCAAAGCAGAGTGCATATCGGCCAGAGCTGTACACTCCATCATTCTGACACTGCCAATGAGCCGCTACATTAACCACAGACTGTTAATTTACATTTGGAAGGCTGAACACTGTATGGCCACAGTATATATGCTTTGTGTGATTTGTTTTAGTATGAACATGCAATATAGATGCATGTGCTGTCCTAGAAGACATTCATCATTTTAATGAAGTCTCTTACTTTTTGGAGTATCGAGCCATACTGAAAAATGTCAGGAGATTTTTTGAAGGGATGGTGAAATTGTCTGGTTGTTAGATGTGATTTAATGTTGGGTAAGTTTTCAATGACAGCATAATATCATATACATACTTGTTGCAACAAGACATTGGGAAAAAAAGAAACTGAAAAAATATATATCTTGCTGCTTACAGAGAGTATTTTTGTTGACTCTAACAAAAAAAAAAAAGGTTTTATTTCATGACTGTAGTGACCGTAAATTATTGTATGGGTTGAAATGTGCTGCAATATAAATGTCTGTATCAGCAAATTAATAAAAATGTACTTTATTAAATGATTAATAATACGTGGATAGGTGTAAAGTCATGGCTTTTACAATGTTGCATGAGGGAACTTAAGATTTTTAATTATTTGTCATTGTACAAAAACAAAATGATTTATTCTTACCAAACAGATAAAAGCAGTAAAGCGAGCAAGAATTAATCACTTACACAATTAATTTGAATAAATTAAGCAAAATAAATCATGAGCACACACAAATAAATAACTGAGGCGTAAATGGGGTTATACAGAGACAACACCTATCTATCTATCTATCTATCTATCTATCTATCTATCTATCTATCTATCTATCTATCTATCTATCTATCTATCTATCTATCTATCTATCTATCTATCTATCTATCTATCTATCTATCTATCTATCTATCTTTTTTTTTTGAGAACCATGCATATTTTTTTTTTTTTTTTACAAACAAGAGTACATATATCCGAGCACGTGAGGAGTGTAATACATAGGGGACTTTTATTGTTTTTATTCTATGTACTATTACTTCCGTTTGTAGAGTTGAACTTTCAACCCGGCAGCGATTTCTCTTTCCTTTCCTGTTTCGGCCTCGATTAGAGACACACATAGGTAAGAGAACACTGTTACGATCCGTTTAAATCCTACCTTTATAAAAAGTGTGAAATATAAAATCGAACTTCTGTAACGTCCCCAATCATCTCAAGCACCAGTAAAACGTGATATTACTCCCATAAATGTTGATAAATGCAGTATTTTAAGCGGATTATCAGTAGCGGGGTCCTGCACCATATTGGTCTGTCTAGCGCAGCTGCACGAGCCACTACAGTTACAGATATACTCGACTGCTTTACAGTATGTGTGGGAAATGTGCTTAGTTTCTCGTACAAATCGAACGTCTTCGTTAATAAACATCTTAAACGTGTTAATGCTGAACGTGGTCTAGGTTTGTTAGCGCAGCTTTGGCGTCTAAATGCATGTCGGGGAATCCTTTGGCCTTTCTGGATTTTTTTCCTTAGTATTTCATGATAATAGTCAGTAGTTAATGTTGAATTTAGTCAGTTTATAATGCTATTACTAACTAGTTTAAACGCGCAGTCGTACACCAGCAGGTCTTTTCGAATGCATTAGAAGAGCATGTCAATAAGAGAGACCTTAATTATTAGACCTCAGGGTCTGAATTATTATGTGACGCTGGATGTTTTTCGTATTACGTTGACCTGACTGTTGAATATTGATGTTTTTCAGCAATGGCACCTCGCAAGGGTAAGGAAAAGAAGGAAGAGCAGGTCATCAGTCTGGGACCTCAGGTTGCCGAAGGCGAGAATGTTTTTGGAGTCTGCCACATTTTCGCATCCTTCAACGACACCTTTGTGCATGTCACTGACCTCTCCGGCAAGTAAGTAACCCAAAAATGTGGAATAAAATCTGTATGCATATGAAAAGAACAAATACCAGCAAAACATGTGCAGTGAAGTGTAAGTTACATTGAAAACTACATTGATATTTTTAACTATTTTGTAAAATTTCTCAACCCTTATCGTAGTTTACCCAAAATGAATGTTTTAACTTGGTCACCCTCTCATTTCAAACCTGTATGATTTTCGCCACAAATAATGTATTTATTTTGTGTAAGAAGTGAAAGTAGACTGGGACTGTCAAGCCCCAAAATTAGGCATCATAAAGTAGTTCATACTCTTATGCATATCATATGTATGTAAAGCCCTTCGTTTTAGCTTTGTGTGATGAACAAACCAAAATGTTAATCATTAAAGAGGGCAACTGTTCCTGTCCACCTTTTAATTCTTAGTTCCAGAAATGTTTCCGTTCACTTATCTCATAGGGTTTAAAAAAAGAAGTAGTCTTTAAAGCATTATAAGCCATGAACCAAGCCAATCAGCTACGAGGTGAATCGTAATATTCCAAATTTTAATTTGAGGCTAAAAGTATTTGAAAATCGGACGGAAATACAAAGGAGCAAGACTTTACATTAGTGTATGGATTTAGTGAGGAAAAGAACTACAATCCCATGAATTAATATAAAACTACTAAGTTAAGTTGAAATAATGTGGGCTAACGGCTGCAGCAGAAGCGAATATTATGGTGTAACATCCTCGTAGCCACATTAGACTGACTGGTAATGAGAGAGCAGACACGGCTGCCAGCAGAGATGCGCTTGACCTTGAGGAATCTGACTGCCAAATACCACCTAATTTCAGACCGTTAATTAGCTTATACATCAGTAACAAGCGGCAGAAGGAATGGGGCCGTATGAAATAAACCCCAGTATAAAGTGTCTTCACTTCAAGACAAGACCAAGTTGTCTTCACCAGGTGCCGACTGGGTCACTCAAGACTTACACATGCCATGAGTTTCTAATGCTTTGCAAAGTTCCTGTCTCTCGTGTCAAGTTCCTTTGACTGTTAAACATTCTGTTGAACTGTAATTTTGATGATACTGCTAGAAAACGCTTTTAAAAAAAATGTTTACATGGAATATTTCAAAATGTATAAACCGAATGTTCTATCATTTTAGATTTTCTATCTTATGTCAAGTTGAAATGTTTTGTTTAATAATTTAAAATTAAGTATTGATATTGACCTTGTGTTTGTAATAAATGTAATAAACAACCTCGTAGCTTACAGTAGCTCTGTCTTTAACTCTTTCCCTGCCAGCGTTTTAAGTCGCCAGCCACTGCCAGCTTTTTTTTTAATCATTTTCACTATTGTCATGGCCCCCCAGAGTATTTTGTTGCATGAATATCTGAACATGCAATATATCAAAAGTTTAATAAAAAAAAACAAAAAACATTTTGAACAAAAAAATCGCATTTGTCAAAAATACTGCATGCATAAGTAATGTTTATAAATCTTGTTTCTACTTATTCTTCACCTGTGTTTTGATCAGGAGATTCAGTAATCTTTCAGAAGATGTGAAATAGCGCCCCCTACTGTACAACAGTAAAAACATGGATTGCCAATAAATTGTCAATGGCAGGGAAGTGTTGTCATAAATGATGGAACATTTTGCCAATGGTGGGAAAAGATTTAGAAGTTTGTAAGTTATTGTTAAAAATCAACTTTCCTATGGAGAAAATGAATGTTTGTGTTCCGGAACCTGACTTTTGCAACAAGTTTTATATAAGTTGAAATAATGCAGACTGATAAAGTGTATATTGATATAAAAAAATCTGTTCCCCTATGGAGAAAATGAATGGGATGATTTTTTCCTCCAGAACCGACTGGTGCACTCTGTTCACTAACAATTTTGCCTTTTCCTTTAGTTCTCAAATATTTGATCTTAAATCTAGCCATTAGATTCATCACACAAGGTTTTATATCGATGGCATGTGGACATGAGATGAAGTTACATTAAACATCTATGGTTCTTGCACATTTCGCCATAAAAACCCTGGTCTTCAGTGACTTTAATTTTTGGTCTTCCTCTTATACAGGCCTCTTGTTTATTTTTTGTTTTTCATGTAATTGTAAATAGTGCCCAGTATTTTCTTAGAAGAAAGTCATAAGTTTGGAACCATGTGATGTTGACTTCATTTTTGGGTGAACGAAATCTTTTCAGGTGATTTGATGTTGCATCCTGGTGGTGATCATCTTCTGATTGAGTTTTCCTTCCTCTTGATCTTCAGAGAAACAATCTGCCGTGTTACTGGTGGGATGAAGGTGAAGGCCGACAGAGACGAGTCCTCCCCTTATGCTGCCATGTTGGCGGCTCAGGATGTGGCTCAGAGGTGCAAGGAGCTGGGAATCACTGCCCTGCACATCAAGCTGAGGGCCACTGGTGGAAACAGGTGAGACCTTTACAGACGGGCACTGATGAGAAATGTCATGTTGTGGGTTTATGGGAATGAAGAACATGGGCTTGCATCATGATTTACTTGCTCCTTTTCCCCCCTTTAAGAACCAAGACACCTGGACCAGGGGCACAGTCTGCCCTCAGGGCTCTGGCTCGTTCTGGCATGAAGATCGGCCGTATCGGTGCGTTAATCTAATGGAGACTAGGGGTGTAACGGTTCACAAAATTCACGGTTCGATACGATACACTTGTGTCACGGTTCGGTACGTTTTCGATACAGCAAAAAGAAAGAAGTGCCAGAGAAATTTTCCTTGATTTTATTTTTTTTAATTATTTTTATTAAAACTAACATCATAAAGTATGATATTTTTTAACTTTGAGCAATGATGGAGCTATACTTGAATTTTCTTAGGAGCTTATAAAACAAAACAGCTCCTTGGACAAAATGAAATGTAAAATTGTAGTAGTTATAAACAAAGGTTTATTTTAGTTCAGATTAACATTTGAGGGCACCAATTGTATTCATAATGTCGAAATAAAACCAACGTAACGTTACTTGAAAGCATTATAGCCTACTATTCCTGCCAAACTTCCATGGTTACAGTTAGTAGTGTTACTACAGTAAATCTATGGTGAATGTTGCTGATCTGTGGACACTGAATAGTTCATTCATGGCACAATGTTTCTTCCTGGTTTCCACGTCAGCACTGTTTGATCCGTTAATAACGGAGAAATGTGAATGTTTCTCACTATATCTCGCAGCGATATTATTACTTCAGTGGCGAATTCAAATGTTTTCTTTACTGGATTTCACTGTGTAGTAACAGTGCTGATGATTAAGATCGGCTCGTGCTGCATTTGCCATTGATTGGGCAATGTTGTGGTCACGCCAGCGTCTCTTACATTATGAGCACGCTTGACGCGCCTACATTTGAAATGACGAAATTTTGGTCGGCAGGAAAAATGGTCCAACGATCCTTCGGTTTAAAAATGCGTACCGAAAACCGAACCGAATGCCTCATACCGAACGGTTCAATACGAATACGTGTATCGTTACACCCCTAATGGAGACTGATCTCTGTTCAGTGCGTTATAAAATTGTTTTCCATGAGGAAGTCTCATTCACTTTCACTTTCTTTTCCAGAGGACGTCACCCCCATTCCATCAGACAGCACCCGCAGAAAGGGAGGTCGTCGTGGACGTCGTCTGTAAACTATTGGATTTTTTCAGAATAAAGTGTCAAATAATACTTTTGCCTCCTGTCTTCACTGAAGCACAAGTTGAGTTCTTATGATTGCCGTGTTTGGCTTCCTTTAGCTGATTATACATGTCTGACCGGTTTAATGTATAATGTTCTGGTGTGTTTTGAAACCAAATGAATGAATGCTCGGGGAATACCAAGAAAACATCCTTATTCAGATTATGCCAGAGCATTCAATTTCCTCATTGCAGAAAGTATTTTAAGATGCGCTGAGACTGAAATTGGGATTCAAACTTCAAAGTTAAAAACTAAAAAGTTTTCTGAAATTTAAGACTCGCCTACAAGTAATATCAGACTGCAAAGTATGACCACCTGACCATGCAGACTTGCATAAAATGTGTATTGTGCTCTAATTGAGTGGTTTTAAATGTCCTTGGGTACATCTGTACCAACTGTTGGGTGTATTTACTGTAATTTTATTAATTTTCTTGAAAAAGCAAAGCAAGGGATTACTCTATATATTATATATTTTTCTGTAATTTAATCAGTTGCTTCTGATGTAGTTGCATTACATACTGTATTATAGACTAGAACAATTCTATATAAAACAATAGTGGATTAACATCAAAATTCAATGTCAAATGTTAAAATGTATGTTTTTTTTTTTTAATATGACCTTCAAGAATATGCAATTGTTTATTTGAAAGAAATGAGTTTCATGTATTTTCCTGTATTGTTCAACTGGTCGAGGATGATATGGGATTTAGAAATAAGTAATGCAATTCTTTTTAGAGTAATTAGTACAGTAATCTAATTACACTGTTGAAGATATAATAAATGGCTAGTATAATTAATTACTTTAGTAACTTACCGAACACTGGGGACAAACAAGATGAGTGAGAGTGAAAGTGAAAGTTGCACTTTATTTTGTAATTTTAATCCTTTAAAATAGAAAAATAACTATCTGTTTTAATTATTACGATCCTTGTCAGACATTAACAAAAGATAAGTAAGCTACTGTCATTATTTATGGCTTTTTTTTTTGCACATTTATATTTGGTAAGTATGTTTTCAGACGTTTTTTTTTTTTTTTTTTTTTTTTGTGCAAGACGCGCCATAAAATATAGTCTCACAAAATCGACTGCGCCTCGAAAATTACTGACAAATTTCCTTAAAATGTTTAAAATCGCACTTCAAAATACGCAAAATGAATGCATGACGCTAGTATGAGAGACAGGAGGAAAGATATTCAAGTTCACGTTTGTCTGACAACTGATGATGCAGCGCGTCTTATCCAATGAAATAATGACCTCTATCTGCTCTATAGACACTTTCATCCGAGTGTCACACTGCTAGATTCTCAGTTCTCACTTTTTCATATTAGAGAGCTGTTACAAAAATCCCTTGATCAAATTACCAACATTTTGAGAAGTCTCTGACTGTAAATCAGAAATGTCGACCGACGGAACCGACGGACCACTTATCAGAGCTCCAAGTGAGCAAACTTCAATCAATATGGGACCTCAGAGAGGGTGAGGAAACTTTGGCTTTTTATTTCTTTTATAAACAAATCTTGGTTTCTGTCAATTATACATGCTAAATGTAGGTCGACTAAATTTGCTGAGTGGTTGAAAATACCTTGATTGGTAGAGATTTTTTTTTACTTATTTTCTTAAGCAGAAATTTTGTGTAAAAACATATAACATCGCTATACATTTGAAGTCCTCACTAGCAGTGCTTCATAAAAAATATGCTATAATGTGTTGTGTAAGAAATATAGGCGTTTTTTGTCATCGCAATGTTTTTGTTTCTGCGTATCACCATTGCTCGCATTGCATATTCATAACTCAGTAGCCTACAAATTAAAATGCTGTTTCACCCCTCAAAAATATTTTTTGTTATTTTCTCACCCACAAGTTGTTCCAAACCTGTATACGGTTTTTTCTTTCCTCTGTTGAACACAAAATAATCTTCTTTTCTATTTTCTATTTTGAAGAATGTCGGTAACAGTTGACGGCACCCATTGACTTTCCCAGTAAATGGAGCCCATCAACTGTTTGGTTACCGACGTTCTTCAAAATATATCTTCTTTTGTGTTCAACATAAGAAAGAAACTCATACAGGTTTGTAACAACTTGTGGGTGAGCAAGCAATGACAAAACTTTTTTGGGGTGAACTGTCCATTTAAATGAAAATATTATTATTATTCTGTTTTCTAGACTGTTTTTTTGTTTTGCTTTGAATAATGTAAACCGAGGTTTATCAAACGTCTGTCCACTTGACACAGAATAGTTTTCATCCAAGCGTCTCTTTGTTATAATTTGTTAGTGTTGTAACTATAGGCTATGCCGCCCCCACAGCATGTCACTCTTATTTTATTTGTATTTTTATGTTATTATTATGTTTCAACAACACAAACAAACAAGGTACATTATGAAATCTCAGAATATAACCGCAGTTGTTCAGCCTCAGGTTGAGCATAGCATGTCACTCGTATGAATCCACTGGTTCTCTGTTGTCCCAGCAGATCTAACACTCGGGCCCTGAAGGTGGCAGGAGTGACTCTGCTGGCTGGAATACTGATCGCAGGTCAGGCCTTCACTGCCTACATGGTGTACAACCACAGAGAGCAGCTCAACACCCTCGAGAGACGCAACGACCGCCTGCATGAGCTCAGCCGCAAGTTTGGTCAGAGAACTACCATCTTATGGGCTTCCGTTCATCATACTACCATTTAAATCACCATTTACCCATTACCATAGATGTCCTCTAGAAGCAAATTAACTCTGGCTTTCTTCCCTTTTTTGTGCAGTCATGCGCAGTCAAGGGGTTCCCATGAAAATGCAGCTCCCTATGAGCTCCCTCGCTCTGACACTTGACGACTCGCCCAAAGAGAAGGTAAAACTCATTTCCTCTTGATCGTGTTGTAATGTGAACAGGCGGACACGTGGTGTCAGGATTGAGTCAGAAAATCTAATCAAGTTTTAGGGCTGCGTTTCACTGACGGGTTTGCTTTAGACATTGACACTATCGGTCAAAAGTTTGGGATAGTTCATTTTTTTTATGTTTTTGAAAGAAATGATAAATAAAGAATATCAAAACATACAATATATAAATCCTGCCATCTACAGCTCTCTCAAGTGTTATTTGTCTATATTTCAGGATTCCCCTTCCTCATCTCGCAAACCAGGTATCAAGATCTTGTCATTGTCAAACACCAGATTTAGTTCTCAGCAACTGTATGTCCTCTGCTCACACACACACACACACTCATGTATGCTCTGTTCATTTGTGTCCCACAGAGCCCAGTGTCCTGTCCCAGTGCCTGAAGGAGGCCGCCGGGGTGGTCAAGAGTCCCCTGCCGTCCTTCCGCCCCATGTGTGATGAGAACGGGGACTACCAGCTCAAGCAGTGCTGGGAGGAGACTAAATGGTGCTGGTGTGTGGACAAGAGCGGCGTTATGACTCCTGATTCTCTGACCGAAGGTCCTCTTCAGTGTTCCGGTACGAGCTGAATACTTGTGTTCTACTGTGGCATAGATGAGAAAAATGACCCAAAAGTTACCCTCACCCTCAAGTTGTTACAAACATGTCTGAATTTCTTTCTTCTGCTGAACACAAAAGAAGATACATATTTTAAATGTACTGGTGTAATGATATAGCTCTGATAAAAGCATCCGTCACTGTTCTTTATTTTAGCTGATACAAAGGTGATGGAGCCTCTGGTGGGAAAAGATGGCCACTGAAGAAGAGCAGTGAAGAAGAAGACTTCTTAAATATCACAATCTGGTGTCTTTATCTTTAACTTTAACAGCTGGACTTTCACATTTACTTTAGATTCATAGCTTGGTTTGAGGTAAGCATTTTAGATTTGGCTGTCATGAAAATCTAAAAGTTAATTCTGTTTTGTATTGTACTGGTAATAATTACAGACTTTAATAGATCATCTGTAGCAGTGTTGACCTTTTATGAAAAACTTTCACTTTTAATAATTGAATTGTACTATTGTTGTTGTTTTTTTTAACTAACATTTAATTACCTTTTAATGAATATTCATAGACTGGATGATGAGAGATAACTGTTATATTGAAGGATAGAAAATGTATAATGGAGAGCTAACAAAGATAGCCAATAAACTTAATTTCTAACCATTTGTGTGATCTGTTTGTTTTGGACAAATACTTGTACTTTCAAGTTGTATGGCAAAGGCTGCGCTTGATGTGAATTTCTATGACCCAAGGGATACTTGCAAATATTTTAGGATCTTTAAATTAGCATGCATAATTTAAGGCTAGAGCAAACACACACACACACACGATTTTATCATATGTTCAAATTCTGGGTATGAATTTTATGTTAAGTGGATTCAATACAATTCACGAAAAAACATGGGAACAAATAGTTTTTACAACTGAATTTAACCATTTAAAAAAAAAAATAATCTTATGAACAGATTTGTAACTATTTTTGTTGATTTAAAATTTTGATCTCTTTTAAGTTTTATTTTATTTTTGTGTGCTTTCCTGAAGCTGAAACAGTAGAGCATGACTTCAGAAACGGCTGAATGCCAAATGCATACATTTAAATACCCTGAGGGTTAGGGTGAGAAACTGACAAAATATATATATATTAAATTTTGGGTCTATGCAGCTGTGAATAACCATGAAATTGTGTGTCAAATTGACCTGTGAACATAAAAATCAGCAGAAATTTTGTACATGCATTCCACAACATCTCAATGTCAAAACATTGCAGGCATGTTCATGAGCTTTAATGAGAAAATCACAAAATGTTCATAAATATTCATATAGAAATTTTAAAAAATTTATATATATATATATATATATATATATATTAGTCAAATTGACCTGCAACATAATACAAGGGTTAACAAGTGATTGGATTGGCCCAGATTTAGCTCTTTTTTGTTAACACTTTTTCTACAAAAAAATAAATGAACTTTTCGCATACATTTTTCTATAGAGAGCAATTTGAGATTTTATTCTTTAAAATAGAACATTTTCAGAAATTCTTGGAAAAAAAAATAGCATGCATGCAAAGTATGTAAAAGAATCTCTTCAAAAAAACATATCGCAAAAGAACATCAAGCAAAGAAAAAGCAAAACTCAATATTGATAACTACTGTTTTTAAATAATTCTTTACATAGACAAATGGTGCATTACAATATAAATGACACTTTAAAAACATACCACTTGAATTCAATACTGCATCTGAAAACCAACTGCGTGTGAATTGGTTTTTATGCTTAATCGGGCTACTTCATGTTTTCTATTTCACTTCCATTGGCTGACTTCCATTATTATCCATTACAAGCAGAAGTGGTAGAGTTGAGAGTGGTAAAGTGCAACATATATTTATTCAAAAAACTATATCAAACATTCCAGCAACATCTGATATTTGACAGGTACAGGAATTGTTCAATGCCAGACATTATTTACAAGAGTGTGTTGGGCCTGATTGTTCATCCGTTTTAGTGCAAACTTCTGTTAAGAATAAATGATTGGCAAAAGTATTCATGTAACAGACAGAACATTAACACCAGAAGCATGAAGGACTGATAACAAAAGTTTTGGCCATTTGCATCATCATGAGGAATTTGGGTATATATAAAAACAAGCCGTTGTAACGGCACAGCACTCACCAATTAGAAATAGAAAACAGCCTAAAACTGCTAACCAGAGAAGCTCAATTATTTTATATACACAAAGTGTCTGTTCTGTGGTCTGATGAGTGGCACCCTCAGTTGAGGAGGTACATGTTGAAGTTCTTTGAAAGAGGCACTGTTTTTCTGAGATTGTTTTATATGGCTCCCTCTATCTATCTCTTCCTGAATGAGCTGAAGTAGTTTTTGACGGTCTGCTCGATGTTAGGCACTTGATAGCTCTGAGCGGCATAGATGCCTGTGCATGTTCCTACAAGAACTCCCAGGATCGCAGAGGAGCGGAGCTTCGCCACCACATACCCAGCCAAAAAGCCCTTGAGGAAGGGAGAACTGAGCACACTTCCACCCTAGATTGAGGAAGAGGGAAAGAGACGGAGAGTGAGAGAGAAAATAAAGAACTTCATTAAGCCAAATGATCATGCAGACCCTTTTCACATTAACGGGGGTTAACTTACATTTACTATTGCATTTCCACAACTTTCCAACAGAGGCAATCTAGTAGAGTAGCCGTATAATGCGGCTTCCAGAAGTAAAAATACCATTCATTTTCTCCATAAGGGAATTTATTTATTTTTTAGCAATAACTTATAAACCTTTAAACGACAGACCAACTGTAAACTACGAGGTTGCTGATCGATGGTTTATGCTTTTATTGAAGCCACCGTTTTCACTTTTTTATTTTAGCAATTTAATGCTATGGTAATACAAGTAGAGATTTGTGAATTTTCATTTGTATTATTATTACTTGAATGAAATATAACCACACTAGATTAACATTGTTCATTGTTGCGACAATGCGTCATCACAGTCCGTGAAAAGGGTCCAGAGTTTGACAAAAATATACTGAACTACCATGTAAAAATATCGACACATTTATTAAAGAGAATATCCAGCAAGATATATCCGTAACCTTTAAATTATTTTTGGATACTTTGATTTTGACCCCACTCAAAACAAAGCTTGCTTTGTGATACATTTTATTTATTTTCTTGGCAAATTGTATTTACATAAATGTAAATTCACCAACAACAAACCTGTTTTTCTTGTGTGTTTTTTTTTTTTTAAAGAATTTAAAATGTACCTTAACACTATTTCATCCCCAGTAGATGACAAAGCGAGTAAAACAACCACAATTTGTAATGACTTTAATTTGTACACTAACTGATGCATAAAATAATTTGACAAAAAATGTGTTTGACAAAAATATAAAGCCCTGCCTGTGGAATTCCAACCCCAACTTCATCCTCCATCCGACGCTGAATGTCTTCGAGCTGGCCTTTCAGCAGAGACAGGTCTTTCAGCTGCCGGAATGGGTCCTGTTCAAGAAACATAAAGACTGAGAAATGTACAGCAAACAAACAAACAACCCCATCATCATAGTTGTGGTTGATGGGACTGTCAGCAGAATGAGTTATCGCGGGTGTGCCAGCAGAAAAGGGATTGTAATTCTTACATCTTACATGTTTCATCAAAAATATATATTTAAAAGACATTTAGGGATAGTGATAAAATACAGGTTCTATAATAACTGCCAGATACGTGACAGGGAACAGAGTAACGTTAATGTCTGCTGAACTGGACAGGGTCACTAACTCAAACACTGTGAACTTAACTGCAGAATTTGTTTTCTTTCCGTTGTTTCGCGGACACTAAATGCCATGACTAAGTAGCTAAACAGTAATCGAGAACAGTATAAAATATACAGAACTTAAAGTGACTTGTAAAAATTCTAATTAAATTCGGTAGCACACCAACCTTGTCCGCCATGACTGCTTGCGCGGGATCAGCGATTCTGAGCTCGATTGAGCAACCTGAAAGCTATATAGATCGCGCTCTAAGTTGGATTACATTGGTCTGTCTCATTCTCTACTTCTTTTGAGGTTTTAATGGCGGTTGACAAACAACGAAATGATGAATTACCGCCACCGACTGGTATGGAGTGCGGAATCTGCGGATTCGAATGTCATAATCTTCCCTTTTTATATCCTCTCCCACAAATTAAGATATTGAAAAGGACAACTATAACACTGATTTTGTTGAATATCTGCTAGTTTAAATTGCCTTTTTATCTTTGCATACATTTTGTTTCAGAATCCTTCTTTCTGACGCTGTTTCTTCTTGTCCACATGTTTCCTCTTATAAAGTGTACCGTTTAGTCTTGTGTGTTACACATCTTAACCTTGATATTATCTAATCTCTCCTGTTTATGCCTGCACATCTAATATCTTCCGTCATTTCCTCTCTTCCTCCCATTGTTTTTGCCACCTTTCATTCAACCTTTTGACTCAATATTTACAAAGTGTACGTTTTAATAGTGTGCTGAAGTGTGTTGAACCTATCATGCTTTTATGTAATTAATATTACATTGTCTGCAAGCAGGCCTACAGTTAAAAAAAAAAAAAAAATACATTTAAAGGGATAGTTCACCCAAAAATGAAAATGTTGTCATCGCTTACTCACCCTCATGTTGTTCCAAACCTGCATGAGTTTCTTTCTTCAAAAGAAGATATTTTGAGGAATGTTGGTAATAAGACTGTTGACGATAGACATTGACTATCATAGTATTTGTTTTCCTACTATGGACAACGATGTCTACCATCACTGTTTGGTTGTCAACATTCTTCACATTATCTCTTTGTGTGTGTGTGTGTGTGTGTGTGTGTGTGTGTGTGTGTGTGTGTGTGTGTGTGTGTGTGTGTGTGTTCAGCAGAAAAAAGAAACTCATACAGGTTTGGGAAAAAAACATGAGGCTGAGTAAATGATGACAATTTTTTTTTTTTCTGGGTGAACTATTCCTTTAAGATTTGAAGTACACTACAAGTGTATACTAAATACATTTAAGCGCACTTCATATTCAAAAGACAATTGAGACTGGAACGGTTTATGCTTTATTTTCAGAATGTATGAAATTATTTTCGACAACGATGTAACCTATTTCATAACCTACATCAACTGTGGCTTAGACATAAGCCTGCAATGTACATAAAATATAATTATGGCACTATGCTATATCGTTACAGCAGCCTATTTCCACTGATTATAAACGCGCGCGCCCATTTGTGACTGCAGAAGCAGACAGACGCTCGCGACAGAGAAGTCGTTGCCGTGGCAACCAGTCCAAAGTGATGATGCAAACGGAGGCTGGACGATGACGGACTTCGCTTGATTTCATGACGGGAGGAATTAAGGTGGACCAACACAAAGCAAACCACAAACCTTTACACCCCACAGCTCTTTACTGACCACGACCATTTCTTAAAGAATATTTCATGTGCGGGTCATATGTTTATATTATTGTGTTTATAACACGCGCTCGGTATTTAGTAACATTAGCTAGCTAATCTCATTAAATCACATCTTAAGATGTTTCCCAGAAACGTTTTATGAAGTCCAATGAAGCTGTTAGATTACAAATTAATAAAACATTCCTCTCATAAAACAATAACATAAACTCTAATAGCATATTTTGATAATGAAACAATACATAAAGGGCTTTTAAATGTACAGAAAGTTAACCAGTGTCAAAAATGAGAATTTGTTGCACTCTTCACATTACAGATGGTGATTCTCTGCCTCATGGTGTGGAACAGATTGGAGACACTAATTCTTCTCAGGAACACACGTCACAGTTTGTGCCCTGTTTGATTAATGAAGAAAAAAAATACTTCAACCCTTTTTGCTGTATATAGCCTATATTTCCGTATACATCTTCTCCATTTATAATATTTATTTACACCTACATTATTTTCAGCTATGTTCAGCCATCCTTAAGGCACCACCATGAGCTTAGGGGGGCAAAGAGAGCCAGCGAGACAGGGATGGGAAGGGGGGCGAAGGAGGGGGAATAGCTGCAGGCATTACTGAATTACAGAATCCACAGAGACACACACACACACTGAGAGAGAGAGAGAGAGAGAGAGAGAGAGAGAGAGAGAGAGAGAGAGAGAGAGAGAGAGAGAGAGAGGCAATCTCACAAACAGCATCACTCTCAGCTTGACGGAACGACAGTGAACAGAATAGGGAAGAGAACAGAAGAGCAGCATTAGGCAACAAGACAAAGATGAGGTTGATTAGACAGCAGTGAAATTACCTGAGGGGGAAATAAAAGAGGGGATAGACGGAGAGAGGAAAAGAGGAGTGTGGGTTTTAATCCTTTTGGCATGTGAGAGTATCTCTGAGTGCAGTGGTCACCCTGTGTGTGAGTGTGTGCTGCAGAGTTTGTTGGTGGTGTTGGGACGCTTTGAACTGGAATGTATCTGAACTAACCACAGGGGACTTTCGGGAAGACACCATGCTGGGCAAGGATTACATGCTCGCCATCATCATCGTCAACTATGACGGTAGGTACACGGATGCATCTACACTTTCCCCTCCTCTTTGTTCTCTCTCTGCTTAGTGCACTCTCTACTACTTAGGTGTCGAAGTGAGCAGAAGAGTTTCTCTTCATCTGCAGACATTGTCTGTTGTTCACACGCGCCGCCGCTCACTTATGACTTTAACTAGCCTACAGGTGCTGTGTCATACTAGACCCACCCGACTTTTTAAAGACCCTGTTTTTGAGGCGTTTAGTCAAACGGACTTAATTTCGCTGGAATTAATTACACGGAGTTTTGCATCGATTGGTTTTCACACTCGAGGCCAACACAATCTAAAAAAGTTGAAATTGAGAGGTTTGCCTGTTGATATTGTTGAGGGCCAGGCGTACAAGCGTTCATGGACAATGTCACCTGTGCGGTTTTGTTGGGATTATGCATCTGTTGGAGGATTAGATTATGGAAACACGGCAGCATAATTTTCCCACACAACATGAAGCATTATATAGACCACCAGTAAACTTTCCATTCATGAGTTTATGTGGTAGAGCTTGATATTGTTACACTTTGGAGTGGAATCATTTTGAATGATTTATACAAAGAGCTCCAACTGAAAATACTTGTTTATTAATAATTGTTGCAGCCTCCTGAGGTAGTGCCAAAGGTGATACATTTAACTATTATAATCAAAACAACGTACCTAGTGTGCCGTCCGTGATGCTAAAAGTTGCTTCCAAAAGTGTGCAGTTGAAAAAAAGTTGATGTCCTGTGGTGTGACATGCTAAAACTCAATCTAAAACTCTATTGATGAAAATATTATTGACATGTCTATGTAAAAATTATTTATTCAGAGACTACATGGAATATGTCACAACAACAACAAAATAATGTCACATCACAGGACCATTTAAAATGAACCGCTGAAGGAAAAAAGTTGATTATAATGGTAAGCCTGAAATGTACACCTAAAATATCAGCGGACCCAAAATATACACTTTGTTTTATAGACTCATATTAATTTGAACCTAAAACCGTGATGTTTATAATAAAAAGGACACATTATGCATCAAATACCCAGTATCTGTACAAAGGGAGAAACTGTCCTCACCGCGTCCTACCCACGTCATCACTCTTAAAATAACTTCTGTTAAACACACAGAGAGGAGGTGTGTGTGAGAATGAATGTTTGTCTGTTGTCTCTGTACGAGAGACATTGAATGATGGAATAGCTTCTCCAAAGGCAAAGGCATGGACACTAAGGCACTTAGGCACAATGCCGAATGGTGCTGAGTGAACGCTGATGGCAGGAGCTCCCGTAGATGTGCAGGAATCGATTGCATTTGCTGCAAATTTTCTATACTTAATCAATTTTGTTGTACTTTCATTTACTGAAATGCTGCCTGCCTCCATGTGCGGATGTCTTCATAAGGGCGTCCAAAATAAAATGCCGTGTCTTGCTTCTTGATTTATTGAAGACCCAAGGATTAAGTCCCAGATGGATTTTTAGATCCACCTCTAGTCTTAATCTTCCCTGTCTGACCTCACACGGACATAACTGAATTGGGATTATCTGACCACTGACATAACGCCATTGGGATTATTTTCCCCCCAGATGTAGCTACAATTCTCTCTTTCTGCTTCTCTCTTTCTCTCATTTGTCCTGACAGATTTCAAAACTGGACATATTGGAGCTTTGTCCGTTTCTTGGCTCTCCCTTTTTCTTCCAATAGTGCCTCTTGGGTTTTTAAAACCAGTTTATAATTGGTTATTAAACAAGTGTTTTTGCGTAGCAATGCAACTGCTAATACAGTGCTAATGCTAATACAGCGTTAGCACTGTGTTGTTTGGTACCACAAAAGCTGGGCTAAAGGTATGATATGAAATTCAAAATTCAGTAATTTCAGTAGGAATCCATGCAGTCGGGAATTTTGCATGCTGGTAAATTATTTTGTAATGATTACAAGTTTGTCCACGTGGATTCACCACACTGACCAACAGAAAGTTGCTTGGTTTGAAAGAGACTTTTCCGACATGAAAGCAGAAAAAAACAAACTGATGGCTGTATATACACAGGACAAACTAAGAGGACTAGAAACAGGTGTGCAACTAAATCAGTAGCCATGGTAACAAATGAGGAGCGGGGAAGTGGGGAACAAAGGAAACAGGAACAGAACACAGAAAAACTAAGGCCCCGTTTACACGAGAACGATTCCAGGTGAAAACGTAAAAATATTTTATCGGATGTGCCTTTCGTTTACACGGCAACGGCGTTTTGGGGACTTAAAAACGCAAAAAAGTGAAACCACCCTCCAGAGTGGAAATCTTAAAAACGCTCCACCGTCGCGTTCCCGTCTAAACGGTAAAAATGCAAATCTGCTCACGGTGGCTCTCGTCGCGTACGCGTTTACGCCACATGCATGCGCTAGTACAGGAAAATAACAACATGTCAGATTATTTACATACGTCGGACCTTCTAATATTCTAAGATATTGGTGTTGTTGTGTGGCAGTGCTTCACATTGCCACCTAGCCGCCTGGAGTGCATACTACATCGAATTTCACACACTTTTGCGTCACCATATGCACGCGGATTTCCCAACCATAACGCGCGTCTAAACGCAGAATAAAAAGTGATAACGCAACGCCACTTTTGCGTTTTCTCTTTAGATCGTTTCCGTGTAAACATAGCCTAAATTGCCATGATGACCAATAGAAAGCTTCTTGGTTTAACTGACTTCTGTGTGAGATGTGCTTCATACATTTCTATACAGAATTGACATTACACAATGGACCAATTTTGCCCCCCAAAAATTATGTTTTTGGTAATGTGTTGCATCTTAAGCCTGTAGTGTAGAAGGGTTATAACCCAGGGTGACAGCAACCCTAACCAAGGGTTAAGAGTAGAGTAAACACTTTACGGCTCTCTCTCTCTCTCTCTCTCTCTCTCTCTCTCTCTCTCTCTCTCTCTCTCTCTCTCTCTCTCTCTCTCTCTCTCTCTCTCTCTCTCTCTCTCTCTCTCTCTCTCTCTCTCTCTCTCTCTATTGTAAATTCGTGTCAGTGTTCTTTACCTCATACTTCAGCTTTACTTTGAAAGTGGTTGAATTGGAAGGCGAAAAATCTATTGATTGCAATCAGTGCCTTTTATTACAGTTGTTTCAGTGGCTCATGGGAGTCAGGAGTGGTCAGTTCTGATTGGCCACATGAGAGCTCTCTGGTAAAAGGCACAATTCAAACATATTGTTTTTTAGACTCTTTAGTTGCCTGTGGTTACTCTCAAATGTATCTGGGTGTCGAGTTATGTGTCCTGTTTACTATTCAAGTAGTTTTATGGAATAATTTCAAACATTTGTGGTGCTTGAATTGCAAGTATCAGTGTTAATATTGCTTAAACAGGTTTAACGCCAACTCATGTCTTATTGAGGAGGTGCTATTACTTTTCTAAGACTTTATGCATACCATAGAGAAAATAAGACCATTTTTGTAAGCAGCCACTTTGCAACACCCTAGCAATCACCTAGAACACCCTAGCAACTGCATAACATGATAGCAATATGCTTTAAACTGTTCAGACTGTATAGCAATGGCCTGGCAACCACCCAGAACTAGCATTGTGCGCAGGCAAGCACTCTTCAGGAAATGTACTCGAACATTAAACTCTGAGATGCAGAGTGCCAAGTAATGAACATGTATTATTATCAGACTTTGTCAACATGGTGCCACTAACAGTGAGGTTTTCTTGCACCAAATTGGACACAATTTGACACAATCATTATATAACTGTTTCTTATAGGGACTGATCAGGCAGTGCAGGTTTTCTCAGGAGATCATCAATAATTCACAAACATCCTCTTCTCAACCCCTCCACCCCCCAATCTGTTGTTATCGCTTCATCCTCAGGACATAGCCTTGAAGTTGTTAGTGGGTGCGTGATGGGAACTGCGGCACCACCTACGTGCGAAAAGCTGTGATACCACAATTACAGGAAGTGATGCCGTGTCTCACTGTAGCTGCTCCCCAATACCCTTAAGAGTTCATAACCCACACTGTTTCTTGAAACCACAGACTTGCATTTGAGATTCGTATGTCTGCAGACAGTATTGCATGATGTATCATGTAATATAATGTGTGTACATTATGCTGCAGGTAGAATAACAGTTGTATATTAGCAACTTATTTCTTCTTGTAATATCCATTAACATTCATCTACCTGCCCCTGAGCCTGAAACAAGTGATAACCAATGAGGCATCTGTGTTTCAGCATGCATCCACTCATTGCACTTTTATTAAAACTGCCTTCAGCTCCAAACACAGACAGTAAGAAGACATCAGTTCGTGCACCGAATGGGGACCAGAATTAGACTGAGAATAACCTTTATTCTTCCTTCAGCCTTTTTCTGCCTGTGTTGTATTTCAGCTGACAGCACAGCTAGCCAGCCCAAAACACTAAAAATGTCATGGTAACACAGTGCGATTATTATGGCCTGTCAGGAGCGGAGGCGAGGGGTGGCTCGTGAAAAAGAGGAGTTCGATCTGGACATGATTGATGATCTCTTGGGAGGGCCGCAGACACACAAACATTCACAAAGACGTTTATATGCTGCCACTGCTTGAAAACGCTGGAAAACGACTTGAATTTCACTCGAAAAAATCTGTACGAACCCCGACAACGGTCCAAGCCATTACATAAATCAGCTTATGAGTGTAAAAATGGTCATCTAGTAAGCCTCAGGACGTTTAAAAGTTTAATTGGACTGAAGCAGATTTGAGGTGTTGGTTTAGAGGTTAAACCCACAGTCCTTTGTGTTGTAAGATTAATGTGCCTTTAACAGGACTCTCCAAGCTCAGAAATCTGTTGAAAGCAAAGCTAAGTGAAAGCACATCTTCTCCTCTTCACACACTCTCAGAAAAAATACACTACCGTTCAGTTGTTTGCGGTCAGTCATTTTTGAGTTTATGTATTTTTAAACAAATGCATCATTTTTTTCAGAAAGAATATAAAAAAGGTAGATATGCATTACATTTTTGTAAGTTTAGGAAGACACTAATGTGGTACATAATCAATGTTTGGACTTCAAAGGTTCTAAAATGTAACTTTTTACATATACGATAAAATCATAATTGTGTGCATTGTAAAAAAAAAGATAAGCTCTTAATATAACTACACAAATACAAACAAGTAACGAACTGTGAGGATAAAAACAACAACAGTTGCATAAATAAAGTCAGCAAACAACAAAACAATAAGCCTGTAGCGCTATCTGCATAATTTATTCATGTTGCAATGCATGCTGAGAGCTCACAGATCAGCTGTTCAGCATAATGTGGGTAAAAAAGGTCCAATATCTAATGTCAAGCACAGCTCACAAGAAATCCTTATATACCAAACACTCGTAATGATGTGTGTAAAAATCTATTCTGACTAGTGTATATAAATAGGGGCTTCCTCAACAAATCAACATTTTAAATGTATGTGCAAATGTCATTTGTGAAATGTCACTATGAGACTGTGTGTCAGAGGCAACTCTTATACCCGTTGCCCAGGCAATCTCGTGTCACTACTGACCCAGTTCTAGCACCACGCACACACGCTTACAGTCTTGTTTTCTCCCCAAACGTCCCCTCCAGCCTCCCGCGTCGTGTTTTTTGTGAGAGTGGACAGGGCTCTCCAGATGCATTGTGTTAAATGATTCTCTCAGGCTAGAGATAAATCCAGGCACATATAATTCAGCAGACAGAGCTGCTCTTTCCTGCTTGCTGTTCTGCCAGTAGCCCTATGCCTTTGTCTGAGGCACTAAATCAGAGACGTGACGGGTTGACTTTGACACACATAAACACTGTAAAAATGCTGGCATTTTACCAAGAAAAAAATATGAAAATGCTAAAGTTAAAACCTGCCCATTGGTTCTAACAGTACTGTAACATGTTTGGTTTATGAATTACTATATCGTTTATAAAATGTATTAAATTGTGTAATATTCAAAATGAAAATACATTTACAGTAAAATATTGTTAAATTTAGGGGTTTTTTTGTTAGTCGCCTTATATTTTACAGTGAAAAACAACACAAGGACATTCCTTGAGGTCCCTACACGATGCATCACATTCACATCTGATTATATTTTATTTACATCGTTTTGTTTTTTTTGCTATTTATGTAGATTAGGGTCTTTAGTGTTACATTTTATGTTGTTTAGGTCATATTCATTTAATTATTTTAGTTACCTTTACACGTGATGATGATGAGATGATAACGAACAGGTGTGATGATCTAATGAGTGTCCATGACAACTGATGACTGGCGGGAAACTAAGACAAAGACATACATGTGACTGATGAACACAAACTGAAAGTCCAAGAAAACAGAAACTAAGAACAAGCAAAACTGCGTGAGTGTGACAGATACTAGACACTTATTGTTAGCTGAAAACATAATACAATTATTTAATACTATTTAATAAAATAAAAGGTGGCAAGCAATGTGCCCACCTTTGCAAATGACAGTGATTCCAATTCTGTGAAAATGTGTGTTTTTGCTGAGTTCTACATGTAAAGGGTTTATATAGGTTTATTAACAAAATAACAAAATGTAGATTAACAAAAATAATCTGTAACACTTTACAATAAGGTCTCATTTGTTTACATTAGTTCATGCATTAGTTAACATGAACTAACTTTGAACAATATATTTTTACAGCATCTATTAACCTTTGCTGCTATTAGTTAATAATCGAATTAATAATCTCATAAAATCTAATCTAATTGTTCATTGTTTGTTCATGTTAGTTTACAGTGCATTAACTAATGTTAACAGATACAACTTTTGATTTTAATAATGTATTAGTAAATGTTGAAAGTGACATTACCTAAGATTAATAAACCCTGTATGTGTATTGTTTATCGTTAGTTCATGTGAACTAATAACACATGAAACCTTATTGTAAAGTGTTACCAAATAATAAATACAATTTGAATAATATTAAAATCAATAAAAAAGCATGCCATGATAACATCCGATAACAGATACAGAAGTTACATATGGGAAACGTTTGTGTTAAAGGGACAGGGTGATAGAGTAAGATATAATACAAATGAACATTAGTCCAGCTCTTTTTTAATAAGACAGAGCTGCTTTTAGATTTGACCTCATTTTAGGCTGTGTCATGTGGGCAGATTAGGGCCTGGTCTGTCTCTCATGAGTATCTGAGCCCATCACTGCAGTGACCTCACCCCAGTGCGTGTGTGTGTGTGTGTGTGTGTGTGTGTGTGTGTGTGTGTGAGGGCTGCTTGCTCTGTGTTTGGGAATTGTAACATGGCACATTTACAAGAATCTTGCATGCTGCCCTCAAACTAGCATGTGAAATGTTTATAACATTTTATTTCAGGTACGGATTAATCCAGTAATCCATTCTCTTTGCAGATAACATCTGGAATGATCAGAGTCTGGAGCTGGATTCGGATCTGCCTCCAGGATGGCGCACTATACGTGACAGCACTGGCACCTATTACTGGCACGTGCCCACGGGCACCACTCAGTGGCAGCATCCCTCCTACAGCGCAGAGGAGGAACAAAACACCATTAACGGCATCACTGCCAGCCAGATCAAGGTGAGATACTCTGATCTGTGTGTGTGTGTGGCTCTGTGTGTGTTTCTGTCAGCCATCACATCTCCACTCTTGATGTCTTCAGACTGCAGTGGATGGTAGGCGGGATTCAAGAGGAAGATTGACTGAAAACCCGCTACCCTCGCTGAGCGAAAGGTGAGGGAAGCACACATGCGCTGGTGGTCGTACTGCTGAGGAAAGGCTACAGATGTTTCTATGAAACTAGACATTAAAACATGCAAACCAAAGTGTGTGTAGCTCAATATGATGTAACCAAGTTGGAGATGCTCTTGGATGTTCTTGGAACATCCTTGTTGAAATAAAATTATTTCATTAGGATTGGGATAATAGGCTTGTTATCAGCTATTCCCCTATAATTTTAAGGTTAGGAATCTTCCAGGTTCGATACAAGGGGTTGTTTGACTGAAATGTTGTTCCAGAATAATGACTGGCTGATGGTATAATATTCCACTTATTACACAGCAACTTGACAAAAAAAAATTTTCACTATCTTTGTCCCAGACACCTTTTTTTGATAGCCTGTAGTAAAAGAAAATCACTAATGAGATCTTATAAAAAATCTCAGTTGTTTCTCAGACAGCAATGAAAGTAAATCGAGAGCAGTTTTTTTAATAAAATCTCCTGCTTCTCAGATTTTTCTTGTGAAAAAAATACACCAGTAATTATTGTTATTATATGCTAACTGTCTCATTCATGTCCATTTTTATGTCTCCTAAGGAATTTGAGGAGAAACATCTGAGTCAAAGTTCAAACTTAAATTAGAAAAAAATGGAAGTATGAAAGAGAAACGTCTAAGCTATATCGTTTCCCTCTGGCCAGTTATATAGTTTATCAGTCCGTTTTTTTAATCACACCACGCCATGTTTTTTAATCAAGTATTCCATAGCGCAGTGCAATAAACAATTTCCATTTATGTGCACACATTTGATAAAACTCATTAGGAACATGTCTCCCCGAGAAGACATTCACCAAGCCACAAAAATTTTTGTTAACCCTTAAATACATGTTTTGCCAATCATCGACCCGGATCTATATCTAACACAAATGGATCTCTAACTAGCGCAATAGTATAAAACTGTCCTGATATTTTAACAACAATTACAAAAGAATAAAATAAAGAGTATTTCATTACCTTTTGGAACTTGTAAGGGTTGATACTTACACTATTACATACCTCGGGTCACTAGCTACCCTATACACATTTACAGACTATCAATTAGATTTAATTAGACATTTTCATTTAAAAAATGTATTATTATATTGTTTATAATGAATAGATCAAAGACTAATAATAAGAAGTTTAGGTTGATGTCTAAATTAAAAAAAAAAATCTAATGAGTGGGGAGGGTATTAAACAACGTCCCAGGTCACTTAAGACCCGAGGTATGTGTTTAAGAGTTAAAAAGGTGTCTTCACCTAATTTATCGCGATTGTTTTAATGTGTTGGGTGTAGTAACACATTACTCATGGACTGTGTCAATTTGCATTCTTGATGCAAATGAAACTCTGGCACAGCTTAGCAGCCAAACACACACATACAAGTTAAGCCAAATTCTCCTTCTGGTGCTCTGGAGATGAAAAAGCACCTTTTCTTTCCATTCGTTCCCTCATTTGTTTAGCCCACTATTGAAGCCTGTAGACATCTAATTGAACAAACACATTCCTCTAACTGAAGATGGTATTACCTGAACAGACGTCTTCTCCGCTGAAAGAGGCTCTGCTTTAGACAGCCAGTCAGGTTTGGCCTTTACGACTGTGGGACGGAGAGTAAAACTTTAACTTTGGCTAACCTCCAAACACTCTGATATCAGGCCATGAGGCCCCAGTCACGCTAATGCTTGAACATAAGCGAGCACTCACCTGGGGAATTATGAACGCTGAGAAGAGTTTCTCCACATTTTGTAGTGCAAAACGTGGTCTTTGCCAGTGAAGGACAAAATACTGTAAACACATTTATGTAACAGGCTGGAACATCCCCCTATTTAGTGCCATGTTTGTCATTGACTGACCTTTCCAATGACTTTGTTCAGAGAGCTGTGATTGGCTGCTTGTTTGGGAATTGTTGACAACTACAGGGAATGCAATTACCTTCACATATATTGTCAGCACCTTGAGGCGGCATAACACAACAGAGCGCAAAGTTATACTCTGGCATGTTAAGTTCAGATACCATTGATTGCCATTTTTAATGTATTAATTAGTGTAATGAATTATTTATTTGGTGTCTACCGAGACAAAGTCCTCAATAAAGGACTTTCTATTTTATAGCTCTTTTCTATATCATTTTCCTCTGCGGGACCTCTGTTTATTATAGGGAGGAAGTTTGCTCAAAATGCTCTGGACAAAGCTGAGAGTGATAATTATAGGGGCTGTTTCTTGTTTACAGGACAAACTACCCCAGCGGTCTAAATGGGCTTTTCTAGAGCTTTCAGTAGAACTCCAAACAGGAAAATAATAAGTGTTCAGCATCTCAAGACTTAATCTGTATTCCTATTTATTTTTGTCTGCTGAAATGAGCCCAGTATTTAATTATGGGTCATTATCATAATGATGTGCTCTCTTGCTCTGCTTCAGGCCCTCCTGGCAGGAAGAGTATTTCTGTGCCAACATGGATCCCGACTCCAAGGTAGAGTCATGCTGTGTGCTGCCCTAATACTGTTCAACATGTACAATTTATGACTGTTTTCTCTGCTGTTAGTCACTGTGACCCACATATATCACACTTAAGAGAAAGCACATCCTGAGGTAACCACTGAGGGTCAGAGTTGGAAAGGAGGATCAATCAGAGCATGTTTAGTGATTCAGTAGTGTGTATATGTGCGTGTGCATGTAGAAGGTGGGGGTGCAGGGCTATGACCTCTAAAAGCACAAGGGATGCAATTTTAAGACACAGCTTTATTGAGTCTGTGTAAAATGATCCTAGGCAGGGTCATAGATGTATGCTCTGTACAAAACATTACAAAAAAATGAAACTAAACTAAAGCCCAGGATGCTTCAGGGGGCTTGTCTTTATAATATGTGTACTGTGAGTCATATTTGATAGAAGCCAGAAACACTGAGGTACGACACTATAAAACATCCTACCTGTAATCACTGTAATGGATGTTATCCAGAATGTCAACATGAACTGCATGCCGAATGTATGCAATGCCCCCTTCTAATTAAATGATTAAAATAAAACTATTTTGATAAATATCACTAAATTACTTTTCTTGTAATTGTGTCCTTATTTATTGTAATTGTGCGACTAGATGGTTTACATTTGGTACTTTATATTTCACAGTTTAGACTTTAAATATCACAATATAACTTTATTTCTTGTGATTGTGACTATTTAGTTGTGACTTTTTATCTTGCAATTGTGAATATTTCTTTTAATGGCAACTTTATTTATTTTAATTGTGTGACTACAGTAGAAGCCAAAAGTGATGTCTGGATGGGATATTTGTTTTTAATAACCCTACAAAGTCTGATTAAACCATTAAAAAATATGACGAAAATATTTTATATGTTTAAATATTTGAAATATGAGGGAAGAACAAAACGCTTAACTTGGTTGAGGTGTTTATCTGAAAAAATGATTTGGCAAAAAAGGCAAACAACAAGCTACAAGCTATTTTACTATGCAAAAAAATACAAATAAAAAAGTAATATATATATAATATATATAAATCTCACATGAAAAAAGCATATATTGACTACAACAATCAGTAATTAATATAGTTGTTTTTGCATGTTTTCATAATTTCTTTATATGACATCCTGGCCAACAATTAAGTCTGCACAATTTGGCATGTTTCATAATGTTATCAGTTATCAAAAATAAAACAACTGACTCCAAGCACAACAACACAAACATAATATTTAACAGGTTTTATTTATATATATATATATATATATATATATATATATATATTTGAATAAAGGGTGAAGCTGTCAATTTTCCTAGACCGGACATCACTTTTGTCCACTACTGTATCTCTCAATTGCCACTATATTTCACTGTAACTTTAAATGCAATTGTGACTTTATTTCTTGTGATTTTTTCCCCCTTCTTAATTATAACTTTATGGCCCGGTATCACAGACAATTAGATTAAGCCAGGAATAGTCCTTTAATAGACATTTAAGTAGCTTTTTAAAACGTGCCTTAGAAAAAAACAAAACAATGGCACTGATATATTTTAAGATATGTCAGTGCAAGTTGCTTTCAGTTAAAACAGCTCAAACATGCAAACATTTAGTTTGGGACTAGCCTTAAGCCTTGTCTGTGAAACCGGGCACATTTCTCACAGTTGCAACTTTACTTGTGTGACCTAGTGTGACTTTAAATCTCACAATATACCTTATTACCTTTGTTTACTTTTTCTTTTACTTATGTTAATACAAAGAGTGGAAAGGTTTCTCAGAAGTATTAGGGAGATCCAACTCACTATTAATGCCAATGGATTTAGCAACAAGTGTCAACATATTTTGCGTCATATATTATCGATCTGAAGTAAGTACTGTTAGGAGAATCTGTTCATTTGTCTTACAGTGTTTTGCTGTGCGTTCTCTGGGTTGGGTTGAGATCCCAGAGGAAGAACTGACCCCTGGCAAGAGCAGTCTGGCGGTGAACAACTGCATCCAGCAGCTCTCTCACAGTAAAGCAGAGGGCCGGGACGCAGTTGGCGCCTGGGGAGAGGTGAGAACAGCCTGGACTCATACACAAGTGACTTAGAATAGATGAGATGTGCTTAGCTGGGGCCCACCAATGTCCTTGGAGGTCCGTTGAATTCATTCAGACAGGCGTAATAGCAGTACTAGCGTGCTAGCCCTCTAATAGCAAAACACATTGTTGCCACATACTGCTGAATGTTACAGTATATATATTGGTCTGTCCATTAGCAATTTTCATAAGGTTTACACGCTATTTTACGATATTTTTGGAATTCTATTAAATCACCTCAGGTTAGCGCAGTTAGCATAGCTCTTACTGAAGGTCGCAACCACTCAATGCATACGTGTGTGTGTGTGTGTATGTGTGTGCTCAGGGTCAGGATATGATGATGGTGCTCAAGAAGGACACTCTCAGTCTAATGGACCCTGTGGACCGCAGCCTCATCCATTGTCAGCCCATAATCAACATCCGTGTATGGGGGGTGGGCTGCAACAATGGCAGGTAGACTGACCTGTACCGTTCTTCTATTTCTGGGTCTAAAATTCCTCAGTTTTTCTCCTTTTCAATGCTATCACACAGAATAAATATGGATTTCTGCAGAGACTCTATTCACTACAGTTTTACAGAAAATGTATGAGCCTGCTAAATGAAAAATGGCCTGTACAGCCCTTCAGTTCATCATATTTCCTCATTCAGTGACAGGCAGTGGCAGGTTTTTGAACACAGAGTGCTTTTTTTTCATTTACGCCTAGTGAAGCCCAGTGTAGCTCGAGTTTCGGTTTTCCTGTAAAACGCAGAGCCACTGATGATGAGTATTTGCAATCCAAGCTATAATAGGAAATGTTTTGCATGGACTGTGTTGCTTTTGTTTTTGGTTTGTGTGTTGTTGAAAGCTTTAATTACTAAATAAAAAATTACTATAAATTACTATAAAATGACTGGCTTACGCTGAGAGAGAAGAGTAGCTCCCCTTGTGAAAAACAAGTGCACTTAATTGTATTGAATGTAAATAAGTAAAAATATAAAGCAGATAATATAATATTAATGAAATAAAAAGAGAGTACACTTTCATGACAATGTTTTTTTTAATAAGTTTAAGTACTTTGTGATAATTAAAGGGTTTTACTTTAAAATACATTTTAAATACACTTATTTTGATGTGTTGACTCACATACTAAAGAACATGGAAAGTACTTGATTATAATTTTAACTGTAGTGTTATTCGATATTGCATTTAAAGTTAATGTATTTTAAATGATTCAGTATGCTCTTTTAAAGTATATTATTTCTGTCATAAGTACTGTTTTTAAAAGTATGCTAAAATTAAGCATAGCGTCAGTTCTGGCAGGTCACTTTAGTCAAGCTCGCATCAGTTGACACTCAGCTGATCCACGTCTACCTATAGGAATACGACGCCTATCACTGTATACAGTATAAGCTCCTTCAGTATTATCAACAGATATCGCGTTTCTAAGGAGCTAATTACCCTCCTCCATCCCCAGCTCCTCCTCTCGCCTAGTCAGGATTTGGCATTCTGATTCCCCTTTGAATCAGAATAAATTCTTGAATTATGTTGTACATTAAAATCTTTATTAATTAATGATATCTGCAATACATTCATGTTGGTTCTGTTCTGTTTACCCTAAGGGGGGTTCTTGCTGCTCTCCCTGCTCTTATCCATGCTAGGCTGCATGGATGCGCAGGGAGTCCTCGCCCAGAACAGAACCATACCGACAATCCAAACTGTATGCTAATTGTCAATCGTATTTGACGATAGTGGTCCTAACAGAAGTGTACTTCTTTTTCACAAGGGTCTATATCTTGCTAAAATATTCCTCGCTTCTTTTGCATTATTTGAACTACCGTATTATTAACCTTTGTTTCCTTTTTCTTTTTTAAACCACCACTCGTGAAAACAGAGACAGGTAATAACTGCACTTGTTTTCTTTTTTCAATGAGACCTAGAAAACAGTGATGTCTTGTGATGTTGTGAAGTTGTGCTCCTCAGTAGCCATGTTTTCTTTCATTTCTTTACTGTCATGCATCTCAGGTTGTGCAAATTGTACTAAATGCAAAAAGTATAATAAAATTACAAGTGTACAAGTTGGTTTTTTTATTAACCGACGATGATACATTTATTTAAATGTTTGCTTTGCTTCGCATGTTTTAGAAATACCCTCCCCTGTGTTCAAACAAACAATAAATGCAGATGATTCTTCAATGATGAACCAATCAGAGTCTCAGTATTCATGACATTTTGGGGTTTGTCAAAATTGTTTGGACATAGGGGAAACAGATTAGTTTGTAATGGGACAATCGCTAGAGCATGTTGGCATGTGCCAATGACATCGTCTTTACGCCTTATTCATATTGTGAAAATGTGCTCAGATCGCAAATCCAAAAATAGACCCTGACTAAGTGTAAAAGTGGAACCCTGAGCTCTTTCATCACTGAGATCTGCAGGGGCTGCTACAATGACTCTATATTCACACAATAAAGGTTTCCATCTGTCTCTTTTCTAACCAGACAAACTCATCTGTTATTCTGTTTGACTCACATGTAGTTGAGAGTGAACGAGTGCTGGATTTCACAAGCATCAGTATGCTGTGCGAGCTTGAGCTGCACGCCGTATGAAGCACCACTGCTCTACATTTCTCCAATGTAATATTCATGAATAAAACATTCTCTTTGAAGAAGCCAGAGCATGCAGCTTTAGGTATTGAAGAATCAGAGGGCCTGAACCGTTGCATTGCATATAGAATTGGAAAATCATACTGCCCAGAAATGCCGATCGATTGTATTTATAGAACATTGACATCTGATATTGCCGCGAACAGTCAGCTAAGAGAGACTTTCTAAGGTTAATGTGAAGAGATTTAGTGAAGAACAATTAAGGTTGAGAGATTAGAGTTGGTTTAGCATCACTTTGTAAATACCCAGCTGGCCGTTGTCATTTCCTGCTTGCAATGGTTTTTGTCCTATTTTTATTTTAGCCCTATTCTTAGAAGGGCTGCTTCCTACTGTGGCCATCCAGCATGCTTATGGCAAGTCAAACGCAATTCATCATGAGATTGTATCATGCTTTCCACAGAAATGTTCTACATTGATCATAATAATATATGTTTCCTGAGCAGCAAATCAGCATATTAGAATGATTTCTGAAGGATCACGTGACACTGAAAATAGAAAACATTTTATTTTACATTGTAACTAATAATATTTCACAATATTACTGTTTCGAGCCAGGAGGCCTTCCTGTGTGGAGTTTGCATGTTCGCCCTGTAACTGTGTTGGTTTCTTCTGGGTGCTCTGTTTTCCCACACAATCCAAAAACATACAGCATAGTTTAATTGGAGACACTAAATTGTCCATAGGTGTAAGTGAGAGTGTGAATGTGTGTGAGCACTGTGGTGGACTGTCCACTTTAGACATTTTCCTAACAATAATTAACGAGTTCGTTTGCCCATAAAATCTTTAAGATATTAGGTTAAACTTATTTGGCTTGCTGTCCGCTGGAGAGGGGCTCGATGAAGCAGCTTCAACTCGAGCTCTGATATACCCCCCAGTGGCTAAATGTAGGACCTGTTAATTAAAAGGCAAGGTACCTAAGATGAAGGTGGAGTTTGGGGAGGTGGAGGGATACTGGAACAGCTGATACTAGGGAGAGGTAAGCGGCTGCTTATATACTCTGTTTGTTGATTGAAAGATTGGATGGGCTCGCTCCTCCCTAACTTACGTTTAGGAACTTTATGTAACTTTGCAACTATGTCAACTGCCAGTCATTAGTAAACTGTCTACTTAATATCTACTAACACTGAATTTTGATGGTCCCTCAACAGACATTCTACTGACTAAGTAACTTTGCAAGTACATGTTAACGTATTCTATCCCTAACCTTTATTCTTAAAATCTACTTATACTCTAATGACTGGTAGTTGACATGTAGTTGCATAGTTACTTGGAGTTAGTAGAATGTCTAAAATGGTTAATTGAAATAAAGTGTAACCTAAAAATGTAATTATTTTAAAACAAAATACCATTAACCATTCTTTTCATGACCATATATGACTACATGTGACTGATTATATATATATAACATTTTAATGTGGATATTATGTTTAGTGTTTCAGGCTGTTAGAATAAGCATTAAAGTCACTGTGATGAGTATTTACTCCGTTCTCCTGGTATCCGTAGGGACTTTGCCTTTGTGGCCAGTGATAAAGACACCTGCATGCTCAAGTGCCACGTGTTCCGCTGCAATGCTCCGGCCAAGACCATCGCATCTGCCCTGCATGAGATGTGCTCCAAGGTAAAATCACATGATCCTGATAAATCTATTGTCATCATTAACATTAGCATTAATATCATTTCATGATCAAAAACATCCATATTTCAAAGATGGTGGTTTGTTTGGGATCGGTCTGTTTCCACAGATCATGGCAGAGAAGGCGGTGAAGCAGCCCTCTATGGCCCGTTCTCTCACCATGGAGAGTATCTCCCCAGAGGACTTGCCCCTCCAAGGTAAAACGACTGCCTTTTTGAGAAAGTGGCATCTTTTAAAGCAAATTGATAGGATGACTCAACTGCAAATCGTATTCTTTCATGAGACTGTTTGATGTGTGCTTTCCAGTTGACTTCTTGGAATCAGTGAGGCAGAGGGTGCAGAAGTTTGAGGTGGAGTACATTGGAAACCTGCCTGTATCCAGAGCAATGGGTGAGTGTGATTTGGGCCATTCAGATATCTAATTGTAGCAGGCTGAGAGCCGTGGGAACGGAGTGAGGCCGGTGGCGCGAGTGCTAATGAGCGTCACCTGCGCTACACCGGTCTCGAGTCCCACTGAGGAGCTCCGCAAGGATAAAAGGAGGAGTGATGACAGTGAAGGACGAGAGAGGACTAGGCCTGGACTTTATGTTGTGTTTTGTTATGTTTATATGCAGCTGTCGTCCTTGAGGAGTTCACGCTTTACTTTCTTTTTGTGTTTGTTTATTTTTGGATCAAAGTTTATGTTGAATGTTTGTCGGTTCCCCCCTCCTTCTTCCCTGAACACCTCTCGTTACACAAATAAACCACTTTTACACTGGAATGAAAGGTATTTTTTTGTATAATCTCTGAAATACTCTTAAACCTCAGTGCCAAATACTTCATTTTTGGCAAATGCAAGTATTCCTGCTCTCGAGTTTGAATTAAAATGTCACATTTAAAACATTTTCAGTGTCAAATATGAGTACAGCATAGTGTGGATTGTGGAACCCTAGCTTAAACATCAAAGAAAGTCATGTATACCACCTGAGTGAATGTGATTCCACCAAGTACAAAATGTTCTTAGCTGAATCAACACCTTTGTTGATCCTGGAGCAACATTCCAATCAACCAATCAGATTTGAGGGACAAGTTTACAGTTTATGTCAAGTTTAGGCTTACGACCAGGGTTAGGTGCTTCTACATCAGTGTTATTCACCTGTCATTTCCCTCTGTTTTTAGGGATAACTTATGGGTAGGGTTAGATTTAGGGGTAGGGATAGGGTTAAGACTACATTTTCGGACATGAATGTTGTTCCAGGATCAACAAAATATGTTGATCCATGAACATGTCTTACTTAGCAAAATCACAGGGACCTGCTAGGGATGTTTTGTATGGGTTTGTGGTTAATGTGTTTTTCATGTATATGCTGACAGGAATGGAAGTGTTGAACAGAGCTATTGAGAGTATCATCCACTCCAGAGACAGAGATGAGTGGGAGCCGATAGTCATCCATGTGTCTGATAAAATTCTGTCTTTATGGAGAGGAGAGGTGAGAGTATATACTAACTGACATTGAGGTTTTTACTGTACTCCATTTGCATACTAACAGGCTATGCTATAGAATACTTGTGCACTTCATACTGTACGAGTTGGACTGCTTAATGTTTAATAACAGTTCACAAGTTTTATATTAGTATGTTTGATGCTGCACCCCTATATACAGTATCTCACAAAAATCAGTACACCCCTCACATTTCGGCAACCGTTTTAGTATATCTACTCGAGGGACAATACTATAGAAATGAAACTTGGATATATTTTAGAGTAGTCAGTGTGATGCTTGTACAGTAGTATAGATTTACCGTCCTCTGAAATAGCTCAACAAACAGGCATTATTGTCAAAATAGCTGGCAACAAAAGTGAGTACACCCTAAGTGAACATGTCAAAACTGTGTCCAAAGTGTCAATATTTTGTGTGAGCACCATTGTTATCTAGCACTGTCTAAATCCTCCTGAGCATGGAGTTCACCAGAGCTGCACAGGTTGTTGCTGGGATCCTCTTCCACTCCTTCATAATGACTTCATGGAGCTGCTGGATGTTAGACACATGACACTTCTCCACCTTCTGCTTGAGGACGCCCGACAGCTGCTCAATAGGGTTCAGGTCTGGAGAAATACTTTGCCACTCCATCACCTTCACCTTCAGCTTCCTCAGCAAGGCAGTTGTCATCTTGGCGGTGTGTTTGGGGTCGTTATCGTGCCGTTCGGCCCAGTTTCTGAAGGGAGGGCATCATGTTCTGCTTCAGAATGTCACAGTACATATTGGAATCCATGTTTTCCTTAATGAGACATTTAACCATGAAGCTCCCCAGTACCAGCAGCACTCATGCAGCCCCAGACCATGATGCTACCACTGCCATGCTCGACTGTAGGCAAGACACAATTTTCTTGATACTCCTCACAAGGGCATCGCCACACATGTGGACACCATCTGAGCCAAACAAGTTTATCTTAGTCTCATCAGACCACAGGATATGGTTCCTGTAATTCATGCTTTTGGACAGGTTGTCTTCAGAAAACTGTTTGCGGGCTTTCTTGTAAGCCAGCTTCAGAAGAGGCTTCCTTCTGGGACGACGGCCATGCAAACCGACTTGTTGCAGTGTGTGGCGTATGGTCTGAGCACTGACAAGCCGACCTTCCGCTTCTGCAACCTCTAAAGCAATGCTGGCACGATCATCCGTCTGTTTTTTGAAGCCAGTTCTGCACCTGACGCACAGCACGAGGACTCAACTTCTTTGATTGACCCTTGCAAAGCCTGTTACGAGTGGAACCCGTCTTGGAAAACCTCTGTATGACCCTGGCCACTGTACTGTAACTCAGTTTCAGGGTGTTACCAATCTTCTTATAGCCTAGGCCATCTTTGTGGAGAGCAACAACTCTAATTCTCAAATCCTTAGAGAGTTATTTTCAGAGGACAGTAAATATATACTGCTATACAAGCAGCACATTGACTACTCTAAAATATATCCAAGTCTCATTTCTATAGTTTTGTCCCTTGAGCAGATTAACTAAAATGGTTGCTGAAAAGTGAGGGGTGTACTCATTTTTGTGAGATACTGTATATGTTTTAGACATGTGGGTTTCTTCAGTTGGTATTTTTCTATTGCATGCGAAACAGTATTTGTTATGCAACAATGGGTTTCAAAGAGTAGTAAGCTACATTGCTGTCACCAAACAATGTTTAATTCATCAAGTGCTCTCTAGCTTCATAAATTCATGCTCATTTTATAGGTAAATTTGTTTTGTATTTTTCATTCAAATTTGTGTGAGTTTTTGGGACAACTTTTGGGAGTTTAAAATAAATGATCACACATGAAAAGTTCATTACACATGAAATGGAAAGTCAAGTCAAGTGCACTTCATTTTTTGGGTAGCCTACACAGTGACCAGTGCAGTATGCTCTGCATGTGCATAAGGACACTTTGCATACTTCTCATAGTATATACGCTATGTACTGCAGTAATAGTATGAGTAGTAGGTTTTCTTCACTTTACTTCCCCTCTTGCTTTATTTCAGGATGGAGATGACCCATTTTGGGAATGCCAAGTACGTTACTTAACTTTCCTAGGTGTGGGTCATGACACACACACTTTTGCAGTCATAGTGGATGCTGGAACCCAGCGCTTTGAGTGCCATGTGTTCTGGTGTGAGCCCGATGCTGGGATCATCTCTGAGGCAGTTCAGGCTGCATGCATGGTGAGGCAATACTACATTTATTTGACTTTCAACCCATGACAAAATATCCCACACTTAAGTCATAGTTTCATAGCATCGATACAGAATTCAATGCAAAATCTATCACGTCTTCTTAAGTATTTCTAAATGTCTGCTGCCCCCTTCAGGTCCAATACCAGAAGTGTTTGGTTGCGCAGACTCCTCCTATGAGGCCCAAAATGTGGCGGGCCGGCTCCAAAGTCAAACGAGCCAACTCCATGGACGGCTCCAGCTTCCCGCTCCGACTCCAAGGACACACACCTTCCAAAATGGCCTCTCCCAGCGTGAAGAAGGGCATGTTGGCATTTTTTGAGACATTCCGTAACAAACAGTCTGCCGTACCCACACCCTAACAACAGCGGTTCTGGGAGGGGAATGGGGCTTGATGAGCTTTGAGGAGGGGGAAAGATGAAAGGAATGAAGAAACATGAAGCTTAAGAAAGCTTAAGATATACAAGTATCCTTTGCCTTTGGCATTTTTAAAAAAAACAATTTAACTTAAAAACTGAAGTTCCCCAGTACGTCCTCACAAAAAACAACCCGCCTAATTGCCCATAATAACAGTGTTTTTGAGGATTGACATATCTGAATGTAGGTGTGCAGAACAGTGTTTAAATGACATTGAGGTGCTGTGCTCTCACATTCCAAAAACTGAAAGAACACCAAAAATGCTCTGCAGTTCAAATGCTACAAAAGTTAGTTCCTGTCCTAAAATTTGATTTGTATAACGCTAATGAACTCCGCACTGACAGACACCAACCAACACCAACAGACATGCTTGTCTGGTTTTGACCACTTGCTGTTGGTCGACGCTACCTTTGAACGTTCAATCGGCATTTGTCGGGTCATGGAATGTCTAAAAAGAGACAACTAGTGATTGTCGGTGTTGGTCGCTGTTTGTCAGATTAGTCTATTCAACTTATTTTTGATGTAAGAGCGGACATGGCCATTTGTAAATTGTATGCGAGAGGCTTCCGGAGTCAACCGCTTCCAGTTATTTTAGCTGTTCAAAAACAGTTCATTATGCTGCTTGATATTGCAAACTGGCATTTGTTATCATATTATTTTAATATTCTATCAATCATAAACACAATGGTTTGTAGAGCAAATAGATTTACCGTTCACTACACTTTGTTATTTTTCAAGTTATTTACCTTTGAATCGGATGTCTTGCACATTCACAAGAAATAGTGAGTACAGAACCTATACAGTACAAATTCTCTGGGACTTCGCTTGTCTGTTTGTTCCAGACAATCTGTCTGTCTGCATGCATCTTCAGTGACTTTTCTCCAGATTACACCATTCTTTATGAGTCTGGTGGACCTTAAGCCAAAAGTATACTTATGCTGTGCACTTTCCACTCCAGCTCAGCTTGTGTGACCCCCTCCAACCCAGTGGTCCTACTCGCCCCGCTCTCTGCGGGCCTCGAACCGGGGTCTCCGGCGTGAGAGTCAGGCACTCTAACAAGGAGGCTAAAGACTGCAGCCCCTAGCGTCTGTCGCTAGAGCGTCTATTGAGATCAGAGGAGTGAGGTTTTACTCGCACAGCGACTACTAGCTCCGTTACACTTGCGCAATTGTGTGCAAGATGGAGCAGAACTCAGAAAATGAAGTATACCTGGGCATTTATTTTTACTTTTACCTTTACTTTGTCCACACAGACAAAAAATCGGGCATGGTGTAGACTGTAGACATCAGCAAATGACAAATCACCACGTGGACTGTCCACGAACTAGAGCGGAACTTGGAAAAATATACTTTCGGCTTAAGTCATTGCATCACTGACTCAACTGTGTATTGCTCAGAAACACAATGGTTGATTCTGCTTTCATTGTTTTTCATTGGCGGAGCAAGAAAAGAGAAAGTAACCGGCAATATTGTGTATGAAGTGTTTATTGAGCAGTATCACACACGCTGAAGTACAGCTCTTTTGGTTGAGTGAAATAGGATCCATTTTTGAAGGAACAATAACTCGAATCCAACAACTGTGTGATTGAGTAACATCTAATAACCCTGGACACTGTACAACCTCAGAATCAGAAGTCAGAGCATCTAAAACGTTCTAATCGTATTTCCATCTTATTGCACAAACCAAAAAGTTGTGCAATAAGATGTACGCAGTTTAATGGCAATGTGTGATATATTTTGATAACAAGTGTCGATGTACAGTGACCTAATTCTTGTATGACTAATATGTAGACAGTAGAGATGTTCCCTTTAGGTCACATTTATGTTCAAAAAGTAAATTTAGCTTCAAACCTACTAGGAGTATATCCGTATATTAACAGTAAAACGTTTGTGAAATGTTGTTTGCTGTTCTAATACACCTTTAGGATCAATTTAAGCTCAGAATATTCAAGGTCGTTATTCATCTTGAGCAAACGGAGCAATCTTCACACACAACAGAAAGACCTCAATTAACCTAGTGCTATCAGTGCAAGAGTCGTGCTTTAGATAGACCCTGCTTTTGTCACTTTCACTCTTTCTATATTGTGAGAACGGCAGATGAGGAGATATCAATGGCCCCGAATAAAGACACACAACGCTTGTTATAATGCTGGTTTGTGGAGCCCTCAGTTTAGTGCCACCGTTGCATGGTTTTGCACATGCCTGAAAATTCGAGGCTTCGCTTGGGTATTTGCGAACACAGGCAGAGAGCTTATAGAGCTTTAAAAACGAAGTATGTACTTGAATAATTTAAGAACATTTTAAAAGACACAGTAAAGGTGCGGCCACATTTACGTGGTTCAGGGACTTTTCCCCATGCATGGCTCCCCTATTGACAATAGGCTTTATGCACAGCTTTACTATTTCCTGAACTTCAGCCAGCCCTTTGTTTCCTATCTGTCATTATTGGACAAACTGATTAATCCAGGTGTGCCTGATTATTGTTACTGAGGCCAGGCACACCTGGATTAATTAGTTTGTCCAATAATGACAGACAGGAAACAAAGTGCTGGCTGAAGTTCAGGAAGTAGTGAAGCTGTGCATAAAGCCAATTGCACGTGAAAATTCACTCATGTGACCGTGCCTGCAGAACATGTGATTTACTCAAAGTCTGTGCAGATCTTCACGATAGTATCCACAGGAACAAACCCTTGAGCCCTTTTATTCGCATTGAATGTAATAAGCTCCTTTTAAAAAAAAAGCTCTTTGAAACTCGATCTCAGCGCATGTTGATCTGAGATGCCCACGGGCACTTGAGCACCCACATGAATGCCACTGAAGGATATTTAATATGCAACTGCTCCTTCCCTTACAAAAAACAAAACAAAAAAAACTCACATGTATTATATCACAAATTAACTCAGGTCTCCTTAATGGTAAAAATAAAGGGGGGAAGTATAGAAGGGGACGACTCTTCAGCATGTAAAGTCATTGATAAGAAGCCTTGAGAACAGAGTTTAACTGATAATCTTGGGCCCTGTTTACTCCTGCTGTTAAGATGCGTTAAGATGCACAAGCAGACCAGCGAGACACATTCCCGTTTACACCTGGTGTTTTAATCCGTCTCTTTTGTCCACTTTCAACCACTTCTGTCTTGGTTTCTTCGAGGGGAGGGTTTTATGGGCGGGTGTTTTTTCCAGATCTTTCGATCTAATGAACAAAATAGGCTCGCGCAATGTACATGAATTCGTCCGGAGCGGACGGACCGCAAGACCACGCAGAATGCGGTGAGCGTGTTACAAATCAGGAATGGTGCGAGAATATTTATCGTCTCGGTACGTTTTTCATCTTCAAACCAAACTTTGGTCCTTTTGTGGCTGCTCGAACACATTCGACCACATGAGCGTTTACACTACGAAAGCAATCCGGTCGAATGCGTTTGCGACTAGCTCTGGAAGCGGTCGAAAGTGGACAAGCTTAAAACGCTTTAGACTGCGCGTTTACACCTGTATTTAGCGTCGTCCACTTGTGATCCGATCGACCAAAACGCATCTTAATACCAGGTGTAAACAGGGCATTAGTTAATGCTCATGTAGCACCTGTTAGTTAATGCTCATGTAGCACCTATTTCTTTTCTTTTCCCTGTTTATACTCTCTGTAAAGAAATCTCTCTATATATATTTGCAGTATTTCAGTACAAAACTAGGATGTCATGTAAATGGTTTTGTATTATTCTTTGTGTTTGTTATTATTGTTGTTATTAATCAGAATGACATCGACCTGAATCCACCATTTGGTGGAGTGTGTTGGGACATTAAACTGCTTCAGTCTCTGGCTCTGTTCTCATTTATTTTTGCATCAGTGTCATATACACCCACTTTTCAAATCCCTCTTCTCCTTCCATTTGTTGTGTCCAGAACAATGTTAATTTGTGTATTATTCCATTGAGTTCTTTCAAGTTAAAAGTCGTTGGCATGGATAGAATCCTCCTTTTCTAAACTGGGCTCCTGTTGTTTTGTGTCCAGACTCTGGTAATCTGGAAAAAAATGGAGAAAAGACATTTATTTGGCAGACATACCAGCATCATAAATGCAGAGGGCTGACTTCCTCAGGAAACACACTGCTAGCAAAAGTGTCTAGACCTTTGGTTTATATTATCTTTGATGTCAAGGGAGATTTGATATCATTGTGATGCAAATGTACAGAATGCGTCTAAAGGTCCCAGATAGACAGCACATGTCTTTGTATTTGCTTTATCGGGTTATTTATCTCAGATTATGTGCGCTTACCCTCATTTTGGTTGGTAGATCCTTTCAGAGATTCATACTCTGTTGAAAAAAAACAACAGACTAAAAACAAACTAACTGTTTAACAACATGCAGCATAAAATTACACTTTGAAATGTACTTTTTATGACCATCATTAATGTATGCAATATTATTGCTTGCCTTTTTCGACAAGATCAGTAGTTTTTCCGGAATGTAAATCGGTCTCTTGCATCTCTGAATTATGTCGGTATGAAACATGGAAACTGGAAAATTAGGTTGAAATTTAAATGCTGAAACATCTTTATATGAGTGGAATTCTTCTTGATGACAATGTAAAGCAAATGAATAATACCTTGGTTTAGGATGAATGTGTCTCCAGTACAGATAGAGAAAAAACACTGATGCAATGACAGCGATCCACATTGCTGTAGCAATACTGATGAGAGGATCTTTGCCTGAGCAATTCTTCTCAACCATTGCATTTTCTCCAATGCCAGAAACTGGGGCATTTGGGCAAAAATTGGATTAAATTAATGTTGCTCTGAATATTACGTTATGCAGCTCTGTTTTATGTCAAAAAAGCATAAAAGGTGTAAAATATACATATAAATATTGGATTGGAATCAGACCAATTTTATGCATGAAATGAAATCAGTCTTACCTGGGGCATCATGAGACATTGTTCCTGGTGTTATCAAAAAATGTATTTGATCATTTGCATTATATTGTGGTCCAAATGCATTCAGTAACACAAGAATGTAAATGATAGAATTTTGATTTGCACAACAAAGTGTCTTGTTAAAAGTGTGTGGGCGAGGGGCGTTAATCTCTTTTTTTAACTGAAGTCAAAACCACAGTTTCCTGGGTTTACTTAAATGTCCATTGCAAAAAGTGAAAACGATTGCCTCGTGAGCACATGTTTGACTCGATGTTTATTGGATAATGGTAATTGCTATTAATTAACTGTAAAATGACATACTTTTAACACAATCAGTGTGTTGTTCCTTTTAACACTGACAGTGTTAAGATCTTTGACACTACATTATCATAATTACAATTTGTGTCAGAGCCAGAGATCAGCTATTTTTTTTTAGATTTTAACAAAAAGTATGCAATAAAAAAGCACACACATATAATTCAAATTTATTACATTTAATTTATACATTGACAAAGTCAATATTCCCAGTCATTTGAAAGACTTCCACAACAATCTACTATGACTTCTTCATCTCTGCCATCACCCTGCTTCTATCCTCCTTGATCCTCACCTTCTTCTTTTCTTACTACGACCTCATTTTCTGATGCACTATCATCAAAACTTTCTGGAAAGGGTACAGCTTTTCCTCTCTGTCTTCTATAAAACTCATACATCAATCTAAAACATCAGGCAAAAAGTCTATTATACTGCCTGCCAGTGAACAATAGTGCCAGAATCACAGACAATGTGCATTCAATTAAAAATGACCAAAACCTTGACCAAAAACACATTTAGATGTAGGCTTCAATAATAATTTTTGAATGGAATTTATTTGCATTTTTAGTCTGAAATGAACTCACTGTGGAGCCCTGACAGCATGAACTATGCTAATGTCTTAAATTCCTTGTTGCTAAAAATGTCAGGCACATTGCAAAAATGTGATGTCATATAATATTACTAAAATGTTTTTTTTTTTGGTTGAACATTATTATTATTATATTTTTGAATGTTTAAATTTTCTTCACGTCATTTATAAATGATGATGTCCCTAGAGGGTTAAACACATACGTTGGATTTACAAAAAGAAGTGAAGTGGTCTTATATTAACACAGGGACGGATTATGACTTGCAAGGCCCTGGGGCCAGGTATCTCCAAAGGCCCCCCCGCCAGTGCCCCCCTCCCAGTGCGATTATAAAATCTCGCAAGGGCTGCAATTTTTTTCGTTTTTTAATAAATATAAAGCACAGTGTTGACGCTGCCAAATCTCGCGCGTCGTGTTGACTGTTCTCCGTTTTTTTCACGCAATGAAAAATCCTGAGGCAAAGAGGATACTGACATCGATAGACAAAATAAGGCAGGTTACTTATTATGAAACAAAGTCTCAGCTTTCAAATGATGTCAATTTTATTACGAAATTCAAACAATAAATACGGTTTGGCGCTCTTTAATATTACGTGCCAGATCAGCACCTCGGTTCAAGCAGCACGTGCTGTGAACTGATCTAAAGCTCTTCTAGTAAATCAATTCGAAAGAACTATTATGGAAGATACTTGCCTACAACTTGCTGAAATGTGTCATTTCTCATGTAATCACTCAATCAGTGCTTCAACCGCTGAAAAAGGTCAATAAAACAACTGCACTGTTAATTATTTCCCTGTTAAATAACAGGAAATTACTGGCAGCAGGGTTACCATTATTTTCCTGTTATTTTAACAGTTTATTCCTGTTAATGTTTTTTTACAGTGCACTCCCCGTAATGTTTTTCAACAGGAATTTACTGTAAATCGCAGAAAAAACAGGAAACAACTGGCAGCAGTGTTACCATTATTTTCCTGTTAAATCACCATTTATTTTATTTCCATTAAATATTGTTAATTTTTTTTAGCATATTGTAACGTGTACCACTGATTGTTATAGACATATTCTAGCTTGAGTTAATACAAGAATAGGCATAATCCATCAGATAACACTTAAGTGAAAGAAAACGAATAGTTCTGTGTTGAAATTAACTTTTTTTATTGTAATACAAACACTGAAAGGTAAATACTTACAAATGTAGGCACACATGGATCAGACCAATTACAGAAATATACTGTATATCATGTTCATTGCTGACATCTGTGGTCGCTGGACGGAAAATAACAACTGAGTCTGTCTTAAACTAGCAAAGACACTTGCGTTTGGCTTTGCGCTGCGTCGGTGCAAGATAAGGCCCTAAACCTCAACATTTAATGTTCCCTGAACTGCTAAAATTCAGCTAAAAAACTCAAACCAAGGATATACACAGTGACTCCTGGTCACATAAAAATTTTACACATAGGCTCAGATTAATCACAAACAAATCTCATTTTCTCATGTCCATGGCTTAAAAAGTAGCAAATACATTTTTAAACTCAAATACATTGTTCATTATAACAAAATACTGAACCTCAACACTTAGTGTTACATAAACCACTAAAATTCAACATGTATGAATACATTCAAACCAACACTTAATGGAACTCTTCATCAATAAAGAGCAATAAACAATAAAAACTCTGTCACTGCTTAGACCACTAACCATTTTCTCAAAGCACACAATGAGGATCCTTTGCAAAGTCTTGGGTCTGTATAAGAGAGAGAGAGAGAGAGAGAGATATGAGTTCCATAATTTCAAATGTTTAATCCAAAATTATATCACATGGCTTGACCTAACAAAAGCTAATTTTAGAAACAGAGCACAAAACAGACAGAATAAAAAAATAATAGAAAGGGTGATGAGTACAATTCATTGAAAGAACAAAAAAAGAATGGCAAGAGCATGGAAGAGGAGTTCAGCATTCTAACTTTGAAAGGCAGTTGAGAATGAACATTAGAATGAATTTCCCCAGCTCCTGAGTTGTTGCTGTTTGAACATATGTGTAATGTATACATCTTACTCACCATTTTCAAATGAAATCCCACTGAAAGTCCATGAGCTTGAGCAAGACGTGGCTGGCGACGTGTGAATTGACAAAGTTCTTCTTTTTTTTCCCCTTTGCAGCCTTTGTCCCTTTTTCTGGGTTTAAACCCACAAAGCGTCTGAAAAATTATACACTGGTTAAAAATCTAGTAATTCACACAGACTAACAGCACAACAAAGACAACAAATGTACATGAACTATCCTCAACATGCACTATCTTCTTGCCTCTGTGAATATTGTAAGTTGCACTAAAACTTTCTAAATCAAAGTTAATTGCTAAATCCCATCACCAGACCTGTTGAAACCATGCCTGAGCCACAGCTAGGCCAGAAAAATATGCAGGTGTTAACAGACAATATCTTACCTCTGGATGAATTCAATCGTGCAAGCTGCCTCCTCTTGGTACTGTAGGTTAAAGATGTAAAAACAGGGGGGGGGAAAGACGCCAGCCCTATCACAAAGGTGGACTGGATCCCTTTGCAAATGATTTGGCCATCAAGGCTGAGCATCCAGCGCTGGAAGCGGCTTCCTGTTTCTCCTGAAACAGAAATGTTTTAACTGTCAAATTTCTGTTTTAGTTTTCATTTTGAATAGTTTAGTTTGATACCATTGAATTCACTACAACACTAAACCCAACTGTCCTATCTAAAACCAACTTACCAAGAAGTATCAGACGAGGAGTTGCAGGTATAGTGAACTCTCAAGGTCAGCTTCAGTGGCATATCCCTAGGACATAGAACAAATTAAACACAATATTAACGACATAAGACTACCACTGACTGAGATAGATAAATAGATAGAATGAGAGATGGAGAGACAGGAAGAGCTAGATAAAGAGAGAGGGGATATAGATAGAGAGATAGAGATATAAATCCTGGGATATCATCTTGAACAGCAGTGATCAGGGATGGTATCCTGCATCTGTAATAAAAAAAAAAAACAAGAAAACAAATGTAAACATTGATCTACAACTCAATGATAATCAAAACAGCAACAAAAAAAAACACAAAATAGGGTGCACTATACCAAGGCAATTAAAAGAGAATAGCTGTTCACATAGCTAGATACTGCACTAGCCCTATCAGTAATAGCTGTTTTTGCTGGATTTACCTCATTGTAAGGCTAAAACCTGCACATAAAATAGTCACACCAGCATGTCTGGTAGCCCAAACAGCTATAATCCATCAAAGACGAGCAGCTGACATGAATTCATTAAATACTTGGACCAACTAGACCAACTAAGTTAACGTTATCTAGCATCATAAACAGCTATCAGTAAATAGATTTATGTTAGCCGTTTGATTTTCAGGATAAATCTGCTTTAACCAGACTGCATGCCAAGAATGCCACACAAACTTGACCACGGGAATGCTACTTAAAGTTATTGGCCTAATGTTAGCCTATTGTTTATAGATTTAGATCGTATACATAAATGGACATTAAAATAAGCGCATTGTTTCTAAAAATTAATGGACAAACTATCAAAATCACCTAGGCTCATTAGCAGCTAGCTAGCTAAGTTACGTTACTTCATTTCATGTGGTGTAAGTCCGTGGCGTTTAGTATACATCAACATCACTGATAGATGTTAAAACTATGCATGACTTTCAAGAAACTCTCTCACCGGATTATTGTGATTTTGGTCGATGTAACCACCGCGATCCTCCGACATGGATCTCCGTGTTCGTTGCCGGCCGGTTCAAATGCCTTATACGCTCCTTCCCAGAATTAAAAAAAAATACTGTATGAACATGTTATTTCAAATAGTGGCGCCAATAGATATTAGGGTGGCGCCTGCCAGCGTGCTGCGTGTCATACGGATATTTACACCGTGTTCAGAAAGAACAGGGGAGACACACCCACCCCCACCCAACCTTGAACCTTGATTGAATCAGTCGTTTAATAGCAACCTAAAAAACCGAAATGAAATTGCATAACTTCTCCACTGATATAATAACTTTTTTTATAATAAGCATAAAATTGCATAGCGGCATTTATCAGCAAACATACCAGACCGTTATCCGACATCTTTGCTTGAATTTTCGATTTTGCGGTTAAATAACAAAAATGAGGTGTTATTTAACAATGAGGTGTTAAATAACAAAAATGAGGTGTTATTTAACATATATTCCCTAAAATTAACAGTAAGGCGCAGTTATTAAAAATATCAGGTTAATCATGTTGAAATTTGGGTGTAAATTAACAGAAAAATTTTACAGTGTGGAGAACAATTATTGGAGTTTTCTTTGAGAAAAATTAGCATGTAGCTTTACCTGATATGTATCCAAATTAATTTATGTAAACATTGTTACATGTTGTTACTAATCTTTGTTTGGTCAGCAAATGTTTTGAGAATCACAATACACTTATTGTGAGGCTTTAAAAAAAAAAATTAACAATAAAAATTATATATAATTATATTATATTTCTGAACTCTAAAAGTTCAGATTAATGCATTTAACTTTAAAATGTAGAAAACTTTTCTTGCCCCTGGATCTAGAAGAACTGAGGTCCACCCCTCATTAGGCCTGTCACTTTTGAGAAAAATCAAATTCGAACGGATATCAAATATCAAGCAATTTATTCGTATATCTACTTTTTTATTTTGAAGGTGCATCTTTTACAGTCGTTCAAACAACTGTAGAGTGAAGGGTGTACGTTTCTACAGTTCAAATTTAATAACTAAAACATACTCTATTGCTGTCTTTAGGCCCTTTTTGTTGGATCATTTATAATTAGGCAATAAAACATTATGCAAATGAGGCAAATAAAAAATTAGGCAATGTTTAAAAATGTAGTCTCACTTCAACTTAGGGAAAATGGGCAGTTATAATGTAATAATAAATAGTTATTTTTCCAATACTTTTCACACACAAAAATATGCTCAAAGAGTGGTTCTATAAGAGGATTTGGGGCCTTCATATTCACATAGGGCCCAACAGTAAGTTCCAGGGAGCCCTCAGAGTCCAAGAGCCTTGTTTAAGAGGCCTTGTGTAGGCTATGGGACACATATATTACAGCATAATAAATATTTGTTTTCATTGTTAATGGGTTTTCTGAACCAAACTGGATTGCGTGGCCTTAAACCCCAGGGCCCCCCCGGGCTTCTGGTAGTCAAGGACCCCTGGGCACTGGCCCCATAGGCCCGGTCAGTAATCCACCCCTGTATTAACACCATCTATAACATTAATAATGATGTATTCTTTTGTTCTTTGGACTGCGTACAAGTGAGGGTGAAAATAAATCCGTGATAAGATTCTAAGAAACGACCCTTTTCACATTGTGGAACTTGGAAAACTCTGAACAAACACGATAACAGAGCGATGTGAGTCAATCTCATGCAAAGATCAGACTCGTTTTTTTTGCAGCGAAACAGTATTAACCTGCTTATTGTAATCGAATGTCTTTGAAATACTTAGGAAATGAAACAGCCTGAGCGAGTCTTTTGAATCGCCCATGCTTTCATTCAACAACTGCAAGGGTGTCTTCAATCAGCTGGTCTCGGGTCAGTCACATTGATGCACACGGCAGGCGCCACTGCTCAGCTCTGGCTTTTGTCTGGCTTTCTTTGTGTGCATAATTTCATGTCGACAAATGTATTATACATTATGTTTACTAGCAATATGTCAAAAAAATCATAAAAAGTGTCTATCGTGAGGGGGCACCCGGATTTGAACCGGGGACCTCTTGATCTGCAGTCAAATGCTCTACCACTGAGCTATACCCCCAACCGTACGACATGATCGCACGGATACGTCCTTAAACATTAGTCTAGAATCACTGCAATGGATTTTCGCAGCTTACATATGTTTAATATATATATTTTTAAATAAATATCCCCCTAATATATATATGTTGTCATAAACATAACATAACAATAACCTTATTAAACAACGACCAAAAAATATTGCCGCAATCACATGATAACAGAATTTCCGGAAATTGACAGGAAGTGCATTTATGCTGATGATCGTCAAGACTAAAGTCGCTAGAAGATGGTAATGTGGAGCTCCATTTGGTTATTTCGTTATTGATTTAATTTTGTTTCATTTAATAAGGTTGTGGTGTGTGTTATTTCCTTACTACCCTTACAGTGTGAAAGTGTGTGCATTTGCTGTTTATAAAGCGCTTGTTTGTGTTGTGCAGGCGTTCAAGCTAGTTAGCTAGCATAGCGTAGCACAATGATTCGTTCGTGTTTGTTTATTTATATTCAAGGAAAGATTACGCGGGCATAATTTCCTTTTAAAAGTCTCGACCTTTAATTATTTGCCGCGACAGAAATTAATAATATCAGAATTAATTTAGCCACTACGTTGTTAGCTTCTAAATGAATTGTGATGTGTCATGGCCTTACTTTCACTTTGTATTCGCTTTTTCTGTTAAGACTGAAAACCTTAACGTAGCGTGGTAACTGTCAAACACTCATTCAGGCCACCAGTGAATTTCCACATCAGGTTTCTTTTCTGCATGATTCTATAATAATAATAATATTGTGTGTTTCTGCAGAATACTCGTGGCCTGCGTTCTCAGCTGAAGGACAGTGTTCCTGTCACAGGTCTGTGTCCACAGGCTGGTCCTTATGGGGTCCAAGACTCTCTGCGCAGAGGGTGAGTTCTGCCCTTATAAACCTGCAAATGTTTCTTTATGCGTATTTATATTCTAAAGATTTCATTTTTCTGTGCTCGTAGGTTCTCTAGTGTAAAAAATGAGCTTCTACCGAGTCATCCATTGGAGCTCTCTGAGAAAAATGTAAGTAGAAAAGTAGTACATTGCCAATATCCATGGTTCTTCAAAAGACATCTAAAAGTATATAAATACATGTGTAAAATGGAGGGGCAAAATTAAAGACCAGACAGACCATATCAAGTAAAATATTGGTAGTAAATGATGATGCTCTTGCTAAGACCTGAATGTATAATGATGTAGGCCTACATCATTTTAAACAGTCACATATATACAAAAATATATTGCATCATTTTTAAATAACACACAGTAGCACTGATTATGAAATGCAAACATTGTTGTATATGCCATATATACATCAGTTCATTACCATAATAAGTCTCTGAAATAATGTTTAAAATAGTCATTAGCGAATAAGCCAATGCTTATTAGTGTTGGAATGTATTTTTCCAAATTACATGTAGGCTTGTCACAATTGTTTAATCATCTAATCATGGTTATTTGATGAGATAACCACAATTATTTCAATCACATTTTGCCAAAGAATATAAACAACACTGTTGTAAAGTACAGTCAAATGTCTTCCTTCGTACACAACAAAGGTTTGTGTGTTTAATCATACTGCATTGTTATATTACAATTTAATATTTAACATTTATTATATATGATTCCAAGAAATAAAAAACAACACATTAGGCTTACACTGTAAGTGGCCTAAACAAAACTGAATTAAATTGTGACAGTTTCTGACAGTTAATCATCAGCACAAAATTAATGATTGTAATTTATAACCAGCTAGGGCAACACTTCATTTTACATCATCTTTGTTACACATTACATGTACTTTCTATAGTAACAGGAAATGATGCATAATTACAAGCAACTTACCCTATAGGAAATATGTGGGTTACACTTTATTGTAAGGTGTCCTTGTTACAGTGTAATTACTCAATTAAGTACTGAGTAATAGTCATTTACTACATGTACTAACTATATAATTAGGGTTAAGGTTTGCTTTAGTTCTATGTAACTAATGGACCAAAAATAAGTGTTACCAATGTGTTATTCACTTTTACTCCTTACTTATTTGTGTAAGTACACTGTAACAAAGACACCTCTAAACCAAGTTTAACAGCTTGTACTGTGAAACCAGTTTCAGCTTAACCAGGACAAGATGAATTTCAACACACTAAGGAACATCCAGGGTCTCCACGCACCCCTCAAACTACAGATGGAGTACAGAGCAGCTAGACAGGTATGTTTGACACTTCCTCACATGCGAGTTATACCATAAACACCCTATGCTCATCGTGTTTAAACGTTGCACTTGCCTTGGTTCAGATTCAGCGTTTGCCCTTCCTGCCCAGCTCAAATCTGGCCCTGGATACCCTCAGAGGTAGTGATGACACCATTGGCTTTGAGGACATCCTCAATGGTACGAAGACACGTTACCCGTCATGCTCTCAAAGTTTAATGAGCTGTTTAGTTCCTTGAGTTTGCTTTATAAAAATATGATACTGACGATTGCTGGTTGTATTAGTTGATTTGGACAATTTCACAAGTGATTTTTGTGTAGTATACTAGGTCATATGTAAACGCTTTTCCCCCTCAGATCCTATCCAGTGCGAGATGATGGGCGATCCTCACATCATGACCGAATTCAAGCTTGGTGTCCTGTGAGGATGGCGATTCAGCACAAGCCTGTAGATTGTGTTATTATATGCATTGTTCGACTGCTGTTTCTAATAAAATGTAAAATTTGAAAGCAGAAATAGTTTCTGTGATGCAAAACATGACATTTATCTGGACCTGGTTATGAATCTTGTTTATTAGAAGAACACTGAAACACTGTAAAATGGCTTGGATGCATTTACACAGAAGTGTTAATATGAGATTACTTACAAATGAAGGCATAAAAACAGCATACACATCTTTGAAAGCACAATGATCAGGGTAAAATACAGAAGTTTTTTTAAATCCTCAGGATTTGGACAAATCTGTTACATTTTGGGTTACAGCTTGTAATATTGTTTTTATATGTTGAATATTGTTCACTCTACTGAATTTGTTACAATCATGCAGAAGCAATTTACATAGCAGTGCGATTATGAAATTATAATGCTAAATCTTCAGGGCACACACTTTAACAACTCAAAAGTTAGCCATGCTTTATGACGGCAAAAATAAAAGGGCAGATTGATGACATCAGGAAAAGTTCAATCCGTTCAGTCCAGCTTTTCTTCCTGGAAGAAATCGGCAGAATTGAGATGTTCCTGAAACTTCTCGTATTGCTAAAAGGATAGAAAGAAAAAAAGCAATCAGTGTGTTCATACACATTTAAAGGAATAGTTCACCCAAAAATTTGAATTCTCTCATCATTTACTCACCCTTATGCTATCCCTGGTGTATATGACTTTCTTTCTTAAGATAAACACAAAAAAGATTTGTAGGAAAATAATAAATCTCTGTGAGTCCATATAATGCAATTGAATTGGTCATTCATATAACCCCAGTGGATGAATTAATGTCTTCCGAAGCGAAATGATAGATGTCCCCTCACGATCCCTTGTATAAACAGTGGACCGGAAGCAATGTTTCTCTTACACACACCTATCGTTTCACTTCAGAAGACACTGGGTCTCATTCCCCAAGCATGCGTACGCAAACATTTGTGTGTGAAATCTGTCTATCAACATTTTCACAAACAAATCATGATTACATTTTGTCTTAAATATATTAAGAAAAGCTGTGTTATAGCTTCAGCTGTGAGGTTTCTCTGAATAACGCAGACATACACGTATGTACAGCTGGCTAATGAAAGGTCTGTAATCTGGATCTATATAAAAGGTGTTTAATGTGTTTGAACTGGTTTTGACAATGATATTTGGCATTGCTCGAGGATCTGGCAAGAGCGACATATGTTTGACGAGAGTAACAACAGGCTGTAAAGTAAAGGGTGTGCGGAGAGCCTTTATTTCACATCACTATACCCATGGCAGGAGGCCAGAAATGGAGCACTAGAGGTTCATCCTAAGAAGTTGAAAAACACACGGCCAACTTACCCATGGTAGAACCAAAAAATCAAGAAAAACAACATCGGACAGGCAAATCTTGTGTTCTGGCGACCCCAGTTGCTTCTCCTCTGAAATGCTCCTGGTCTGAGTTGGAGCTGTGTGGAGGAGGGAGGAAAACCTCGTCGGAGCCGTAATGCACCGCAGACGTGTGCAGTGTGAATAAGGGGTTATATGGAGATGGTTTGACTAACCTACTCATTTAGAATACTCCAAATTCACTAACAATAAAACGAGATTAAGAACAAACTCATGCGCGTACGCACGTATTGTTAATTAGCCAGAGATTTTTCGTGAGAAGTTCTCCTGTGCTAACAAATACGAAATAATCCACGCAATTATTAGTGAATGAGACCTGTTGATTTATCCACTGGGTTCGTACGGATTACTGTCACGATTGATGTGTGTGGTTTTTCAAGCGTCAGCCGAGGAGCACCCATTCAGTGCCATTATAAGGACTCTCAGAGTCAGGGGTGTCCAAACTCGGTCCTGGAGGGCCACTGTCTCCAACTTGGAGACAACACAAAACTCGCCTCAAAGACAACTTGCCTCAAACGCCTGGAAGTTTCTACTAGAATGCCTTGTAAGACCTTGATTAGCTGGTTCAGGTGTGTTTAATTAGGATAGGAGCTGAACTCTGCATGACAGTGGCCCTTGGGTGAACTATCCCTTCAAATAGCTTTTAAAGGCACATAAAGAGCAGGTTCCATATTCCCACCTCACTGATCCAGCCTCCATCCTGCAGTCTGGTAAACACCTTGTTGACTGTCTCCTTAACTGGTTCGTCGTCCTCTCCTGTTTCCCCTTCCTGTATTTCCTTCTGAGCTTCTAATGCTGTACGACACTTCTCAAACAGATGGTATTTAAAGTGCTTCAGGGCATGGTAGACCTCCGTACGACTGGCACAGACCGAGCCAACAAAGAAACTCTGCAATTGTTAACATAAACATTAGATCAAGAAGCATTCTAAATATATCTTCGGACAATTTATGGCCAAATTGTACAAGCGAGTTGCATGGAAAACAACCTGGGCATCATCGGGCATGAACTGGTCCTCCTGCAGGGAGTTGTTGTGGTACAACTGGCCAGAGAGTCGCACGGTGAAGCGCCCCGTTCTGTGAAGCTCACAGGCTTCACATCCCTTCGTCTGGATCCTTGTCGTTATAACCCGCAATTTAGGATAACACTCCACCCTTTCCTTTTCATCAATAAAAACGATAAATAAACATGAAAGTATGTATATTAATCTACACCACACCATAACTTTCAATCTTCATATTAAAGAGAAGTGACTATTAGTAAAGCAAGCAATTATACATAGAAATGCGACATCTTTTCATGAAAAACACAAAGGGCTTTTATCTTACTTTGTAACGTTCTTTCCAGCGGCTCCTTTGCTTCAGGTTCTCCAGGCGAGGAAGAACCAATCGCTCATCAAAATGAAGCAATGATGATTTCATCTCCTGGGCGTATCGCTTCGTTCGCTCACCACCTGTAGTCATTGATACAAAGTGAAATGGTTTGGGGTCTGTAAGATTTTTTTTAACGTATTTTAAGTTAACCATTTATTTAATCAAAAATACGAACATTTTTGTATTTTAATATATTTTAAAATGTAATTTATGTTACATTCTGGCTTCCCAATACGTTACAACAGCGATGATCAAAAAAACGTGGACAAAAGAGTCACTCTTTTTGTAAACTTTGTTCAATAGGAGTACCGTTTGGTCAAAAATGACCAGTCATCACCCGGGTGTTGATAATGCACGAGAGCAGGTGAGACCTGAACAACATACGTTGCTATCTGTGTTTAAACTCAACTCATTTATGCCATGCTAATTTAAACATTCGAGTACAAGACGAAAGAGAACTTGAATATGCTGCAAGAAGATTGTGTGTACACTCATCCGAAGCACACACACAGAAAGCGCGTGTATGTTTTTAATGTTAATCAAACAAAAAATGACAAATCACTCACTGCTCTTGACTGAATAGCTTTTGTAACTTTAATAATGATTCATCTTTATTTCATTTCAACATTAAAGATTACATGCAATGTTGTTTTCCATTTGATTACTTCAATTTCTGTACCTGAAAACTACTGTTTGATACCTGAAAAACCTGAAAGGCACTGTTTATTTTATTTGTATTTTTGCTTTATTGTATTTATTCGTGCTGTTGCTTGTAGTTTGATTATTTGTTCTTATTTTCTTTATTTCTATTTGACAGTAGTCCTGTATTCCCTGAACATAGCACATAACAGACTGTACCAAAACCATGACCCTAAAATCGTAATAAAAACCGAACCGTATATCCAGTGCTAAGAAGAGAAGGAATAAATTGATGAACATACTGTAAAGTGAACTGAGGAAAGTTGAGTCCAGTACATTGATCAGCAAGGCTTTGACCACCACCTGAAAGTGGGTGAGCTGCGATCCTGTGATAACTGTAACGAGAATAGAAACAAATGAGATTTTAGAATTCATTGAAATTAAATTTTAAAGACACATCTACACGTTTCCAAACAAAAAACAAAAGCCACAACCACATAGTCTTACACTGGCGTGGAAGGTGAGCGAGAAAGTCCTTGTCTTTGGCCTTCCCCTCTTCCTCCTGCTCTTTGTCATTTTTCTGTTCATCTTCCTCCACAATAAAATCCTTCAGACTGTCACTACTATCAGCAAGTTTTTCCTCCTCGCTGCTGTCTAGAGGGCCGCCGTTCTCTTCCACACTAGATTCATCACGAGTATTGTCTGCTTTACTTTGCTCTTCAACTTTGTCCTTCTTGATCTCCTCTTTCTCCTCTTCCTCTTCTTCTGAACCCTGCAGAAAAAAAAACAGACAAGGTATCCAGTTAACCAATACATTTTAAAGGAACGCTGTTGTTTTTGTCACCATTACTATTATCACTGAAGATGATATATTATTATTAAAGTGTCAACAGTGTAAATTATAAATGGTTAAGAGTGAGACATTTTAATTAGCATAGAAGCTACTCAGTGAATAAAAAGTTACATGAATTGGATAATTGGTGAAAGAAAAAATACATTTTAGGTTTTTCCTGAACCATGTTTTTCCCCTGAACAAATTACAGTACTGTGTGCAATTGTCTAATGTACAAAAGGCACGTTAGTATTTCCACCCCCAAAAAATGGTTTAAGCCAGTTATTTATATCTTTTGTTGTAGAGTGTCAATAGGAAATATCAGTTTACATTTCCAAACAATCCTTTTGCCATGAATTGTAATAATCTAGTGAGATTTTTGTATGCACAAGGAGTCTGGAGATCATGGCCTGTATGATCCACACGGAGATCTGATTTCACCATCATCGAGTCTGTCTGTGATTACATGAAGAAACAGAAAAAACAGACTAAATCCAGAAGAACTGCAGCAACGTCTACAGGGGTCTTGAAGAAACCTACCTGCAAATCTGCAGTACTCCGAAAAGTTTTAGGCACTAAAAATGCTGTAAAGTGAGGATGCTTTCAAAAATAATGTCATGAATACATTTTATTTATGAATTAACATCTATTTACTAAATCAAATCAATGTTTGGTGTGGACCACCCTTTACGTATAAAACAGCTTTTGTCCTCGGTACACTTGCATAGCCTATAGTTTTTCAGGTAGCTTTGCAGGAAGGTTTCTCTAAGCATCTTGGGAGACGTTGCCACAGATCTTCTGGATTTAGTCTGTCTCAGTTTTCTGTTTCTTCATGTAATCCCAGACCGACTCGATGATGGTGAAATCAGATCTCTGCGTTAGAGCATACCGCTGTTAGGCTGTTGTCAGACTACTTGTGCATACAAAAATCACTCTGGATTATTACAATTAATGGAAAAAGGAATGTTTGGATATGTAAACTGATATTTCCTACTGACACACTACAACAAAAGTGCGGATGAATCCAATGTTTGAGGATAGTGTGCAGCTGTCAGTCAGTCTGTCAAGAACTTTCACCGGAAAATGTCATCTGAACTAGTAAAATCCACTTTTGTTCTGACCAACTAAGGGGAAAAAGCATTGCAGTAAATCGCGCTGATTAAATCTAATGATTTCATATCGCGTCAAACCGTGCAAATTATACTTTGTTCTCACATGTTAACAACATCAGCATTGCGTGACTACATTTAATGCCCCGATATTTATCCTTGTTTTCGCATGGGCCCAAATGCAGTCTCTTTTTTTCTGTGGCCACTCTGAAGTCCGAAGTCTTTTGCATTTTACAACGGGTGAATCTCCAGTTGTCACTGGTGATTGTCATTTGAACCTGTCTGGATCCGCCATCAAATTGATAAGTTTATATAAAGTGCAGTGAGAAAAGGCTATAAATCTCCACCTCCAACATCTACTAACTAGCCGAGACTCCTCCTTAATGTGTACAGATGTGACGTAATGACGCAAAGACATGCTCGAATTTCCCGCGGAAATCCACCAGTGCCACTGGAGTTAAAAACATGATTACAAGCTACCGTTTTGAATCGAGCTAAGGCAAGCAGGTAGTTTTGAACACTGGCTGGTAATGTACCTGCTCAATTTATTTTCGATAATTTTTAACCCAAAAAAGTTGCGGACTGCAGCTTTAACTACTGTTTCTTGCTCATTCATGGTCAACTTACCAACGTCCTGCGCCTGCGCCGCGGGTTGCCTGACTTTCTTCTCTTTGACAGCTCCATGAGTTTATTCTTTCTCTCTTTTCTCTTGGCAGCAGCTTCCTTTACCTCTGCCTCTCTCTCCTTCTTCCGCAGAGCCTCGTCCTCGGAGTCCTCCGGCAGCCTGAGCCGTTTTCTCTGCAACGCTCTCCTGAGCGGCTCTCCGCCGACGTCGCTCGAGGACTCGCTAGAATCGCTGGAACTGTCGTCGAGAGCAACAGGAGCGCAGGCGGGTCTCTTCCTCGGTTTACGGGACGCGGCGCGTTTCTCGTCCGTGTCGCTGCTGTCATCCCCGTCACTCTCGCGTGCTCTGTACGAGCTGTCGGAGGAACCGGACTGCTCTTCGGAGTTCTGGTATTCGCTTCCTGAACTGACGCTGGTCGTGCTGCCGTACGAGCCCTCGTCGCTGTCTTCTAGCATTTCATCAACGGGGTTCACGCGCGTCTTTTTCTTGTCAATCCGAGACTTTGGGGGCGCGCATTTTCGCCTTAACCCAAAAAGCTTTCCTACGCTTTTCATCATATTGACGGATAAAAAGTGACACTTCAACCAAGAGAAATATTGTTATTTTTTTAAACTTAATCTATTTTAAGCCAGCTGTTATGTATCTACAGACACATGATGAGCAACAGGATGCTGCGTGCGCGTGCTGTCAAATTACATTCCGTCTCGTGAATGATTATTAGCTATTTTTTTCTTATATTAAATCATTTATCCGAGCTAGCAGTTGCAGATAAAGCCCAGTATATCGTTATAATCAATATTTGACGAGTGATTTGAATAAATATGCTTATCAGCATGTATCATTCTTCTCCAGTCCGCTGCACGCGCCAATAACATGAGGGGGCGTGTCTGTGTTTTTGTAGATACGCACTTCCGGTGTTCGCTTCACATCAGCTCGGACACTCGCGCCACCCAAAGACCAGGAGAATCGTTGTGGCATATTTTTATTCGCAAAAATGTGGGGTTATATTTTTAATTGGTTGAATTTAAACTGATAACTATATGAGAAAATGACTTAAAATTGTTTCAGTATAGTATAGTTTTCTTTAAAAGCTTCAAGAATCATTCCTTTTATCACTGATAGTGATAACAAACTTTAGTTTAGTTATCTAAACGTTCAGATTAAATCCTACATTTTCCTAAGTTTTCAGTTCTTATGGGTTAAATAATAACAACAACTTTTAATGAAGTCAGATTAACAATTTAATTATGCTCGTCATCCTTTTTGTTCAGATTATTGGATGGAAATAGCAGCGTAGGCCTCCAGCCTTACACAACCAAACTGTTTATATAACAGTAATTCAAATTAAAGGCTGCACTAAAGACTTTTAAATACTCTTAAAATGACATGACACTTACAATGACCAATGGACTCGGGACTCTCAAACCCGGTGGTCTTTAAAGGGGTGGCAGTGATGAACAGGCTCTTTAAGCTTTGGGTCCCGGGTGAAAGAGACTCGATGTAGCTATCTGGAATATTTGGAGATGACAAACTGTCTCAGACCTGAGCTCCTGTCTTACTTTACGTGTGAGAAATACAAAGGACATATAAACTTTAATGCCAAAATTCTTCGATTCAAAAATGCCCTTCTTATTTAATTTGTCATTCTTCTGTGATGCAGATGACCACGTATGGTTAGGAGGAAGAGCGGGGAATGACCAGATTTAAATATTTTTAGTAATATTATTTTAATATTAGAAGAAAACCAATGTCATATACATTTTCCAGTATGTTTTGAACCATATATAAACGTATATCTGACAGATAGGTTGGAAGGGGAGTGCACACATTAATTTTCATGAGGAAAGCGATGTCTAACGGTCCTCGTGTGGCTGTGAGAGGAAACACAATCACTCCCCTCCAGCCACTTCTGCAGGCGAATCAATAACCTAATGGCCACTGACCAGCGAGTTTCAACGAGAGAATAAGGAATTGGGAAATTCAAACCTAAAATACGAATATGATCTCATATTTCTGAAGATTGTTAGAAACATTCTATTTGAATTATGAGTCTAGTTGTGAAGTTGTCACAAGGGCAATATCTCTCCAACTATAAGGTTTTGAGACAACAACAAAAAAAGTCCAAGAACACAAAAGGTAGGTTTTTACTGAATGGCTGAAGCATGTTCTAATGAAGGACCTTTTTCTGGTAGTTGCACTTGTCTTTTACGTTTGCCAGTAAGCGTTTACTTAGTTGTTTTCTCATTCGAATGCAAATTTTAACGTGTAACTCACACAATATTTACAAAATGCATTGAATAGCATATAAAAATTAAAAAACATTTACAATAATTTAGGAATAAAGGTGGAAAATGAAAAATGTAAATGAATTCAATTTGAGTTCCAAAGTTAACTGGTTGGCCCCTATATGCATTTTTTTAGTCATGCAGTTAAACTTTATCTAAAAGAAAAAAGAAAAGCCTAAGCTACCAAGTTGAATAGTTGTATCAGATTTTTATTTGCTATAAAAGGTTTTACATTGTATCAATTGATTGAGTTAAAACATTGAAAACAATATAACAAAAGAAAAAGGAAAATATGTCATTACAGACTGAGAGCAAGTTATAACGTGTGTAGACATGCAAACTGAATAAGAACATGTAAAAAAACGTTGCCTGTTATGATGCGTAAGTAAATATTCCCTTATGCTTGTCAATGTAAAGTACCAAAGCACAAATTTTTTTTTTTATTAAATTATAACAAATTAAAAAAAAATTGGAAAATATTCTTGCAATGCACTTTTTGCTTTAAATGTCTGTTTAATTTGATTATTTAAAGCTTATAATAAAATTCTTCCAGAATTTAGAAGCTTGTCTGTTGTGTGCAGGAAACTTTGTTTTATTTTTAAACAAATAGGCCTACATGCATATTTATTAATAACAAAGGATGTCAGAATGTATTAAAATTTTGACCATTTCTCACCCATTGTAAATATGTTTTGTTATGACCAGATGTGAATTGCACCATCAGAGCCTGCAGATAGAATGTATTCCCCTTTATGGTCAAAAATGACACTCTGAACGGCATCATCATGAGCTATTAGACTAGACATATGTAAAGATGCCACTTCTACGGTTTTCACAGAGCCATCGTTACTCGCCACTGCTAGCATTCTTCCATTTGGACTGAAGGCCACTTGATTGCTGGGATGAGGCCCAGTGTCTATGGACACCATTGCTGACACATTCCTCACATCCCATAATTTGACCACCCCAAAAGAGTCGCACGAAGCAATTGTGTCACCGGTGGCATTGAGGGCTGCATGGTTGCATGAATGCTTGTGGCCGTAGAAAGTTTGGGCACACAATCCAGCGCGGGCATCCCAAAGAGAGAGGGTCTTGTCTGCCGAGCAGGTTAGTAAAATATTTGAGAAGGGCAGGAAAGAAATGCTGTTCACAGAGTCAACGTGTCCACGCAGAGTGCAGCGGCAACGCTCGCTATTCAAGTCCCACACTTTAGCAGTGTTATCCATAGAACAAGAGGCCACAAAATCACCACATGAATGGAAGGAACAGGCCCAGGTGGCGTGGATGTGTCCCTCCAAACTGAGCATGCATCGACCTTGAGCAAAGTCCCAAATTTTAACTGTGGCGTCCCCACTTGTGGTACCCAGGTAACCACCACTGGGATGGAAACTACAGGATGACAGCCAATCAGTGTGACCCTCGCCAGTCATGATCATCTCTCCCTCTGGTATTCCCCATAATCTCCAAAGGTGGTCATCACTTGAGGAGGCTACTATCATTTTACGGGGATGGAGAGCGAGGAAGCTTACTGCCATTGTGTGTGCTTTAAAAGACTTTGAGAGAGAGTAGTTGGCTGATTTGGTGTTGACAGAAGAGAAAGCTTTGATTTGAGGCAAGTAGGGATTGACGCGAGTGCTGGCTGGGAATTCTGAATCCTTAGGATGTTTTGTGTTCTTGTTGGGGTCTTTTATAGCATCGTATGATGCATTGTTGTCACATGGCGGGTGTGCTCCTTTCTGGGTTTTTTCTCTTTCCTGTGCAGGGTTTGCAGCTTTTAGAGCTGTTCGAGTTCCTGGGCAAGAATGCGTGGTACGTAGAGAGTCTAGGTTCTGAACCTGGCTGAACGCTTTGTCTCTCTCCAGACTAACCAGCATCTTCTGCCTCACAGCTGTCTGATACTTATCGTTTAGCTGTCTAAGAGCAGGCTCGTAGGACGCATAGTGTTTCTTCAGCTTTTTTATGTCCTCAATAAGTCTATTCTTCTCTTGAACAACACGCTTGTGCTGCATCTTGTGGAAGTCTCTCTCTCTTTGGAGCTTTACAATGGTTTCTCCAGCTTCAAATGCAGCCTGTTTATAGCTATCCCGCTCTCCTTGTATGTTTTTTAGCTCATTGTCCAGGAGCTGGTTGTGTGTATAGGCATCAGGTACGAATTCCATTTGGTCTGTTTTAATTAAGCCTTTGTGTATCATCTCAAACCACTCTGTCTGGAAGCAGTCTAGTGTTCTTTTCATGCCCATTTTTACCAGATAATTGCGGAGAAAGTCGTCCACCACCTCAGGTATTTTAGGAACTGGATGTCTGGCTGAACTGACACTCTGACTTGTGCATTCGGTATGATCCCGTGCTGCTTTAACGACAGTTTCCAAGTCCTCTTCCCCCTCAGTTATGCTGAATTCGTCGTCGACAGTCACTTCGTCGTATGTATATTCATCCTCGGAGTCCTCTGGAATTAAAACTTTTTCGAGGTAATATGGACCGTCGACGGATTCCTCAGCTGCCATTTTCACAATAGCCGCTCTGTGGTGCTTTACCTTGTGTACTGTTTCCATGGTGAAGACGAGCGTGACCATGAGAACTGTCCTCGTGTAAACACCGATACCATGAAAACATAATGCCATGTTGTTGTTGTTTTGTATTTTTTTTACTCTTTTTTTTTCTTTTCTTATTTGATATGAGAAACTTATTGATTAAATTCACCATAAAACGGACACAAACAGTTCGTGTTCAGACATAAAAAAGCTTAAATAAACTTGACCTTGCATATAAGAAAGCGTTGTAACTTGGCAATTCTCGGTGATTATTTACTCATAATTTTCTCCTTTTCACTTTTTATTCCATTTAAAAAGGTAAATGTGTTTCATACAGTAGATGGCGCCCAAGGCGCACTGTACTGAGCGCGTGCCACGCTTGATTTCCACACTAAATTCTGTTCTACAAACAGAACATACAATTATAAAAAATATGACAGGAAGCTATGCAATAATGTTAATTTAAAAAGGTGTCTTTGGAATAGCATTCTCATTTCTTTCTTTCTCTATTCATAGGCTTGCATTTAAAAGTTACATTAGCTACTACAACAACAATAATAATAAAAATAGGCTATTATTATGATTATTATTACTGTTATTATTATTAGGTTAGGCTATTACTGTTATTATTAATGACATTCTGAAGTAGTCAATTTCAATCTGAAATGTGTTGGATAAATGTGTATATTTTGCCAGATAAAGCGAAAGTGTCTTTAAACTGAAGGACACAGCCTGTGGCAGAGGCTTTTATCGGAGAACCAATCAGATGCTCTAGATCAGTTTTGGAAGCTGAAGCATCAGTACAAAGGTCGGCGTGCGCGAGCTTTTGCAGCGCTCAGTCAGGCAGAGCACCGGGACGCGCGCGCTCAATGGATTTTTGATTTCTGTAGGCTATAGCCTTCATTAAAGCCAGAGATATGAGCAAAGAAGCAAAGGGGGGAAATCCAGACCAAACAAACTGCAAATATAAATCGCATCTGTTGTCCTCGTACTGTATCGACAGTATTCTAGGAAGGAAAGGTTCCTTAAAAGTTAAAGGTAAGTCGCTTATTATGATGCATTCCTGTTTTAGTTGTTTTCACATGCATTGCACTGAATTATAATTCGTAAACTCAATGGTATTCAAGAGATGAAGCTTCGGCTTTAAATAAGAATTTATTTCTGTGGACTTGAAATAGGCCTAACAATTCATTAGTGTGTAGCAAATATTGTATTACAATCAGCCTAATTACATTAACAATGTGCAGTTACAAGTAGGCCTGCAGAGTAATTACATATTAAGTAGCCTACACCCTAAAAAAATATGCATGACAACACGTTTTTTACGTTGCTTTAACTCATCAAAATAAGTTAAGCAATTTTCATTTTTTTTTTTTTCGCTGCAGGCCTAAGTTAAACAAGATTCAACTCATTTAAGTCAGTTTAATGTAATTTAAGTTGAAATGACTTAAACATCCAAGTTGATTGCACTTTTTTTTTTTAACAGTGCAGCTCATATAAGGCTCATTAAGAACAAATCATATTAAATTAAACTGCACGGACATTAAAAGTATAGTCTTCCCTGTGTAATTAAATTATGTTCTTATCTATAACTTAATTAATCCTATTAATAATAATTTAGATACATTATTTTTACTGACAGCATCCCCGGACAGTTTGTGGTCCCTTCAACCAGACATGCACCTGCCGCCGAAGCTCCGCCGCCCCTTCGCCGGGTTGACAGACTCCTCCACCATAGACATTCACACAAACGAAAACGAGGCAAGACTGCTACACACAGCTTGTGAAAAGATAAAAATTACTGAAGCCTCTCTAGTAAGCATCACTCGTGCTAGATCGTATCAGGAACACGCGTCTCTACAGTCCTGCAAAAACGCGTCCAGTCCCTCGCCAGGACCGAAGGAGGAAGAAGCCGAGAGAGAGACAAATGTGTCTCCGAATCTATTGGGGCTGCAAGAACGAGACGCATATTTGAAGAATTGTGAGGAAACTACTTTATCAGCGGGAAGTGACACTGAAGATGGGATGTTAAAACGAAAACAGAGGAGATACCGGACCACATTTACCAGCTATCAGCTTGAGGAGCTTGAAAGAGCTTTTCAAAAGACACACTACCCTGATGTGTTCACAAGGTAACGGCAACACCTGCGGCAAATAATTTGAATTACATTTTGGCTAGACCTTAATGCTTTAACGTTATGCAATAATAAACAATAATAAAATAAAGTGATTTATTGGTTAAATGGCATTATCCGTCACATCTTCATTTAAGACAACAGTCATTTTCAATAGAATTTAAAAAACACTTTTAATGTTTAATAAAAAAAAGTTTAGGCATTAATTATTAATTATAATTTATATTTCATGTTCGTTGCAATACAGGTTGCCTACATTAGCCGTTTCAATGGGGAATGTTTAGATAGATTGAATATTTGCTCACAAGAATGTAAACGAATAAATAGCCTATATATATATTTTTTTTATTTAAATTCATTGTCAATGAGTAAAACAAAAAGATAAAGACTCGACCTACAACCTCTCTCTCTCTCTCTCTCTCTCTCTCTCTCTCTCTCTCTCTCTCTCTCTGTAATTAAAGGGAGGAATTAGCAATGAGACTTGATCTTACAGAAGCACGAGTGCAAGTAAGTCACTTTCTTATTCATCTCACCTTTTTCAACATTCATAGCCTGTTCTCTTTCACTCTTCGTGACTGGGGGCACTTAAAAAGCATGAAACATTAAGAAAATATAGCCTATCCTAAATATTGTTGGCATTTCTAAATTACAATTCTACACAATGGCAACAATTCACGGGACAAACTATCGAAAATATAAGATTCATATTGAATATACAGACAGCCTACATAGGCCTACCTGACTTGTGGATTTGTGTATAAGCTTATTTCGATACACTTAAAAGCAACCTAAAAATAAGATCTGGATATGTAGATCTAAGTGAGAAGTGGGCAATTAGATAAGCTATTACGTCAGATAAAAAATGTCCAAGAATATGGAACATTCAAGGTTCTTTTAGTTGGCTCTTTATTTAGCTCTTTTACAAACTAAAGGCAACTTTACACGTGGCTATTTTTTTTATTATTATTTTTTTTTTATCTGACTAAAGCAGGTTATTTCCAATTTTTGTTTAGCAATATAGTCTAATTCTAGCCTATTTTTTATGAACCACTTTCATCAGCAAACAACCCTCTGTATTAAAGAAATAGTTATCCCAATAATAAAAATGTGTTTTATCATTGATATTTACTCACCCTCATAGTTGTTTGTTGCACAACTTTTTTTTTTCTTTGGAATCCAAAATAAGACATTTTTAGATGTATTTTTTCAAAAAAAAAATCACATTTTGTTTTAGAGAAGACGGAAAGCCATTCAGTTTTAGAAAGACATGAGTGAATGACAGGATTAAAATTTTTAGGTGCAGTTTTTCTCAGTCATGACTCATGTGTTATCACAGATGAGATGCAGAAATAATACAAGTTCTGTAACATTGCATTTCTTGTGATATCCAAGAATATTCTATTTGAGCCTGTGGTCTAGCTTTAATTTTTCTTTGACTAAGGGAAAAATAGCAATAGCAACCGTAATAGCAACTTAATTTTTCTATATTAAAACAACACAAGTTGACCAATGTGCTTTACAATGTCACACAGAAAAGAAAAAAATATATATGAAAGCACATCAATAGCTTGATGTGCTTTCATGGTAGTGGGACAAGATTTCTTTACCAAATGTACAAACTGTTCTTTTTACTTATTACTTGTAACTGACAAAAGCATTGTTTTTCTCTCAAGGTATGGTTCCAGAATCGACGTGCAAAATGGAGGAAACGGGAAAAGGCGGGGGTTCAGTCACACAGTCTGAGCCTACACTATCCTGGAACCCCCTCTGCTCCACAGTCCTTATGTCATTACCTGAGTGGGAATCCCTTTGTCCCAAACCCGCATCCAGCTATTGATTCAGCTTGGCCTGGCCCCCTCCAAAGACTGGCTCAGCCACCCCCAAACTCTGCTTCCCCTCACGGCTTCAGTGCTCTGTTAGGGGCAGCCATGTTTAGACACCCCGCTTTCATGAGTCCCACTTTTGGAAGGTGAGCCTCATCTGCATGTTCAACACAAAACAATTAAGTTCCGTTTCACACTATAATATTCTGTTTCTACATTTCTCAACAGACTGTTTACAAGCTTAGGTCCAATGGCACTGCAAAGGATACCCCTTCCTGTCATCGATAGACCTATTCAACGCTCCCACCTCACCAACAACCTTCTCTCCTCTTCACCACCCTTACCGTCCCCTCCAACGGTGGACTTCCATGCTTCCAGCATAGCAGCACTGCGTCTCAAAGCGAAGGAGCATTCTGCTCAACTTACTCACATCACAGCGGCAGGAATAGCTGGAAAAGAGGAGTGCTGAGACTCATCTCACTTGAGAGATCAGACCAAAGTCAAGCAGAAGCACTAATATATAGAGTTATTATAGACACGTCTCTTCAGTCTCTGGAAGTTGAATTGTATCTTCTAATAATTCTTTCTTTGTTTATTGCTGGTTGTTGATGAGTGCTGAAAGTTTTTGTTTTCAACAGTTGTTGAATGAACCTTCTAGATATTTTCATCCTGTTTTCATAATTGTAAATGGATACAACAAACATAAAACAGCTATATCTGAGCAAATTAACAGGGCAAGCTTTTAAGTGTTACTGTTACACATACACACTTTTTCAAGGTTTGTTCTGTAAAAGTATTTTATTCTACATCAGACATACAGTATTAGGATTTTTTGAAAAAGGTACTTTCTGTTCACAGAATAGTACTAAAACAGTTTTGTTATGGTTGCCATGTATTATACCATGAGTTTTATTTATATTTATTAAACTTATGAGCCACAATTCAGGGAAGGAAATAAAATAACCATATGCTCATCTTGATTAATTAGCCAGGGAAATATTAAGATGAAAATAAAATGAACTGAATCGAAAATGCTTTGTCTTAATTCTTCTGTAATTAATGCATTCAATAAATGGACAAGTTAAAAAATGGATAAAGACTTGTTCAATTTCTGGTGTAGGTCATTTTAAAATACATTTCCCCCCTTTGCATTACATCAGACATTTTCTTTAAATCACAGATTGTTTGCACAAAACAGCGTTTTAAGCAACCTTGCAGAAACCACAAAATGTACATTAATTTAATGCAGATTGGGGCTAACAAGACGCGTTTATTTTTAAATATGGCAACAGTTCGCTGATCTGATTGAGCGCATTTTTAATATCTTTATAGGTATTTGAAACAAACAAATAAATAGTATGAGGACGAATACGAGAAAATAAACATTTATTTTAAAATAATTTATTACCTTCTGTTACCTTCATTAGAACAAGGGGTCGTCTCTGCCGCCATGGGAATTGCTGTGAAGAAAGGCAAAATTTAAAGCTTTAACACCTCCATAGGTGTCCATGTAATCTGGGCATTAATGCCCAAACTTGTTTTCACTATTCACGCAAATTAAGAGGCTTACGCTTGTCTCAGCTTCCTACTGTCCTTTTTTCTTGTCAAAGGCAGTTGTTAAGTCGATGCCATTCGTAAAAACTTTTCTTTAAAAAAAAAAAAAAAAAAAACCTAGTTTAACTCCTTCGAACTAAGCTTCATCCAATTAGTTTTGTGTATACGGTGATTTGTCATCTGATCAGTGAAAACCAGCATGTCGTTGGACCAGCGTGGGACTTTGTGTAGCATCTTTGACCTATACATTGAAAGCAATGAATAATATAGCCTAATGTCCTACTTAAGATCTGAAACGCTATTCAGAAACCACCATTCAGAGGTCTGCCCGTGATGACGTAGGGCTTTAACGTGTTAAAATGTTTGAATGGTCAATTTAAACCACTGATTACCAACCACGGATTAAGACACTTTCTATAAAGAAAGGAACTGAACATTTTTTCGGGGCTTGCTATTGTGAGACCTCTGGTTATGGTGACTTGAGGAGTAGGAGGATTAGCAAGTATTACTATGGAAGTGCAGGTGTCTTTATAAGCCTTTTTTTCACAAACTGAATCACCTACTGATAAAGTTGTATGAGAACCCAAATTGATTAATTGCATCTAACATATAACTTTGTTAATATATTAACAAACTTTTGTTAGATGCGATTAATCGATTTGACATCACTAAATATAATGTGTCCCCAATCTCTTGGGTTCTCATACAACTTTACATATATACAATATATATGTGTGTGATATGTGCATATGTATATATTAAGAAATGTCCTGACGAGGGGTGGCTCAGGCAGAATAGGAAGCCTCCAGGGTGGTACCAACGTTACAGGGAACCAGGGAGGTGGTGGTGGCTCAGGAAACCTGGGAGGGACCAGATTCACAGGGAGCCAGAGAGGTGCATCAGCTCAGGGAGCCAGGGAGGTGCATCAGCTCAGGGAGCCAGTGAGGTGCATCTACTCGGGGAGCCAGAGAGGTGCATCAGCTCAGGGAGCCAGTGAGGTGCATCTACTCGGGGAGCCAGAGAGGTGCATCAGCTCAGGGAGCAAGAGAGGTGCATCAGCTCAGGGAGCCAGGGAGATGCATCAGCTCAGGGAGCCAGGGAGGTACATCAGCTCGGGGAGCCAGAGAGGTGCATCAGCTAAGGGAGCCAGGGAGGTGCATCAGCTCAGGGAGCCAGCTCAGGGAGCCAGGGAGGTGCATCAGCTCGGGGAGCCAGGGAGGTGCATCAGCTCAGGGTGCCAGAGAGGCTCGGGGGGCCTTGTCTGGTAGTGCAGGCGGCTCTGGGACAGTGGACTCAGGGGGTCTGGAGCCGACACTGGTGCAGACTCAGGAGGTCTGGGGGGCTGGAGCTAACACTAGAGCGAACTCAGGGGGGGCTGGAGCCGACACTGGAGCGGACTCAGGGGGTCTGGAGCTGACACTGGTGCGGACTCAGGGGGGCTGGAGCCGACACTGGAGTGGACTCAGGGGGGCTGGAGCCGACACTGGAGCGGACTCAGGGGGGCTGGAGCCGACACAGGAGTGGACTAAAGGGCTGGAGCAGACTCTGGAGCACACTCAGGGGGGCTGGAGCTGACACTGGTGCGGACTCAGGGGGGCCGGAGCTGACACTGGAGCGGATTCAGGGGGTCTGGAGCCGACACTGGAGTGGACTCAGGGGGGCTGGAGCTGACACTGGAGTGGATTCAGGGGGTCTGGAACGGACACTGTTGCGGATTCAGGGGGTCTGGAGCTGACACTAGTGCGGACTCAGGGGGTCTGGAGCCGACACTGGAGTGTACTCAGGGGGGCTGGAGCCGACACTGGAGCGGACTCAGGGGGGCTGGAGCCAACACAGGAGTGGACTAAGGGGCTGGAGCAGACTCTGGAGCGGACTCAGGGGGGCTGGAGCCGACACTGGAGTGGCTTTAGGGGGGCTGGAGCCGACACTGGAGCGGACTCAGGGGGGCTGGAGCCGACACAGGAGTGGACTAAGGGGCTGGAGCCGACACTGGAGCACACTCAGGGGGGCTGGAGCTGACACTGGTGCGGACTCAGGGGGGCCGGAGCTGACACTGGAGCGGATTCAGGGGGTCTGGAGCTGACACTGGTGCGGACTCAGGGGGGCTGGAGCTGACACTGGAGCGGAGTCAGGGGGTCTGGAGCCGACACTGGAGCGGACTCAGGGGGTCTGGAGCCGACACTGGAGCGGACTCAGGGGGGCCGGAGCTGACACTGGAGCGGATTCAGGGGGTCTGGAGCCGACACTGGAGTGGACTCAGGGGGGCTAAAGCTGACACTGGAGTGGATTCAGGGGGTCTGGAGCCGACACTGGAGCGGACTCAGGGGATTTGAAGCCGACACTGGAGCGGACTCAGGGGCTGGAGCAGACTCTAGGGCTGGTGTGGATTCTGGACTGTGCTCAGGGGCTGGTGTGGATCTGTGTGTGGCCCAGATACATAAATGTTAGAGCCATTATAGACACAGTGCAATGCTTTCCGGGTTGAGCTCTGTGATTTCCCTCACTGGGAATTTTTCTCACTGGAACGGACTCGGGAACATTACTCACTGGAACGGACTCGGAAAAGTTACTCACTGTAAGCATGTGACCATTTGTCTAGACAATGCTGTAATCCTTGGACCTGAAGACACTGTGACCATTTGTATTGGCAGTGCTGCAAAGTCTATCTGTAACGGTCTTGCATTCTGTCACGGTCACTGGCTATAATGAAGAAGGAGATACTCAAAATAAATCTTTAATCCAGGAATCAAAATAATAATCAGGACAATAACTCAGAGGAAACAACCACAAACACACTGATGTCAAACAAAAACAATGCAAGACAGAAACTGAGGGCTTAAATACATGAGAGCAAACAAAGGAGGTGATGATATAATTAACGAGACACACCAGGACAGCATACTCAAATCAATCAGAAACCATAGAAACAAAGACTATCAACCAGACAACATTAGGTTACAGCAACAAAAGTCACTTTTAATGGTTAGATCAGTGAAAAATAGGCCCACACAACCACTTTTTACAGTGGGATTTCAACTGTCGCAATACCTCGATCCTAAAATGTTTACTTTTCTCTCTTGTTTTCTTGTTGAAATGAAAATTCATTCCACATTCCCTACTAAGAAATGAGCCAAGTCAACCCCACATGTCAAAAAGAAAGAGATAGAAAATTGCAAATGCAAAGAAACAGAACTCTTTCTAACTTGGAAGCAAAGATGTGTTTAAATGGGAAAAAAGCATGAAGGATTGAAAAACGTGACTAGACAGACAGTAGGTTTTTATTCAAACGTCCTGAAATTGTACACGAATTAGTGCCGCATGGAACAAGTCTTTACATATATACACGCCACCTTAACCACTTTTACTGTTTCCTTTTATTTCCTTTCTCTTTTGATTTCACAGTCATCTCATTCTCCACCACCTCTTATTGACCTGTTAGGCCTACTTCTCCTCGATTACCGCTTTACCACATCTGCTGAACTGACCCCTCGGCTGTCTTTTGAAAATCTTTAACCCCACAGCCCTTTCTGTTTCCCTCAGCAGAATAGAAAGTGCTGCATGTAAATTTCCCTCAATCACAGCAATAGCAGGTATCTCCACTGGCTTCACTGTGAAGGGGAGCAATCAGGGATAATTGAGTGCCTTTCAGAGGGAGCCTGGTGCATTCACTCCCATTCAACACCCGTCCATTCACCACATAATCACTCTTTAAACACACCCAATTTTCTGGGGAGCAAAGTCCTGTTATAATTTTGCTTAAGTGTATTCGGAAATCATACCCCCTTTGAGCCGAGATAATTGAAATCAAATCCTTTTCATGGCTACTGACATTTTTTGCACTGCCAATCCAGTGTAATTAATTGTTGAAAATTGAGCCTGAATATCGTTAAATAGAAGGCCATTATGTTTTGAAAGGGGTGAAATGATCTACCATGCAGTGCAGAGATGTCAACGTGTGCTTCAGTTAAATGTCTTTGTTTCCCATGACTGTTTGCTTTGTAAAGATTAACATAAATTGACTCATAGCATCAGTTTTACTCGAGTCTTACTTAGAGGATGGACCCTTTCTTATTATTTGTTCTTTGAGCACTTCAGATTTCTGGATAAAAGCTGATTTGTCTTCATGAATGTCCTGTTCTGTGCAGCTGTGCTTATGGCTGTCACTTGATAGAATTCGTTAGTTTACGACTGGACTGCATTTGAGTAAATTCGACATAAGATGATTTGCTGTGTGACTATCAGAGTCAAAGTGCTCTGGGCTGATAATAAATCATTTTTTTAAGTGTATTAAAAAGAATAATATGCAAACATTTTTATTTCATTCTGAATTCTGCATTTCAAAGGGTTTTTTTCAGACTTATTAATATGATAGTTTTATGCATTTATACTAGATATATCTCAAAAATGATATCCCTCTTTTTTTTACCGTTCGCCATGCTCCGTTTATGATTCTCTTATGCGTATTCATTTGTTTTTGATTGGCTAGAACCACAGTTGGTTTTCCGTATTGCTGTGATTTAAATTCTGATTGCTTTGAAGGTGCATTCTCAGCTCCATCATTCCACTATTCGGTCATTTACTCGTGTTTTCTAGCTTTCGCTCATTCTCTCAGCGGTACCTCTAGCCATTTGAATTCTGATGTGACTCCTGCTGGGTTGAAACTATTGAGCAGTTCATAGCAAACAGAGCAAAACAAATTCATCATATTTCATCACCATAATGGTTGGGCGATGTATAGATGGCTACATGAATACACTCCAAATGGACCAATCAGTGATCAGCTGACTTAAATCAAGATTTAGATTATGGATCAGGCCAATGGGGCTGATGCCCTGGGGTCTCTAAAATAATTTTGTGGCTCTATTACGATGCTAAGGTTCTTAAAAGAACGGAAAGGCGATTTTCTAGTTTTAGAAGTGTTTTTAGCGTTAACTCTGTGTTTTGCTTCAGCTGGTCGTATCTCAGGTCAGAGGTCAGAACCTCATCACCTTTATGCAATTGTTCCACACAAGAACAAATCTCTTTCTCCCCCTCCCCTCCCCTCCCCTCCCCTCCCCTCCCCTCCCCTCCCCTCCCCTCCCCTCCCCTCCCCTCCCTTCCCTCTCTTACCTTCTCCTTCCGCAATCGTGCCCTGTTCTGTGTCAGTTTCCATTATATAAAGTCATTGTAAAAGTGATTGCTAGCCTTTGAAAATCAGTGATAGGAAGTCAATCAGCTTCAGCACTCAAAACGACTCTAGTGTGATTACCTGGCTGAGAGTGTGAAGTGTACAGGGTTAGGAGTCTCTGCTCTGCCACGGTTAGTTAATATGTCTCTTTTGAGGCCTTTTCTGTCTGTCAGTGTGAAAGAGACAGAAATGACAAAAAACCGTGGCTTGCTCATTTAGAACTTTAAAACACTCCCTCGTTGGTCAGTTATGGACAATCATCTTTGCTGTGTAAAATTTGGATTACTTGCAGTAAATTTCTCTTCAGATTTTGTGAAGAAATTCTGGGTTTTGTGGTACTGGCACCATCCTGAGGGAACTGATTTAAGGACAAATATGTTGGAAATCACATTTAGTACTGTTATGTCTGACAGGAACAACTTATGTCCTTCCCTGTCGTTCCAAACAAAGAAGATATTTTGAAGAATGTTTTTGTCCATACATTGCAATGGGGTCCAAAACAACACAGAGTGCCACTGATTTGGAAACAAACACATTTTTCAAAATATCTACTCACTATCTCTTTACATTAAATGAATGCATACAGGCCATGCTCACGATGTCAGTGTTTGAGATTTCGAATTGTCCTGTTCACACAGCAGCTTACAATAAGGCTCGTGTATGAAAGTGGAACAGGAGTCAAGCCCATAGCGATACGTAGCTATTCTATAGCGACAGTGACTACATTTGAGTCGTGCACAGACCGCAAAACTGAAGAGAGCAGGTCCGGTGGAAATGTAAAACCGACAGATGACACAGAGCTCATATTTGCGTCTCCTATATGTTGCCAAACCCACACATAAAAACGCGCAAGACACGTCTATGTGCATCTCTCTCGCACTGTGACCACTAGTTGTCCAGTCCGTTCATAGAGCAGGGCTTCGCTGAAAATGTTGTTGTGTTGTGAGTCCTGGGAATTTACAGACGTGAATTTTTGCTATAGAATGTGGTTGTCAATCCCGTATAGGCTAACTTTGTGTGAACGTATCCGTATTAAGGTCTCAAATAGACTGGCCACAGTATTCTGCTTAGTGTGAAAGTGACTGACAATCGAATTAAATGCACCCTGAAATGAAAATGTACGTTTTTTAGCTTTTAGTATGAATATGTTGGCCTTAAGGTTATGAATAAGCTGGTGTGTTCCAAAACAATGACAAAATTCGCATTTAGGAGATATAAGCATTAAAAACGTACAGTTTCTCACTTCCGCTAAAATGGATCACGGATTTTTATGACATCACAGCAGACTTCAGCTTCTCATCACATCTTCTGTCCAATCAAATGCTCTCTAGAATCTAAAGCATCCCGCCCCCTGTTCTATAAATACCACCTGGCCAAAGCGACCGTTGACACGTCACAGAGCAATATGGGTTGGAGATGTGTGTTCGGTTGCTCAAACACTCAAGTTTTATTCCGTTTTTGAACTGTACGTTGGTTAAGAATGAAATAGCCAGAATTTATTCACACCTCTACTGTTGAATCCAACGTATCATCAGCACTTGGATTCGCTTCCATGGTGCTGTCAAGTACGAATTGCAGTCTGGCTATTTGAAAACGGGGAGGAGCCATTCAATATGTCCCGCCTTAGCTTCCTGTTTCAGTGGAAATTACGTCAACGCATCATACAAAGCTGCACGTTCCAAGACACTTCAGTGGGCCTTTAAATGTTATGAGGTTGCAGTGGCAAACAGAGCTAAGCTCATTTCTGGTCTGACAGACTGAAATTAAGAAAAATATGCAAGAAAGAGGATGAAAAAATAAATAAATTCCAGCCAGTGGCTCCATGGCTATACTGTGCATACACCATGGCAGATATGAAGCAGGCAGCAAACTGAACTGTATTGAATTAATAATACATCTTTTATAGTTTGGTTGTTTCTTCTATAACTTAATTTATATTATATATTTATATTTCTTACTATATTTTTCAGTTTGAGCATCTTTCTACATCCTTTTATGTCAACATATAGACCCATTGTCCACTATTGCAATTATTATGACCCCTTCCTCCAGCTTTGCAAGTAATTATCACCGACTTTTGATGGTTGACATTATACATGCTAGACTGGTCTAACCACTGTGACTGAAACACTTTTCCTTTAGAGACAGACCACATGTCCATTCTAGTATCCTCACTCTCAGTCCCCCACTGACTATGTCATTCAAATGGAATTATATCTCCTTTCCCAACCACTGCTGCCCAGCTGGTGCCCACGGGCAATTAGCCCAGTAAGCATAATTGCAGTAATTTGTTAAGCACTATGGCAACCTCCATTTAGGCCCAGAGGTAAATATATGTCTCCAAGTGTGCAAGACGTTTATGGATGTTCAAGACCGACATACATAGGGCTCGGGAATGTACACATTCTAATGTAAATTTGCTTTAGTCCTACTAGAGAACAGAGAACTGCTAATAGGAACAATAACCATGTGTCTAGTACAGTCAATACCAATGCTGATTAATGAGTGTCTTGTGTTTAGACAGCGTGCTTGTGAAGCAAAACTTACTGTCACTATGCAAATAAAACCAGTGCTATGAAGATTACTTTTGTCTTCTTGTCAAATAAAGAAGGATGTGCTGAGGGAGAAACAATTCATCTTATAGCAATAGCGCTGGCTCTCTTTGCCGTTTGTCTGCCAAACGAGAGTAAATAGCCGTGGGCAAAAGTATTGGCAGAGACCAATTATTGTGTTTCATAAAGTTAGCTGCTTCAACTGCTTCAGTTTTAAAGGCTTTTATTTATAAAAAATATTCAATATATGAAAATAATTAATATTTACTTCTTCATGGCCTCTGCGATTCACTCTGGCATGATATCAGCTTCTGTTGATCACAATTTGTGGACTTCTGCTTGTTCATTCGCCTTTTGAGGATTGAACACAGGTTCTGTATGGGATTAAGTTTTGGTTGAGTTGCCTCCATCCAAAATTTCAATGTTATGATCTCCAAAACACTTCATTATCACTCTTGCTTTGTGACATGGTGCTCCATCATGCTGAAAAAATACACAGATCATCACCAAATTGCTCCTGGATTGTTGGGAGAAGTTGCTCCTGCAGGATGTTTTGACACCCTTCTTTATTCCTGGAGGTGTTTTGGGGCAGAATTGTGAGAAAGCCCACTCCCTTGGACGAAACGCAACCCCACACATGGATGGTCTCGGGATGCTTCACTGTTGGCATGACATAGGACAGTCGTTCACCTTTTCTTCACCGGACAATCGATTTTTCAGATGTCCCAAACAGTTGGAAGGGGGTTTCATCAGAGAAAACAACTTTGCACCAGTCTTCTGCTGTCCAATCCTTGTACTTCCTGCAGGTTTTCAGTCTGTCCTTGATGTTTTTCTTGGAGACAAGTGGCTGTTACCCTTCTTTAACACAAGGCCGTTGTCCAAAGGTCTTCGCACTCACACCCACCTGCTGCCAATACAAGCTCTGCACTGCTGGTGACGACTCCAAAGCCGACTCCTCAGTAGGAGACTGCTGGTCCTGGCTCTTGCTGGACACTCTGGGACGTCCTGAAGCCATCTTCCCTGGAGTTGACCTTTCTACTTGAAATTCTTGATGATCCGGTAAATGGTTCTTTTCAGGTGCAATATTCGTTGCAGCAATTTCCTTGCACTTGAGACCATTTTGATGCAAAGCAATGGTTGCACATCTTTTTTGGAGGTAACAATTGCTAACACAAGAACACAATGATTCCATCCTTTTATAGTTATCAGTCTACTCTTGTAATCCAATCAGAATGATACTGACTTGTACTCGTTCATACTTTCCCATGTGCTGATGATGTGATTAGTAAAATTATGTAAGCTGGTAATTTTGTACCAGGGCAAAAAAAAAAAAAAAAAAAATTGGAAACCAATTAATTTGGGTTTTTGTGATAAAGTAGCCTAAAAATTTTTGGCCAATGAAGCTTTTTGCAATTATGCATCTGATCACTCTGCACAATAATATAGATAATGTGAATCAAAACCACAACAACTGAAGCTGCAAACTTTGCAAAACACATTACTTTCTTTCTTCTGGAACATAAAAGAAGATATTTTGAAAAAAGTTAACTCATTTAAGTTAATTTACCTGTTGATTTTCCTTGTATGGACAAAAAACACAGACATTTTTCAAAACATCTTTTATGTTCCACAGAAGAATAAAAGTCATACAGGTATGAAACAACATGAGGGTGAGTAAATGATGACCAACTTTTATTTCTGGATGAACTATTCCTTTAATCACAATTGCTGTATTTGAAATAACGTTGCAGACTTTACTGTGAACAATTAAAAAAAAATGCTACACAATACAGCACAGAGAATGCAACACCACATGTTTTATATTGATTTGTGATGAATCGATGTTTCAAATTGATAGTGTGTTATGTTAAAAATTACCACAGCTTGCACTAGCAGGACACTTCCAAGAAAATCGATCAAGAGCATCAGGATATCACAGCATATGTGAAGAGATGGAAAATTAGGAAAATCTTTATCATCAGATCTTTTCCCACGGATGAAATAAGTAAAAAACAATCAGCAAATAAAATATTTATCATGTGGAATGTAAGGGTATAAAACAGTTAACTAATCTAAAAAGAAACCGCAATTAAAGACTGAAATAATGCACAGTTGTAAAGTTAGGGGCCCCTGGTGCTGAACTTGGAGCATTTCGGGCTACGCATGACTCTGAAAACGAAACACTATTCCGATGTAATTGGTATATTTTTCTGTGGAATTCAATGTTTTAGGCCAGGGAAGGAGATAACATTGAGCTCCACAAAAGTCAAAGCACTTACCTGACAACAACCGCACACTGTAAAAAAAATCCCGTAGAAATTACAGTAAATTACTGGCAGCTGGTTGCCAGTAACTTACTGTAAATTAAACTTACAGTAAAAATACTGTATTCATATTTACAGTACCATTAACTTGCTGTAAATTTATTTACAGTAAAGTGTATTCTTTACTGTAAAACACAATGTTATGGTATTTTCTTCGGTAATATATTTGAATACAATACAAATATATTACTTTACACTGAAATTTACTGTAATTTGTTGTCAACTTTTACTATTTATTTTAAAACTATACAAATTATTGTATTTCAACAGGTCTCAGTACTAAAAACTAGTAAATAAAAAGAAACAAGGACAACTGTTTAACTTTTTTTTTTTTATTGTTCAATTGTAATGCATGAAATAACATTTTAATATTTTTGCAGATTGTACTATCAGTTTTCCAAACACCTGCAGTAACATTTATACATAAAATTGTTCAATTGTAATGCATGAAATAACATTTTAATATTTTTGCAGATTGTACTATCAGTTTTCCAAACACCTGCAGTAACATTCATACATAAAAGTTTCATATAAAGAACATTTTAAAACAATTCATTAACAGATTCAGTTATAAGAACAATCTTAAAAATGTACAAATTCAGAAAACTCCTGTGTAGTAGTGTTTTTGCTCTTAGTAGCTTAATAGTTTTGCCAGCTGAAATCCAGAAACTCTTTAATGAAGGAGGATACATGAGGGTTCAGGCCAGAGTTCTTCCTTTGCACCATCTTCCCACTTCTTTTGCTGACCTGGAACTTTGAGGAGCACTTGCTGTTGTCAGGGTTAATCCTCACAATGAACCTTAACATAACAGAAACAAATTGTTAGATCATTTGATGTGTAAAAATGTTTTAAACATTGGTTAAGGCAAAAATGTAACATGTGTGCTCCAAACACTCACAACACAACCAAATACAGAGATGCACTGCAAATGGCACAGAACACAACGGAAATGTTTACAGGGGACCTCAAATAAGTGACGAACTCAATTTTTTAAAAAAATTTTTTACAAAACTTTCAGAGATGACATGTTTGTGACACACAACTTTGTATACAATATACAAAATGATTAAGAACATGAGGGTAAGATATTAATCTATACATCAGTAACATTGTAAGTTTTTTTTTATTTTTATGTTATGTTTCAGAGGTAAGAAATGTTAGGTAATGTAGGGTCCAAAAATGAGACTATTTTTTAAGTAAAGACACAGATAAATAAAGCATATTATAAAAACCTTTTTTGTATAAAATGTATTTATTTGCAACAGTTATTTTAACAGCAATTATAAGACATTTCTGTCCTAAGAACAGATATTCAGCTGATGGACTGATGCTGCGTTGTCATGGGAACACCCCAGGTGAAAATAACAAGGAAATTACGTTGGCTACATCTGAAATCGCACCCTAAACCCTCATTCACTAATCTCTTCGTTAGTTCACCATTACAGTTCACTTGAAGGAGTGAATGAAAACGAGTGAGTGAATTTGGACAGCCGTTGATCGTACATCGGCAATAGACAGCCGGGTTCGTCACTTGTTGGGGTCCCCTGAAAACATTTCCATTGTGTTCTGTGCCATTTGTAGCGCGTTTCTGTATTTGGTTGTGTTGTGAGTATTTGGAGCACAATGGATGTAAAATGGATGAAGATGTTTTCTTAATTTGTGGATGTTTTTTCTATTTGCATGTTTTCTTAAAGGGTTAGTTCACCCAAAAATGTAAATTCTGTCTTTGTTTTTTTTTGTTTTTTTACATTTTTGTACATTTTACAAAAATGTAAAAATGTAAATTCCAACCCCGTAAGACTTTCGTTCATCGACTTTCGTTCATTAAATCTGAGAGCTGGATCACTCCTCCATAGGCTTCTTAAGGGATCGAAACTGGCCGGCCAAGAAAAGTTAAAGACATTGTTAAAATAGTCCAAGTGACTACAGTGGCTCAACCTTAAGTTTATCAAGTGACGAGAATACATTTTGTGGGCAAAAAAAACAACTAAAATAACTTTTTTCAACTATTCATTTTCTTCTGTGTGGGCCTCGAGTGAGTTCACGAGAGCAACACGACGCATGTGCGAGAACTGAGATGATGATGCAGACGGGTCTCGATGTGATATTTAAAATGGTTCTAAAGTGGGCATTTCCTGGATGTGCGAATCGTAAGAAAGCAACGAGAAAACGTAAGTGCCTTACCAATGCCACAAAATGAATGGCTTACATTTCACACTTTCCCATCAAATTATCGTGAGCATCATCTTCTCAGTTCTGGCGCATGCATCGTGTTGCTCTCGTGAACTCACAATAGAGGCACAGAAGACAATGAATAGTTGAATAAAGTTTTTTTTGTGCACAAAAAGTATTCTCGTCGCTTGATAAAATTAAGTTTGAGCCACTGTAGTCACTTGGACTAATATAAACATTGTCTTTACTAACTTTTCTGGGCCGGCAGAATGAAGCCTATGAAGGAGTAAAACAGCTCTCAGATTTAATCAAAAATATCTTAATTTGTGTTCCAAAGGCGAACAAAGGTCTTATGGGATTGGAACAACATGAGGGTGAGTAATTACTGACAGAAGTTTAATTTTTAGGTGATCTATTCCTTTAAGTGTAACCTCGGTCACACTTTATTTTAATGTGTCCCTGTTACAGTGTAATTACAGATTTAAGTAATAATAATAATAATTAACTACATGTACTTACTATAGGGTTAGGGTAGGATCAGGATCTGGTTGAGGGTTAATTGCATGTAATTATGCCTGATTTATAGTTATTACTATAGTAAATACATGTAACGTGTGTAACAAGGACACATTAAAAAAAGTGTTACCGTAACCTCTTACCCTTTAGTGGAACACAAAATAATGTTGGTGACTCAACACTTTCTGTTCCTTTTGACTTCCATTATATGGACACAAAAAAACAATGGAAGTCAACAGGAAACAAGTGTTGGGTCACCAACATTCTTCAAAATATCTTATTTTGTGTTCTGCTGATTAAGTTAGTTATGACAGAACTTGGGTGGATGATCCCTTTAATGTTTACCTAATATTATGGCATATTGCAAGATGTACTTACCTCTGAATGAACTCCAAAGTAGTGGCTGCTTCCACTTGGTACTCGATGTTAAACACATAATAGCAACCGAAGAGAACAGCAAACGCAGAGGACAAATCTGGTAGGTCAGTCTCAGGAAAGAGGACTTTGCCTTCAATTGACAGCATCCATTTTTTGCTGTGTAGAACTGAATCCCCTAAAAAAATAAAAAAAATAGTAATGAATTAATTTATAGTGTTTAACTTTGCAAAAACATTTAACATTTGGTTTTGGTGTCAGTGACAATATGTAGATGGAGATTTTCTCATTAGTTTAAAAGGATAGTTTAGCCAACAATGACAAACATCATTTAGTCACCCTTGTTATTCAAAACTTATTTAAGGTGATGTTAAAGGGTTAGTTCACCCTAAAATGAAAATTCTGTCTGTAATTACTCACCCTCATGTCATTCCAAACCCATTAGACCTTCGTGCATCTTCGGAACACAAATTAAGTTATTTTTGATGAAATCTCAGAGCTTTCTGTCCCCTCCTTAGACAGCTACGTCATTGCAACTTTCAAGGCCCAGAAAGGTAGGTAAAACGTTGTTAAAATACCCCATGTGACTTCAGAATTTATTCAACAATTTCTTCTTGTCTGTGTCAGTCTCCTACACTGTTTACATTGTAAATACAGCACTTCTAACGTAGAACCCGCAAGTGCTGTATTTACAACGTAAACAGTGTAGGAGACTGACACAGACAAGAAGAAATTGTTAAGTAAAGTTGTTATTTTTTGTTCGTTAGTTTTTTTGCACAGAAAAATTATTCTCGTTGCTTCATAACATTAAGGTTAAACCACTATAGTCACATGGACTATTTTAACAATGTCTTTCCTACCTTTCTGGGCCGTGAAAATTGCAATGACGTTGATGTCTATGGAGGGGTCAGAAAGCTCTCGGATTTCATCAAAAAAATCTTCATTTGTGTTCCGAAGATGAACGAAGGTCTTACTGGTTTGGAACGACATGAGGGAGAGTAATTACTGACAGAATTTTCATTTTTGGGTGAAGTAACCCTTTAACATCACCTTTAATAAGGTTTGAACAACAAGGGATGAATCGTTCAGTCTCCTGAATGAATGATTCAATGTCAAATACATTTTTTCACTGTCACTTGTCCCCACCTAGTGGCAAAACATAAATGCTTTATTTGAAGTGCGAAGTTATATTAAAACGCTGATTTGCTCTATTTTGATTGCTAACTATAAACTTTTATCCCAGTACTTATAATTTTAATATTTGTAACACTGAAATAATGATATTGTGTGGTTAAAAAGACTGTGGAGCTTTTTCATACCCATACATGACAGCTGCCTTCTCTGCTTCAGCGGCAGCACAAATGCAGATTTGAACGTTATGATTTTAGTCAAGAGTTTGATTGACTCAGGCGAATCATTGACATTTGTTTATGAGATGTGATCGCAATATTTTAATGATTAATCGTGCATCTCTAAACAATCTCTTAAACATTGTTAATCATGTATTAAAGGATCTTACCAAGCATGATGAGCCTTGGAGTAGAAGGAAGTGAAATACTGGTCTCTGCATCTGTTGGAGTTGTTGTGACCTACACACACATACACACACACACACACACACACACACACACAAATATGTTTTACTAACTGTGAGTTACATACATTTTCAAATACATAAATGGAAAATACTCACGTCGGCTAAAAGAAACAGTGATTCCTCCTTTTCTTTAAAGTGGGCCATCATCAACAGGACTGCTGCAAGGCCTGGGTCAACATCTCTGCCCTCTCTGTCGATGTCTTTGAGGACTGTACTAACTTCTTTTCCCCACCTGGACTTATGATTTTTGAAGAAGCAGAGAATCCTTTCCCCTTTGGTACAAAGGGACTCCTTCAATCTGATGTCAGGATCAATCCCAGTCAGTTCCTTAAAATGTGCGCACAAGAATCTCTTTGTAAAGAGTAGAGGCCACCTTGCCTGAAGATCTGTGATACTGGGTGGAGGGCTGGCATTAATGCTGTGACGTTGTGCAATGAATGTCATTTTCATTAATTCCTGGACTTTGCCTCGCTCGGCTGCACGAGGTCCTTCTTGGGAAAATAGACTAAGGATCTCCTGTCTTTTTATCTCTAAAGAAACAAAGGTTTCCCCTTCAGGAGGTTCAGTAGGGTTCCAGTTCACACAACCATAGCTATCCAGTTTAGCGGATTTAGATGTTGAAGGTTGGCTATCATCCACTTGGTCTCCTGTTCGTTTAGGTTTTCTAAGTCGAGCCATTGTACTGTTCCGGTTAAGATGTTCCACCCTTATCTTCAACTGACACAACAAAGAGTAGTAACCACAACCAATTAACTCTCCTTCCTCTGTTTTGTCACTAAAACTGTTTGGATACTTATGGATGATTGACTGTGCAACTTCTGAACATTGCTGCTTGGTTGGATTTAAACACACCTCTCTGATGGAATCCACAATCACCCTAACCATGTGTCTCCTATCTGAGGCCTGAGGTCGCTTTCCTTCTGCAAGACATGTTCTTAAATTTGGTGTCATCTTTCCCCAGGGTATTTGAAAATCTGACACCCATGCTGCACTTTGAACTGGGACTGGAGTAAATGATGGATTTGTAACTTCACTGGATCCTTGACACTGCGCAGGGAATGTTGAAGAGTTGGGACGGTTGCTTGGCTGAGTGGCTAGAATATTTTCATTACCTAAATGAAACATTGAACATAAAATTAATAGCATAACAAATTTAACAGATGTAGTGTAGAAACATGAAATTATGAGTATTCACTAACAGTAAATTAATTATTTGACTAATGTACTTCATTGATCATGCTTAAAACCCACATAAGCCGTTTTTCTACTGCATATTACAAAACTAAATGGAATATCGAAAATAAAAATCGAATTTAACAGATGTGGTGTAGAAACGTGACAGAGTATTTAATAACAGTAAATTAATCATTTAAAAAATATACATATTTCTACTTCACTGATAATGAATATGGCTTAAAACCCACGTAAGCAATTTTTTACTACTGTATATTATATAATATATACAAATGACTTGCCTCTGATTTTGAAAAAATGAATTAGTTTCCTGCAGTCTATTGGTGAAAGGAAGTCTTTGAGGTCATCGAATGTTAAATATTGGAGGTCATCGTCTGTTTTTACACCAATTCTAGTTAATTCTGATATCAGGTGGTTTAGTTGATCATCATCCAGCATTGGGAGAACACCTCTAATGACGGCTTCCATCTTTTAGCTTCTCACCTAAGACAAACAGAGTGGTGAAGTGCAACAAAATTAGCATCAAATCGTTTGTATACTGGCAGAGGGTAATAGTCAGCTAGATTCTCTGCATTTACACATAAATAGTGGGGACTTGAATCTTGTTGCAGAAAGTGTAAACCCAGATCAACCACTGGCACTGACTTACACTTTTCAACAACAAAGAATATTTTTGAGAAGTGTATCAGAATCATTTCAATTTTTCCGAATGTGTGTCCATCATCAGTTTGATCTACGACAACAACCATTGATGTCTGGTACTTGGTTCCTTTGTATGTTGCAGTTAATGTTACAAAGGTGGAGTCATGAATGCCTTGCATCCTTACAGCTTCCTGAATGTGTGTGTTGTATATGTGACTGCGAAACTCATCTGCTTCACCTACTTGCACATTTGGAGGAAAGATGGAGCCAGCACTCAAATAGGCTTGCAATAGCTGATGTCTTTCAGCTAGTGTACTCCCTAGATTTTTGAAATTTCGTAACTTTCTTGCACATTGTTTAAAATATGTGTGCTTGCTTTCAAATCGTAAAGTCCATAGTCTAATTAGTGGTCCGAATTTAAGTGTGAGTTCAGGGTAGTGAAGTAAAAAATGATGTTTTGGTTTCAGTGGTGCATCTGGAAACAAGGTAGCTCTTAAGTGCACATATTCTTCAATCAGACATTTCATGTAGGCTACTTGATCATGATGAATTTTTGGTGCACATATCATTTCAACAAGCTCCCTTAACTTCAAGCACAACTGCCAAATTTCATCATCAAGTGGATTTTTTATTCGATCCCCAATTAGTAATGGAAGCAATCGAAGCAGACACCAGTTCTGAGCTGCATGTCCTGTCAACTTTCCACCATCAGGTTTTATTTCACATGGCTTATTATTCATGTCACTTCCACAGAACTTAAAGCTGGATATGTTTCTGTTCAGCTGAACATAGCTGAAATGTTTCCCTACAGTGACAAGCTGTTTTATGTACAAAGCCAGATCTGTTGAAACAACTCCCTCAAAAAGATCATGTCCCAAACATGGAGGAAGCCCAGGATCACACACATGAAAGTGTTTTAGGCAGTTGAACACAGAGTCAAACTTGACACCATCACACATTTCTTGCCCTCCAGACATTGCCACACTGTTTTGGTAACTCTGTTTTGTTCTTGTTGGACCTAAGTCTGTGCCTTTTCTTTCAAACATGTCTCTATTTATAAGACAGTAACGGCAGAAATGTTTACTCTTACTGAAATTCTCAGTAAACCCTCCGATGCTATGTGACCCCAAATTATCTCCAACAATGGCAATCACTGCTCCCCTCACTGTCTCTCCATTCTCCAGTACAATTCCAAATTCCTCCATGTCCTTGAGATCACTCAAAAGAGGTGTGAAGACTTGTTGCTGCCCAAAAAACTTAAAATCCTCCTCTCTACAAAGCATGACCAATTGCATAGGATCAATAGATGATCTATTATGGGGACAGATTTCTGAAAGTGTCATGTACACACCAACTAGTTTGTGTTTTTTTCTTCCAGAGCCAAGGGGATTAACTACCTCAAACGCATCTTGATATAAAATTAGAGACACTACTGATGAAGACTCTTTAAAAAGAGTGTTTTCTTTGAAATTTCTCCCATCTCTTATATCCTCAAGTACATGGGGATTTTGTGATGTTTGCCCCTTGGTCTTATCATACTGCTCTTTAACAGATCCATTGTTCAGAAATGCCTTCAGAGTTTCTTTCACTGGTATGTACTGACAAAAGCGCTCTTTCCCTGATGCATCACAGCCTAGGTAAACCTGCACAGGCTCCACATAATTGAAATGTTCTTTGAAAAAAGACTTCCGAGTCTGATCTGACTTAAAATATCCCTCATTATACATCTTAAGTAAGTTTTCTTTAGATAACCCACTTATTATTTCATTTATTTGACAGTCTGGAATTTTCAGCTTTGTCAATTCTTCATTAACTTTGGACAGGGTATGTGTCATGCTATTTGCATGCACCTCCATGAACTCATCAATTAAAATCTGAATTGTTGTAGCTGGCAGGATCATTTTTGACTGCATCCTCAAATAAAATAAAGCCAAATTAGTCAGAAATCTGTCTTTGTCAAGCTGAATGGCTGGACCACTTTCTTGAAATTCCACATCATCAAAGCCCTCAGTATTCACATCATCAAAGCCCTCAGTATTCACATCTGGCACAGCAACAGAAATCTCAGTGATCTCTCCACAGACAGACTTGAACTTCTCATATTTGTTTTTATGTTTTCTACTGAGGTGTGCTGAAAATGAAGACTTCACTCGAAAATATTTTGTACAGCCAGTAATCGGACATTCAATTTTTTTGCCATCTCGAATATGCCATTTTAGATGTTCACAAAGACTGGCGAATTTAGTCGACACGAATGTACAGCCTTCGACGCTGCATCTAGAATTTAGATCGTGTTGTTCACATCTGTTCGGTTTTTTCGCGGCCTTTCTGTGTTTGCGGTAAATGTGAGACTTAAGTGCGGAGAGGCTTTGTAATGTGCACGGGCATTCAGGAACTGCACACGAAAACCTGAAGTTCGCCGTGTTTTTATGTCCTTTGGCATGATCAATAAAGGCGTATAATGTCTCCACATAGACGCCACAGTGTTTGCACACGAACATTTCGGGTTTTACTCTAGCACTATAGCCATGACGTGCAAATATGGGGTAGGTTAATCAGTTAACGACGACAAGCGATTAACTAATATAGCGGGAAAAAACGACTTTTTAAAACTAAATTCACAAAAGCTTTATTTTTCGGCCAACAGTTCACATGAACACTCACCTGCTCCTGACGTGGTGGTCAAACCCAAGGCAGAGACCCGTTAATGTCCATATTTTGACGGCAAAACTTTCAGAAAAGGGGAAGAAAATGACGAAATATGAATATCTGCAGTGTTGGCACAACTCTCTCTAGCTCTCTCCACAGCAAAGTGTGAGGTGACCACGCGCCGTTAAGGGGCAGCGTTTATTTTTCTTTTCTTTTTTTAGTTAAACCAAAAACATAAAACATGTAAAGTAACTTAAAAGCAGGAATATTTTTACACACCTTTGTATCTGACTGGTTCTTGCATTTGTGTCTTCGTTTTCTTCTTTCTCCAAGCGGGAAATAAAAGCTTGTCTGTGATTGGTCAGGTTTCGCGCTCGTTTTTGTTTTACTGTATTTTGCTTTACAGTAAATTAAAAATACTGTATTTTAGTGGCGCCAAGGGGATATTTACCACAATGCAACTTTAAAATACAGTAACATGCTGTATAACAGTCGTACAGTAAAATACAGTTCATTTTACAGTTAAATACTGTGTAATTTACAGAAATTTCTAACAGTGCAGATATCACTATTTTGCAATGTCATTTTGTGCGCACGCTGAAAAACTGCCCAAAGATGTGTGAGAGTAAATGACTGCGTAGGCTATATGTTAGCCCTGTGATTGACTAGCTATCTGTTCAGCATGCTATCAATGGTCCAAGATGCTGGGATAGGCTCCAGCATCCATGTAACCCCTGTAAAAGTGGTTTGGAAAATCAGCAGTTTAGGATGGATGGATATTGTGTGCAGGAGTGTTTGTGTGCAGTAAACGCCTGTGACAGTAAACGCCTGTGACGATTGCTACTAACAACACATGAGAGGTTCATGTGTCCATTTGTAGGCACTAGATTAGCACCATTATTTCTGAACAAACACATACCACCTGTCCAAATCTCTCTGCTGTAGAGGTCACCATGTAAACAAATCACTTCCAGTATATACCTAACAGCCTACACACACATACTCGAAGATAACGTGTAAAAAATTTAAAAAAGAACATTAAAGTAAATAAATACAATTGAATAAAATAAATAAAAAATCTATTAAAATTAATAGATTTTAAAAAAATGTAATAATACAGCTACAGTATATATAACACAGTAATAGAGTAGAAAAACCCCCCGAAATAACATAACAAAAAAGAAACTAAATATTTTCTAATTACTATTTTAAGCGTATTTGCAGAATTTTACAGAATAAATTTGGTCTTTATACATGAAAATATGTAGCGGCCTTTTAAATTGTAGGATGGGGGGCCCTTGCATGATCATATTTGGGTGTCCATGACATCTAAAAGACTGCAAAACCCTGCTCTAAACTTCAAACACATTCAATACTACCTTTCAGAAATTAAAATTCATTATAATTTTGTCATGGGTGGTTGCAGGTAAACAGACGAAGTCGATGAATAAAGTTCTAACACCAAGTTTATTAATAATGTTCCAAAAAAACAGGCAAACAGGCAGGAGCAACACATTAAACGTAGATGTGACCGGATAACAAACAGAGGAAAAGGAGGAACTTAAATACACCGTGATAATGAGGAGATAACGAACAGGTGTGATGATCTGATGAGTGTCCATGGTTGAGTGGCGGGAAAATCAAACAGGAACACATGTGATGAAAACAAACTGAAAGTCCATGAAAACCACACTAGGGACAAACACAACTGAGTGAGTGTGACAAATATGCTGTTTGATTAGGACAAGGCCCAAACATGGATAAGCTGTTCCCCAGTTACTGTCGGAAACAAGATCACTTTAGAAAAACAATCATTGGATAAGTCGATGTACCTTGATGAAATGATGTTTTTGAATAAGACAGAGAGCATTGTTGCATTTTAGTTTTGAGTATTCAGAAATGGCATGGGTAATATTCAAATATAATATTTTGTTCTGTCTGCATAACCTGCAGCTACTTCAGGAATGTTAGACTCTGGAATCTGTCTACATGATTTAAACACCTTTACTGTCTCTCGTTAGACTAATGCAGTTATGTTTACAGCCTTTTGCTCTCTGCCAGGACATTGCACACAGTAGGAGTATGTCTGCTTTTAACTTGACCGATAAACGGAGAATGATATATGAGAGGGATCACAGGGGCAGGCAGTGGAACAAATAGATGTCAGATACTGTAGGCCTACAATCCTAAATAGGTGGAGAGGTTAAACTTAATATATGAACAACACAAATAGGGCATGATGATAAGCAAGCCAAACAATCAATGATCAAAGTCTTTCTGAATGAACAATACTGTGTTGAGGAGTAAATAAATAACTTATTGTTAAAAGTAACAAAAAGAAAGTCTGATTTATTCTTGTAAAACTGTTTGTTCTGTAAATTAACAATTAAAAATCCATTCACTGTTTCAAGTCTCTGTACTTTTATTTCAACTTCGTTGATTCATATTAGGGTGTTGTTATATTTTCTATACCCTAATTTAGACGGTCACTCAGTTACTTTCACTCAAACCCCCTCATTGTTTGTGTGCAGTTCTGTTTGTAGTTAAATCTTTTTAAAACCAGTCGCTTTAGTTTAACTTACTGAAGTTATTAGCTTGTGACTTGGTAAGATACAGTTCCAAACCAGCTTCCCCAAAACACATTGAATGTCTTCCAGTTTGAGTGTGACGCTTCTGAGAAGGAGAATGAACAGAGACTGAAAGACAAGCGGTTGGTTGACCGTGGCAGAGTGAATGATTCTTATCCCGTCGGTCAGTGAGGTGATGTTACTTTGAAAATGCACGACTGACACGTCCTCAACAGACAAAACAGTCACAACGGACTGAAGAATGACACGCTGACACAAGCGGTCCACATGTCGAGGTCTCAGACAGGAATGTCTACATCCAAAGGGACGCATACACTGCAGGCTTAAAAGGTAAGCCTTACAATTATATGGACAGTGGATGCACACATATTAGATACTTTAAGCATAAAGTTTTTTATGCTTTCTGAAATTTTCAGAAAATGTTTCAGAAAATGCTGAATGTGTATGATTATAATCCTTAGTGGACTAGTACTGGACTAAATCGTACACAAAATAAAGCAACACTGCACATTTTCAGCTGGTTGCAAAATTCTTCCAGAGTACGGCAGATCCAAAAACTTCTACCATTGAAAATCTCTTTCAGAGAATGTTCGGGTCATTTCAACATCCCCAAACCCCACATCTACCTGTTTCTTTGTCTATATGTCTCTGGCTGAGCAGTAAAAGGCCATTAGGTGCGTGATTAGGCAGTGTTCTCATGGAACCCAAACCTGCCGTGCCTCCACAAATCCCCAGAAAGCCCCCTCTTATTTAATACAGCTGCCTGGGATAGCAGTAATGGTCATACTGACATGCTGATACTGACACCTCAATAAATCAAGATGCTTCTATATTTTACTACCACGTGTCACTAACAATGATCTGACACCCACCACAAAGAGCAAACATCAACACCTAGGGAATGCCACAACAATTATTCAATAATATTCAGCTTTTTAACTTCAAATTCATGTCAAATTTAAGTATCAAATAACTGTATCAGAGATCTTTCTACTCTTTTCACATATTGTTTTTTGCCTACTATATATGCAATTGCGGAGACAGCCACTGACCTGATTCATGGTCTGATTCAACTGATTCATTCAAAAACACTTATTCAGTACAAAACAACTGACTGGCCTTATGAGTCATTGAATCCTTAAAGCTGCCGTCGGCAACATTTTTTTGATCATATTCAGTGAAATCGACACTATAATCCGACAGAACAACATAAATAAAGTGGTTTTAGGAAAAAAAAACCGAGCTTCTAACTCCACCTGGAGCGTGTTATTTGTTTTGCAAAAATCCACAGCTCCCGGATCATCGGGTCCAATCAGCGCAGGGGGGTGTGAGATCTGACTGTCAATCACAGATCGGGCACACGCCACCCCTCGCGCACGTTACAATCACATGCACACGCCTGAAGTTCACGGAAGTTCGCGCAGTAACGAAGAGTGATGGCGGAAAATCAAGTAAGCTCATTTAGAGTATAAATGACGTTAGCAATTGCAATCTATCGGTAGATTAGCCAGGACAGCATACCTCCAAATAATCCATGGTGTTGATGGATGCTGATGAGACGAGCGCGTTCACTGAAAATCTGGTGCACACGCACTGACGAGCATGAACTCGGTGGGAGGGTACATTCGTTGATAGTGGGGGAGGGCCATGAGAGTTGTAAACATTCAAAATTTTGCCTAAGTCCACTCAATCTACCAGACTTGCCGACTGCAGCTTTAAACGTACAGTATGTAATTTTTGGCCACAAGGGGTCGCTAATCTCTTACAATAACAAAGGCGTATATCGATGACGCAAAGCATCGGAATTATGGATCTTGTCGTCAAGCTGATGGATCTTTTATGGATGAGTGAATACTTTGATGTTTTTAACATGACTGTGGTATGAAGCAGGGCGCGATTGCTAATGAAATACGTATACCAGCGCCACGCAACGCGAGTCCTGTGGATATAAAGGAATAAGGACATTTCATTCTACCGAACTACACGCAAGTGCTGAATTAATACTCACACAGGTCAGTTTATTAGACGAATTAAACTTGAGGTAACGTGAACGCAGCGCTGTTTCACTTGCTATCACACTAAACTGCATTTGAGTGTGTTGAATGTTGTTAGTTAGGTTGTTTGTTGGCTGTATGAGACTAGCAGTAAGCTAGATCAACATTAGAATACAGGGCTCTCAAGTGTCCCGCATTGAGCGTGACAGTCACTCATTTCGGTCTTTTGTCACGCTCTCCCGCCACACATTGTATTTCTCACGCTGAAAAACTATTTGTAATATATTTAATATGCCGCAGCGGCCAAAACTCTGGCCGCGCCGCTCTCACTGTGGAACCGGCATGAATCAAGCGCGTTTCCTCTGGTGTTGTTCGTGGAGCTACACAATAGCCAATCAGAAAGTAGCACGTATTGTATCTGGGTAAGATTTAACGCAACAACCAATGACAAAAATGTATCCTCTCGGCATCTGGAAAGATCTTCGTTTTAGTCCTCTTTTTGTCTCAAAGTCTGCTTGCCATGGTCCAAAATGTTTGAACAAAACAACAGTGCGAGCGTCCTGCTAAGCATTACCAAAGAGTATAAAAGAACAAGAGGCGAAACTCTGATGCTTTTTTGGTAACAGCCACTAGGTGGCGCTTCGGTAGCGCGTCCGCCATTTTGGGGTGAAGATTCCAACTGGAGTTACTGGACAAACTCACTGTTGCACACCCAAAATCAGAGAATCTCCCAGCCAAATCAGAAGCAATAGAAATTTTCTTAAATTAAGCCATCAGTAAATTGTGTTCACTTGGTACACCTACAGTAAATTATGTTTTTTTTAATCAGTTGTGGAATCCAATCATTATACACATTTGAGGTAGTTTTTTCTTGCTTTATTGAGTATTTCCATTTTATGCAACTTTACACATTTTCTACTATTATTAGTTACCAACTCCACTAGGCCTGAAATATATTTTGTACGTTTTAATCCCCTGGATCATGCTACAAACATGATGATCTTATAGAACACGATGCATTGCTGTGTCTGTTATCCTATAATTGCCACTTTTGGACAGTGGCTGTGTTTTTTTGTTTACATAGTCTTGCTTTAACGCTCATTAATATAAGATAGTACTGCAAAAAACAGTTTCCTGTAAAGCTATTCTATTGCTGTTATATAGGCTATTTATTGTCCAACATTCCAACGCTATCTCACGACCACTTCGTCCGAATTTGACGAGTGATTAAAATATGGCTAATTCGTACGAATTCGTACGACCTCATTCGTACGAATTTGTACGATTTGTCTAAACCCACGTGATGGGTAGGTTTAGGGGCGGGGTCAGGGGTAGGTCATTCGTACGAATTCATACGAATTGGGCAACTCGTCAAATATGTACGTTTTAGCAAAAATCGTACTAATTCGTACGAGTGAGGTCGTACGAATTGTTACGAATTAGCCATCTTTTAATCACTCGTCAAATTCGGACGAGTTGGTCGTGAGATCGGGTTGAACATTCCCAATTATCTGATATAGCATGTCCTTTACTTCATTTTATATGTTGGTATTAATTCAGTGTTTGTAATCCTAATACTAAAGGTTTTGTGGGGAAAAAGTAGAAGACTTGTCTAAGTCTGTGAAATAAACTGTTAAAAGGGATTTAATGATCACTAGTGATTGTACGTGGATTTTATTTAATGTACTTTTTTTTTTTTTTACCAAGCAGCTGATATTGCCATAGCAACAGCAAGAAGCTAGTGGATAGTGATGGGAAGTCCGGCTCTTTTCAAAGAATCGGCGAACTCGTACGCGAACGACACATCACTAGTGGACTGCCGAGTCGCGTTTACCCCAAAATGGCGGAAGCGTAGGGCTGCTGCTGGGCGCTGGTGTTGCAATGGAACGTTCTATTGGCTTTCACTTCTTGTCAATATACTTTCTTTGGCATAACCCAGTTGTCCACGTCTGTCGCCATGGTTACTATGGCAGTACGAGTTGAAACCGAGGGTAACGCGGATATGACGCCATTGACTGGCGACTCCTCACCCCTGCTGACACGTCCCGTTTCCTTGGTTAAAATCGCAATTTTCTCACGATTTACAAATAGTTGGAAACATTGGGGATATTGTAAGTAATCAACTAGGCTAAACAAAATATATAACATTGGCCTAGTGGTTTAAGGATATTTTACTGCAAAAATCCCACATATTGTACCTTTAACTCAACCAATTCATTTAAAAACACTGATTCATTCAAAAATAAACAAGTGACTCCCCACCATACCACCCCCTCGTAACCCACCACAGGGAACCACAGCCCCGGCCATGGACCCCCACCATGGTGCACCCCCTGCCTGCCTCAGATTTGTCAAATGCGTGAGACTGCTCGTAAGTTAAAAACGAAGTATCTTTATTTTTGCATCATTTAATGCAGTTGACACTCCTGAAACATGAAAAACAAAACTTTTATTCTTAATGTCATTGTCAATGTGTTATATTATAATTATAAACAGAATGTAAGCAGAGAGTGCTCCCTTTACAGAGCTGAAGTCACTTCATTGAGCTCACGGGGAATCTCTTATTTATCATATTTACAATGTTGGTTATAATAAGAGGATTCGCGAGGTAATAATAATAATTAAACATTTGTAAAGCAACCCTGAGTATAAATAGGAACTATAAAAAAGACTATAAAAAGGTGCAACATTTCCGTCTTGCTGACAATCTCAGACAAATGGCAGACCTGAAATTACTTGTGCAAACAATGCAGACTTTTCACTAGGAATAAGGACTTCTTTTCATCAGTTCTTAAGTTTATTTGCTCAAGAATGTTTCTTTATGCATGTTGACTTTTTTTCATACTAATGCATGTTTGCATTAAGAATACAGCAAGACAAACTATTAATCCTTTTTTTTTAAATGCCTTTTTTCATGTTCAGTGACACTTTTAATAGGACAACCATTATAGGATTAGTAAGACTTAGCTAGATAATAAACTCCAAATAAACTCCAAATATTGTCTTAACTAGGTTATTGTCTTAACATACCACTGTGTTAAACGCACACTTCATTCAATGTATTTATTATTGGAGATAATTATAATGCCTTAAGTGACATTTAGTATTAACAGCCTGAACAATTTCCATCAACTTCTAGGAAAATGTCAATCAAAGTGACCACCCCTTTACACACCCAGAACTTTCCATGAATAACAAGAGGGAATGAAGCTGTTTGTCATGACGTAACTTATGATTTGCTCTAGAACTCCATTTTATCTTCCTGGAAACCTAGAGAGCGCTGCCTGTGGTTATGAAAAACCTGTCACTGAATATAGAGCACTATGAGGTGCCATCTTCTTTCCATACTTGCATAGTTGATCCGCTCATGCTTGCGGCAGCTGACCCCAGACCTACAAGGCACACACACGCACACGTACACACGGACACACACACACACGCACAAACACACACACACAATGGGGCTCATTTAACTCTGCACCTGCTCTTCAAAATACTCACGGCTTAAGATGACACATGGGTAAGATTTCAAAGAGGAAACTTCAATTATAAGCTATAGCTAACACATTTATGACTCATCAAATAGCACATAAACCTACATGAAAAAAAAAAAAAACATGCAATATAATAATACTCTTTAAAGACTAAAGTGCTTACTTGCCACCTCTTTGTTACCACCTTACTAAACCTGACAATAAATGGCATCCAGAGATATACTAATCCATATTTTCTCTGACAGGGTCATGATATTATTGAGGAATCGCACGATGAAGGGTATCATAAGGAATAGCAGTGTTTATTGTGATCCACAAAACCAGGAGAAATATAAACAAAAACTCAAACTGAAATGAGAATCGGCAAGGGAGAAAGGACAGAACAAAACAGGGATTTTAAATACAAGATGAACATAATGACTGACAGGTGATAGTTATACATAACCATAGAAACAAACGAGGAGATAATCAGTAACCAAGAAAACCAGAACTGAACTGAGCGGAGAAGCAGGAACTAAACAAATCAGAATATAAAAGTCCATAACCCTGACAATGATTATACTATATTATATTATAAAAATGTATACTGTATTACATGGGCAAATTAGTCTTTGTGGAAAACTTGAATTACATTCAACTATTTCTTCTAAAGAAACAGCTGATATTGCATATGTCATCTTCCTGGTAACACACCAGAATATGTTTCTATTCATTTTGATTTCATCACAGTTCCCTGAAACTGGTGGTGCCTCAGGTTGCCTATGGTCCTGCATGAGGCTAAATCTAGCTGGTGATTTACTTTGGCAGGTAATTGGGATAATCTGTCCACTAAATGCCCAACGCTTCAGACATGCCTCCGAGAAACAGTGAGGTGGTTGTTTGCCATTTTGCTTCTGGACAGTAGCACTGCACAAGGCCGTTGACTATGAGCTTGAAGTGCTGACTAAGTTCATTTCAGACAAATGAGTGGGCTACCATGTATTTATAGAGTTGCAAGTGATGAGTGAAGTGATTTATTACTCTTAACACCTTATTCAAACAGCACAACAGTTATTTTGGCAGACATATCAGTCTGTCGTTGACCTCTTTGTTCAAGGACAAGGTAACAATGGCCACATGATTAAATTAATCATATTGCTAATTCAAAATTAGCCATATTCTTATTCTGTGTTTGAAAACCAAACTGCCTCATTGCATTAAATAGCACTCTACAACAACTCAAATGAAATCATTGTTCTTGGATAGTATGATCATGTTTGGTCACTAAAAACAGGTGCACACATGCCAGAGGTGATTGTTCGTACAAAGGTGGCTGTAATCTTTTGGACACCCATGGAGAGGGACAGACTAAAGTAGTTCCTTCTCCTGTTTCGTCTTTCTCTGTCCTTTTCTCGCTAACAAATCAAGTGTCATGCTTTAACAATGTTTCAAATTGTCAAAGAGCTCAGAAGCACTTACAAAAATAGATTATGCATATGTAGAAAACACAGCACATTTGTGAAGAACTGCTTCACTCACAAAGTTTGATAAGTTTCCAACCAATTTTTTTTCACACTATTCGTCCATTTCTGTATGTTGGAAACAGAAATCACTGAGATCACTAGATCGGCTGCCAAAAGAAGCTCATTAGGACCTGGTATTTGTTTAACCGATCCAAGGTAAAAGTGGTTGTCTGTACTGTTAACTATCTCTGCCAGACGTGTATAAAATTCAGCATATAACTCAAAAATGAAGAATATAGACAGATTACCAAAGAGTTACCACACATTATGAAAGGGGACACAATAAGAGGTGAAACTTTAAATCTAACCTGTTTTAAGTTAAAATGTTATGCTGACCTCTGCTGGTCATGATGTGGCTGTACACTCCTTAATTATTTGTAAAGTTTTGCCAGTTACATTCTAATGGCAGGAACTTGGCAGGACACACTAGCATAGACTCTGGTGTATGGTAGTTAATTCTGGCCCATGCCTGCTCAGTTAAACAGGAAGGGGCCATCTGACCGTAGCTACAATGACCAACCACAGTTTTATGTGATTTAAGGGGCTGGTTATATCTGAATTTAATGGCACAACTTAAAAGGATAGTTCACCCAAACATTCTGTCATAATTTACTCACTCTCATGTGGTTCCAAACCTGTATGACTTTATTATGGTTACAGTGTAATCGCACAAATAAGTACTGAGTAATATTAATAAACATGTGCATACTATAGGTTTAAGGTTAGGGTATGGTTAGTTGTAATTCAGTACAATTTACTCTCATTGCTATAGTAAGTACATCTAACTTGTAATAAGGACTATACGTTAATTTGCAACTACATAACAACTTGCAGTTATCAGGTTTATGTTTAAGGGCACGTTTACACGACAACGATATGCTTAAAACTGAGAAGTTTTTACTTTGAGTTTTCCGCGACAACACCATTGTCAAAACGATCCTCATTCACACGGATCCACGAAAACGACCGAAAACCCTGTATTCTGCTGCCAGGCCATTAGATGACGATGAATATAGACTGAGCACGTAATACGCATGTGCGTGACCTCATTGTCTTCAGAGATTTGCGTTTTTGTTGTTTACACGGAGACCGTTTTCAAAAACTTGCTCTTTGAAACCCGTTTTCAAAAGTTTGCGTTTTCAGGCACCCCAAACGGCATTGTCGTGTAAACGAAACGGCCAAAACATAAAAAGTTTTACGCTTGTAGTTCAAAACGGTGTAGTGTAAACAGCCCAAAAGTCTGTTTAGTTTCATTGTGATTTGTTTTTTCCTGTTCCTGTTTTGCCTCTGTTCCTGGTCGTTATTAGTTTAGTTGGTTTCTGATTGCTAAACACGCACCTATTTCTGTTCCAGTTAATTACCTCACTCTGTGTCCTTAAGCCCTTAGTTCCTCTTAGTTCTTTGTTAAGTCTTGTCTATGATTTAACATGGTTGTGTTCTCCTGAGTTTCTCCTTGGATTTAGGCTATGATTAAAGACTGTTTATTTTTCTTAATCTCCAGCATTGTGCGCTTATTTCAGCCACACACTGTGACAAGATTGAACCTAAAGATATAATTTTTTGGTGGCATTTATAATAATTGACTTACCAGCAGTCTCTCTGCTTTGCTTAGAGCAAGAGGAGCAAACCCTTAAGGACCACATGAGTAAATTTTTTGACCTGGCGTGCCTCACCCACTACCCAGATCGTGATCCAAGGCACGCCTGCCTGATGATGGTCCTCAGGGGAATTTCACCGCATGTGGAGTGGTCGCTGCTGAACAACGGATCACAGTGGAGCCAGGGGATTACTTGGCAAGTGGATCCCCTGGCTCCACCTCTGGACGCAGAGCCTGTCACTTCACCTCGGCCCCTTGACCAGTCAGCTCCACCTTGGTTCCCCGCCCCCTCGACTCCATCTTGGACTGTCGTCTTTACGGCTCCACTGGGCTCCTTTGTCCCTCCAGCTCTGCCTTGGCCAGTCATCACTTTACCTGCGCCACAGACTTTCTGACCTTCAGCTGTGCTTCGCCCCTCTACCCCTTCGGCTCCGTCAAGCTCCGCCTTACCTTCAGCAACGCCTTGGTCCTCAGTTCCACCAGCAACGCCTCAGTCCTCCGACACCCTGGCTCCACCTCGGCCGCTTGTTACTGCGGCTCTGCCATGGCCTCCAGGACCTTCTGTGTCGCCAGGTCTCATCGGCTCTTTTGCTCCGCCTGGGTCTTCACCTCCATCAGCTCCATTTCAATCTGTTGTCCCCCTGGTTTCGTCTGCCAAGTCTCCACCATGGCTCCTCCCTCCCTCAACTCCGCTATGGGCCTTCATCCTGGCTGTAAAGTAAACCTGAAGTAAACAGTTGATGCTAACCTCTGTGTCTTGCATTGTAATTGTTAAGTAACTTTATGATGTTTTAATCTATAAGGAGGATTATTTAATGTTGATATTCTTCTCTATGGACCTGAAAAATGGACCTTGCTAAAGATGGATTTGACCAAACTTTAAGTTTTTTAAATGCGATTAAGACTTTCTCCTGAGTATCGTACATTTAACTAACTAAACAGAGGTTGCAGACCCCTGTTTACAAGGTGCTTTGAACTAAAAAACTGATGGCTCTGTTCAGATGGTTAAATGACTCTTTTCATGGTTTCTTTCCCCTGTTCTGTTGTCGGTACTTTGATCTCAACACCTTTAACCTTATTATTTAATATTATCAGGTTAGGTAAAGTAATTCAAGTCTGGCCTAAATTATAAGCATTATAAATTGCTTACAATTTGGTCAGAAGACTTCTCACTGGTATGTTCTTGGTCAAAGCCTTAAAACACTAAGGGCCCTATCTTGCACTCGGCGCAAATGACTTTGTACACTGACGCATGTATCATTCCTATTTTGCACCCGCGCAAAGCGGACTTTTCCCTCCACAGACACACGTCGGTTAACTAAGAAATACACTTGCGCTCCCCGGGGCGGTTCAGCGCAAAGAGGAGGTGTGTTCCGGCGCAAACTTTCCCTCATGCTATTTTGCTGTTCTATAAAACAAATGCGCCACTGACCAGAAAAAACCTAGTCTAAAGTCAGTGGCGCGTTGCGCGTTGTTCATTATGCTATTTTAAGGGCGCATGCTTGGCCATAATCAATGTAGCGTGTGCACAACGGAGATAGATAGATAGATAGATAGATAGATAGATAGATAGATAGATAGATAGATAGATAGATAGATAGATAGATAGATAGATAGATAGATAGATAGATAGATAGATAGATAGATAGATAGATAGACAATTTATTATAAAAGCATACATGTAGCTTACACATTTACCCAAATTATCATACGCCTGTTTAACAGAAGTTAATTTGGGTGGGTTTCTCAAACTTTCTCCATCCCCAATGTCACTTCTCTGTGTTTTACGGCCCTGAACGTTGCTCTCCTCGGCTATGAACCGCTCCTGGCGCGCGCCTGGCAAATCCGCCGTTATAATAGGAATCCGCTTTAGAACAAGCGCACCTGCTCTTAAAGGGAATGTGAGATGACGCTCTGATTGGTTTATTTCACGTTACGCCCAAACCACACCTATGAATAATGAAGCTACTTCAGACCAACCCCTTTTAGATTTGCGCCAGGCGCAAGAGGCATTTATCCCGCCGGGAAAATAGCAACAGCGCCGGGATCCGCCCACAAAGTTACTTGCGCTTTGCGCTTTGACACTTGCGTTTCAGATCGTTAAAATAGGGCCCTAAAAGTCAAAGCCTCGTTAGGCAGTTTTTGTAATCAATCAAATTGAATTTAATTGGTTACTTTTCTTTTTATAATAAACAAAAATGTAAGGCATATCTTCATGTCCTTGAACTCCAGTAAACTCAATCGATGTCCTTTTAAGGTTCTAGGAGTAGAACCACAGTTCTTTGTGTCCTTAATTAGCAATTACTGTACATCTCTACCCGTACAGTAGAAGGCATTTGTTAGATACAAACAAAAATAAATAACAACATTGTAAGCAACGCATTATTCAATTCATTGGCTAAATATGTTTTGCAAAAAGGGGATCTAAAATAAACAATAAACAAGTAGGCAGGGTAATAGCATTTTTTTATATTAAACAACAATATACATGTAACAAAGTTAGAGGCTCAGGGAAAAAGGAGGCGGGAATCTCGAACGTTCAACATAAACTTTAATCCAAAAATAAACAAACAGCAAAACAAAAGTAAAGCGGCATCCCCTTACAGACGACTGCCGCACAAACACGGACAAAACACAACGTAAAGCCCAGGCCTGGTCCTCTCTTGTTGCACTGTTGTCACTCCTTTTATCCTTCCGGAATTCCTCCATGAGACTAGAGGTCGGTGTGGTTCCCACGACTCTCGGCCTTGCTCTGCTTGCCACAGCCACAATACATTTTTACATTTTCAATTACATATACATGTTTACAAGCATATGTGATTTAAGTATTAATGAACATCACCATCTTTATCGAGGTCTTCCATTTGAGAGATGTGACAGGAGCCTTGGAAATGATTCATGGCCAATCGCCAATACTCCATCTTCACCCTCTGGATTCTCCAGGCATTGAACAGAAACCTGAAACACATTACAATGGTTTTAAATATGTAAAACAACACCTAAGCTGCTCCTAACCATACGAATTTCATTGAAACTGTTTAAACTGAAATTACATTTAACTTTTCACACTTTTTGTTTACACTGACAACAGCATATTATAATTTCAGGTCCAGCTTTTAAATCCTTTAAATCGCATGAAAGCATACATTACAAATGAATCAATCATGATAGGTTGAGTGAATTATCATGACATACGTTTAGTTGAATGATGTACTGGGAATGAATAGGAAATGATTCAGAATCAGACACTACTATTCCATCTTCACCTTCTGGATTCTCCAGGCATTGCACAGAAACCTGAAACAAATTATGGTATTGATAAGCAATTTTTTTTGTCCGTTTTAAAGCACATAAAGTTTACCCATGACTTTATTCACAATATAGAATGGCCTCTTATACCAAATTGCTTAAATAATACATTTGAGCAATAACAGGTTGAATTAATTTCATGAATTAATTAATTATTCACCTGCCCTCTAGACCCCATCCCCTCACACCTTCTACAAGCCATCTCTCCCACACTTCTACCAGCTCTCACACACATTATCAACTCATCCCTCCACACTGGCATTTTCCCTACAGCATTTAAGCAGGCTCGGGTAACTCCTCTGCTTAAAAAACCAACATTAAACACATCACTTCTAGAGAACTACAGACCTGTCTCTCTCCTACCATTCATTGCGAAAACACTTGAACGAGTTGCTTTTAACCAAGTATCATCCTTCCTGTCTCTGAACAACCAGCTGGATGTCAACCAATCCGGCTTCAAGAAAGGACATTCAACTGAGACTGCATTGCTGTCAGTCACGGAAGCCCTGCGGATCGCAAAAGCTGCTTCCAAATCATCAGTTCTCATTCTACTGGACCTGTCTGCTGCCTTCGACACTGTGAATCATCAGATCCTCTTGTCCGCCCTATCATCACTGGGCATCACTGGAACCTCCCTCAACTGGTTTGAGTCCTATCTCACAGGTAGGTCCTTCAAGGTCACATGGAGAGGTGAGGTATCTAAAGCACATCAACTGACCACAGGGGTTCCTCAGGGTTCAGTTCTCGGACCGCTCCTCTTCTCCATTTACACCACATCACTGGGACCCATCATACAGGCACATGGTTTCTCTTACCATTGCTATGCTGATGACACCCAGCTCTACCTCTCATTTCAACCAGATGATCCCACAGTAGCTGTACGGATCTCAAGCTGTCTGGCGGACATCTCGGCATGGATGAAGAAACATCACCTGCAGCTCAACCTGGCAAAGACTGAGCTTCTCGTCCTCCCTGCCAATCAGTCTCTACAGCACGACCTCACTATCCAGCTAGATTCTTCCTCAATCACCCCATCAAGGTCGGTCAGAAATCTTGGAGTAATCTTTGATGATCAGCTGACCTTCACAGACCACATTACAAAGACAGCTCAATCATGCAGGTTTGCTATGCACAACATCAGGAAGATCAGGCCTTTCCTAACTGAGCATGCAACACAACTTCTCGTCCAGGCCCTGGTCATTTCTAGGCTTGATTACTGCAATGCTATTCTGGCAGGACTTCCATCATGTGCAACTAAACCTCTACAAATGATCCAGAATGCTGCAGCTCGTCTAGTCTTCAACGAGCCCAAAAGGGCCCACGTCACTCCTCTGTTCATCTCTCTGCATTGGCTACCACTCGCTGCTCGCATCAAGTTCAAGGCTTTGACGCTTGCTTACAGATTGACCACAGGTTCAGCTCCCTCCTACTTCCACTCACTACTACAAGTCTACATCCCTACCAGAAGCCTACGATCGGTCAATGAGCGACGGCTCGTGGTACCATCACAGCGGGGCACAAAATCACTCTCCAGAACATTTTCATTCACGGTTCCATGCTGGTGGAATGATCTCCCCACCAAAAGACAACTGAAAACTCATCTCTTCCGGGAGCACTTAACATAACATAACAAAAAACAAAAAAACAAAAAAAAAATCCTTTCCTCTAAATCCTCGCTTGCCTGGCTTCTGCTACTCCGAGCTATGTCTGAACTTTGTATTTTGAGCACTTCTTGCGTTGTTTTTGCCTCTTCACGATGACTCGCTTGGTTTAGTCCTCAGTTGTAAGTCGCTTTGGATAAAAGCGTCTGCTAAATGACTAAATGTAAATGTAAATGTAATTATTATGACCTACATTTGGTTGACCGATGAAATGAAAATGATTGGGAAATGATCCAGAGTCAAACACCACTTGTCTACCTCGACCATCACGGTTTACCACACACTGGACAGGATACAAAACATAATGAAATGGATATATGCAAAATAAAACTTAGATTGTTAGTTTTTAGATGTTTAATTAATAAATAGTTTGGATAAACTTGCCTACCTTAATCTGCCAAGAGGCAATGACAGTTGGACACAACTCCAAATCCGTCAACCAGGAGACCTTGCAGCATGTGTTGCCCTAAAAAAAAAAATATATATATATATATATTAATATTTAAAATATATATTATCATGTATATAATTAATGTAAAATGCCAAAAATATGATGCACAAAATATATTTATTTCAAGAGAAATGCAGTCCGTATGAGACTGTATGTGTGCATGTTCTGCAATGCTAGCATATTTGCATTCCAAAAAAAATGTAATTGTTTATTTGCAATCCATTGTTTGAAGTTACATTTGCAAGTTAAAATATGTTTAATCTTTATTAATCCTGACTAATGAAAGAGACTGGTTATACTATCCGATATTATAACAGTATTATAACCTTTATATGTTACAGGGGTGAGGAACGTGATGATCGTGAAACTGCTGTGTCACTTGCTAGCATGAAGCACAACTAGAGCCTCTACAACTTTTTGACATTGTACAGAAATTTTTTAAAACCTAAATCAAATTGTAGATAGTTCATAATGATTGTTCAGATTAACTATGTTCTATTGTGTTTATATTTATGTTCTTGTTGCCACTAGCATGCTCATCTTCATTTTTTTCCATCCGGTCGGACATCTTTGACAGATCTTTAGCCTCTGCAAATTCTTTAAGTTTGTACATCCTTGATAGCCATACAAAGTTGCAAACGTACATACCATTGAAATATAATGTTGCTGTTCTTGATGTTCCAGATTTTCTCTATGTAATGATGTGATTAGCTTAGCTACGTTTTAAACGTGATTAACCCTCGATTGTTAGCATGTATAGAGATTTGTTACGTAGTGCGAAGCATTCATTCTGATTGGTGGAAAAATAACCATTTACATGAATAAATACATCAATAAATTATATAAGACCTATGGATGAATGGATTATTAATAAATATTCAGCAGCAACATTAAGGTTAAAACCTAATAATAAAATTAATTAATAATATGAACAAACATTATTACATTATATAGGCCTGATGCTTGAAAGATCATTATCAAATCATAAATCAAATCATTAATCATATCAAATCATTAAACGTCTCATAAAAATGTGATTAAGCTTATAGACACTTAAGTGATTTAATTAAACATTTTGAATATCCATTGTATCCAATTTTGAATATCCATCAATATCCATATTGAAATATCCATTGGTTTAGGATCTGAAACCTAACAAATACATTTTATAAGTTTTTGTTTAAAAGATGTTCTTGTGCTATCTTTACAATAACTTGTATATTTTGATATATAATGCAAAAACATTCATACATTTAAGTTTGCATAAAGTGAAAAAGGTCACTATAATAGGCATATTTGATGTCTAGTGTATTACTGTTATGTAGGCCAATTGTTTGGAAACTAAAGTTATTACAAAAGTTATTGCAAACCAAAACTAAATAGAAGTCAACAATGTACAGCTTTCTAAGACAATTATCACAGCAAAAGTTCATATAACCTTTTTGTCCCTGGGCTCAGCATTGTGAAGGGAAGGCTTGACATTGTGAATTTCCAGACATCCATCTACTCCAATGAAGTAAAAAATCCAGACAAAAAATAAGCCCAAATGATATAGCACAGTATCCACAGGTGACTACAGAAGTCTGACTCCTGACTCCAACTCACCTTTTATGACTCTCACTCAAAAAATTAAAAAAAATTCTGATGTAATTGTACACCAAAAGGTTAACAGGATTGGCAGGCTTCACAACTAAAGGAATGCAATGCAAGATGCCACCATATAAAGGAAACTATGATCCAGGCGGGGCCACCAAAGGCAAATGAATGGAAAAAATAGAGGCAAAGCAAACATTTGCCTGTTTGCAAATTACCTGCAGTAGGAAGTAAATCCTAATCAATGGACGTTTTGCAGTGATTAAAAGATACTAGGAGGTACATCAAATATTTACAATATGTATTTCTTTAATGAAGATAATTACAAATTCAAAAAATTCTGCAGTTTATGTGTTTGTCATCAAGATAACAAGCATGCATGGTGATTAATAAGCTGGCCTACCACAACCCACAGTGGGTAAGGTTTTGCATGTACAGTGTAGTGTTACAAATTTATTAAATGTTTAATTTAGGTTCCAATACAATAGTATATAAACTGAGAAAGTCTAGTAGACTGAATTTAGCATTTGAGGTATAAATGAGCAAGAGATTCTGCCAGTCCTGGTCTCTCAATTGTAAGTTAAATGAATCAGATTACTGAGACTCTTTGTCTTTAATGGCTCTGGGAGCCCCTGGCTCAGTTTGAATAGTTATGCTGATTGGATTAGGATTGGTAACACTAAGAGCAGGTTTCCTAAACCTGTATACTTCATTTACATGCTTTGTTTCAGAGTGTCTCCCCCTCGATGTAACTCCTTGCCATTAAGCTCTATGATAATGTGAATGAATGAATGAATGAGGCATTTATATAGCGCTTTCATATGTACTACTGTACACCCAAAGCGCTTTACAATCATATCAGGGGTTCTCTCCTCAACCAGCACCAGTGTGCAGCATCCACTTGGATGATGCGACGGCAGCCACAGTACAACGACACCAGTGCGCTCACAACACACCAGCTATAGTTGGAGAGGAGAGAGAGTGATAGAGCCAATTCAGTGGATGTGAAGGTATGGGTGATACAATCAGGCTGATTGGATTACCATCTATACATGACACTGTTATGCTGATGAGATCAGGGCTGGGGAATTTCCGGTAACGAGCTGAATCCTGTGCTTCATTTACATGCTTTGTTTCAGAGTGTCTCCACCTTTATGTAACTCCTCCCCCTTGTAAGGTATATGAACAGTTTGTTTTTTAGTTTAGTCAGACTTGGCTAAGATTTTTGGATGAAGCAGACTACAGCAATGCAACAGCAATAAAGAATCCTGCTTAAAATGATACACCCGAGTCTCCTGGTCTTCGCTTCTGAGTTTCCAACACTTTAGAAGAAAAAGTTCACAACAACAGTATATAAAAAGTATACACGCCCCTGTAAAAATAGCTGTTTTTGTAATGTAAAAACACGAAATGAAGAAAATTAATATCAGAATTTTTGCACATGTAATGTAAAAATTACAACCTATTATAATGCCACTGAAAACCAAAGTGAAATATTTCAGATAAAAACAAAATACTTGGAGTAATAACTGCATAAGTGTGCACACCCCTGAACGAATACTTAGTTGAAGAACCCTTTGATATCACAGCACTCAGCAGTTTGTTTTGAGTCTATCACCTTGGCACATCGTGCCTTGGAATATTTTCACAGTCTTCTTTGCAAAAACTTTCCCTCTTCAGGATCTTCCATAGGATTCAGGTCTGAGCTCTGGCTGGGCCATTCCAAAACATTCATCTTTTTTTGCTGAAGTCATTCATTTGTTGATTTACAGTGCCCTCCACTAATATTGGCACCCTTGGTAAATATGAAAATAAATCTGCATTGTGTATCCTTTTAATCAGGGCCGGCCCCAAGCATAAGCGAACTAAGCGGCTGCTTGGGGCCCCTTGGCCACCAGGGGGCCCCCCAATCGAGTCGAAAAATCGAACAATATATTTTTTAGATAACTTAAACAAGTGACATAAATGAATGAATTAATATGAATGAATGAATGAATGAATAATTAAAGACAAGAAAATTCTGATTTCATGATCAATATACCTCCCTACAACTGCTGCTGTGTCTGCCAGCGTTTAAGTCATGCGCATAATCTATACACCTCGCGCGCGCATAAACAATTCGTGCGCAACTGCGCATAGTCGCGGTAATGTTAAGCCATGTCACAAAAAAAGGACGTATCCCTCTGGTGCCGAAAATAGAACGAAGAAAATGACACAGGAGGAGAAAAAAAGAGCAAGATAAAAGTATGTTTGCATGATTATTACTTACGGTATGTTTTGTGCAGCAATTGAACCATTCCTATCTACGGCAAGCCCAGAGGGGAAAAATACATTGCATTCACATATACAACGAGCGCCAGTACATCATTACCGGTATTATAGTAACAGACTTTGTTGGATTCTGTCATGTACAATCTAACAAAGTCTGTTACAATAATAATAATAATAAAAAAATTTGTGGACAGTTACACTGTATTTAGACAGTTGAGAAATAATAATATTTTTACAGTTTTCAACAATAATTGTCATTGTTGAACCCTTGCTCTTATAATGTTTTTGATTTCTCAGTTGTCATAATTTAGGCAAATCATTTATTTGATGTTTTGAACAAATCTCCAAATGCTCCACGTAAAACTGCGGTCTTCCGACCTTTTACTATCGTTTCAATTGATTTTGATTAATATGCGCGAGAAGTGTTTGAAGACGTGAGAGTGCGCGCGGCCGGGGCTCTCTCTCTCTCTCTGCTCGTGATGCGTCCTGTCAAGCGCAGCAGTCATTCTATTCTACATCACTCACCGATCAAAAAAAGGCTTTGGCGGGACAAAAATTTGCCGTTATTATGTCGAAATACCGAGATATTATATTGAAATAACGACTTAATATCTCGAAATAACATATATTTGAATATAATTGATTCCAGACATTATTTTGGGGGGTGCTATCGGGGTGCTTTGGACTTTCTTGGGGGTACTGAAGCACCTGCTAGCCCCTCCCTAGCACCGCCCATGCTGGCATGCCTATTTAAGTGGTGGTTTCAATGTTGGTTTTAATGTAACAAACATGGAATCAAAACCAAGGACGAGAAAGCCCGACTGGACAGAGGAACAGTGTTTACTGTTAGCCCAGTTAGTGGATGAACACAAGGCCATCCTTAAAGGAAAATTCGGGCCGGGTGTCAATCTATAGCGTCTTATTAACTCACTGTCATCCATTGTCTGCAACACATTTCTTCTCCCTCTTCGTCTTTCTGCCATTTTCTCCTCTGCTAAAGAAACTCTTAAGCCTCTTAAAAGTCCTCACCCGTACTCCTAACACTTTTGACCTTAAGACCTCTTTTAAGGGTTAAGATACTTTCTGAATTACTTTTTTCTTTACTAGGATTTTTTCTTTAAAGCTACAGTCCGTAGCTTTTTCCTCTTTGTCGCCATCTCTGTTTGAAATCTGTAACTGCAGTGATTCGCGGAATTATCAACTTTACGTGAGTTGTACATTGGCATGAAACAGGGCGGATGAACACATTGTTTTGAGGAGAGTGCGCGTCTGTCAATCACCGCTCCGGTGTGGATACTGTGACTGGCATTCAGAATCACAGATTCTACGTTTTGGAAGTATGACCAGCATAAGAATTTTCACATGAAAATGTCATCTGAACAAGTAAGTAACATCCACTTTTGTTTTGATCAACTATGGGGGAAAAAAACAATGAAGTAAATCGCGCTGTTTAAATATAACGATCACTTATCTTATGTCAAACAGTAGCTTTTACTAATAGCAAAACGAAAAAAGCAACAACAAAGGAAACTCCGTAACTGCGTGAATTAAGAGAACAAGTGTGCTGCCGTTACACGAACTATTGAAATGTCTTACCTGTCCAGCAGAAAAAAAGCCGTCTCTGCGTGCGTTTTGAACCCCTTCAAGTCACGGAGTTCACGCCACCTTTCAAAAGCCCTGCCGATGTTTATTCTTGTTTTTGCGAGGGCACGGTTGCAGTCTCTTTTTTTCTCTACCCACTCAGAAGTCCGAATTCTTTTTGGTTTTACAACTGTTGAATCTACAGTTGTCACTGGTGATTGTCGATTCCTTTCTAGATCCGCCATAATTTTAATTATTGTGCTGTGAGAAAAGGCTAAAAATGTCCAGCTCCAACATGATCACAGGCAATATAGCCTGCTTGCCGGGGCTCCTTCTTCATGTGTACAGATGTGACGTAATGACGCAAAGACATGCTCGAATTTCCCGCGGAAACCCACCAGTACCACTGGAATTAAAAGCATTATTACAAGCTAACCGTTTTGAATCGAGAAAAGGTAAGCAGATATTTGTGAACACTGGATGATTATGTTTTTTATTATTATTTTGGATATTTTTAACTCAAAAAAGTTACGGACTGCAGCTTTAATTTTAAGAATAAACGCCCATATTTCTAAGAATTTTGTCACTAGGAGCTACTCTTTGCATTAAGATTCTTTATGAATACGGGCCCTGATGTGCAGCAAAAGATTGTTGAGCCTCACAAAATAGAAAGTGGCTGTAAGAAAATAGCTAAAGCATTGAAAATCCCCATTTCCACCATCAGGGAAATAATTACGAAGTTCCAATCAACTAAAGAGGTTACAAATCTGCCTGGAAGAGGACGTGTGTCTATATTGTTAATGCACTGTAAGGAGGAGAGTTTGAGTGGCCAAAGACTCTTAAAGGATCACAGATGGAAAATTGCAGATTAGTTGAGTCTTGGGGTCTTCCCTTTCGAAAGGGAACTCGCACTGCGTCAAAACGCATTGGGGGAACGCCTCAGGCGTGACAGGTGTCTGAAACTGCTATCGAATCACGGCAATCCTATTGACCTGCGACAGCCCATGATGTCATCACCGTGCGACCCGGAAGTATAAAAGGGGCACCTTGCAAACATAACATTCACCTTTTTCGTCTTCAGGGACTGTTCTGTTTGTAAACTCTGAAAGGATTACGGTAAGAGAAATTTACAATGAAACGCACGGGGAAGGCTGATTGTTTTCAGAAGAACCCGTGCCCAAGATATTTGACACCGGATGACACACATGAACTGTGCGTTTTCTGTCTGGGTGAAGAGCACGCACAGGCGGTTCTCGAGGGAGCAGCCTGTGCAAACTGTGAGCGTTTTTCTCTCAGAACGCTCCGCTCTCGTCTGGCCCTCTTCTCGAGTGAGGAGGGCACAGCATCTGGACCTCGTGGTTCAGGTTGCGCTCATGGTAAGGCAGCGACTTGCATAATGGGGTTCCTAGAGGGACCTCGCCGATCGGCTTGAGAGGGGTGTAAAGCTCTCAGAGGATTCGGCGGCTGACGAGGATGAGTTCCAGGTGGATGAGGAAGACTATTCTCCTGCAGCGAGTGCTCTTCAGGACGAGCAGGAGATGGCTGATGAGGGTGATAATCAGGAAGATCCTGAACCCTCTCAGACACCCTGCCCAGTGTATGCTGAGCTGGTGGATGTTATGGAACGCGCCGCTGGCAGGCTGCAGCTGCCGTGGCGGCGCGTTAGGGATTGACGATCGGTTTCTCCCCGGCCATAGACCACCAGCTCAGGCGAGCCTTCCATTCCTTCCTGATCTTTCAGGGGTTTTCGCCCTCTGAACTTTTTGGCACCTCTGTGGAGGCGGTGGATGGACAGTTCAGGGAGGCGAAGGCGCACTCAGCTGCTTTCAGGACTTGTATACCGCTGAGATCCGGATCCACGCCCAGACAGGCGGGAGGGCCTGGCCCTTCACGGTCCGAGGATCATAGACAGGGCAAGAGAGCCAGTGTCGCCTCTCCATGGAGGAGCAGGTCGCAGAAGAGGCGTGACTCCCGCAAGAAGAGGGACCTGAGGGAGGTGATCCAGAACAAATGCACACAGCGTCGGTGATGGATCATCTCCCCGGAGGGCGTGTTACATCTCAGCCCTCTCCTCTCTTCCCGACTCCCCAGGCATTTCTTACATCTGGCCTGGGGCTGGGCCCATGAAGAGAACGATGTTCTGATGGCCTACCTCGGCTTGGTTAGGGAGAGCACCTCTTTCAGGCAAGTAAAGTGGTAGACCCCATGTTCGTAGAGAACCGTCTGGTCTTCACTCCGCACGCCGCAGGTGAGTTGAGTGGTCTTCTTTAGGAAACATTTTTTGTATGTAACTAACACTAAAATATATTTCTCTACAGACCTTTTGTTCCCTGTGTAGAGTTATGGGGTCATGTTATTGTACATTAAGGTAAGGTTAAGTAAACTTGGATCCCTGAAGTTCCCCTAGCTGTTAGGTGGCTAGAAAGATATAAAGAAGCACCAATTATATGGGCGTCTTTTGTGAGTATGTGATGGCTTCCTTTTTGTGTATTCACGGGGTGTGCCACCGCTCATTCTAGTTGTTAGGAACTATGTTAATAGCTTCGGCTTCCTATCATGATGAGAGCTTTTTGAGGCTGCCGCTCATTCACATAAATGGAATGTTAGTGGAGCGCTAAGTGGCAGAACGTCATTCTAGAAAGATTGGAAGTGTTTTATGCTGCCGCTTGTTTTATTTCTGAGACACATCTGTGTAAGCCCATGGGCTATTAGCCACCTCGGGGTAGAGTAGTTTGTCTCCTCCCAAAAAAAAAAAATTGGGGTTTTGGAGTGTAGACTGACGCTGGAGCTTCAGATAGATCTTATGTCCAGCCCCCGGGCCGTCTAACATTGTTTGGTCCTGAGTACATCGCTCCCCTGAGCTCTGTTTAGATTTTCATACAGGCTGATCTATGCTTACAGGCTGGCCCTCACGACTCCTTGTGCTTTTGGATCACTTTCGCAGTGCTTTGATATCATGCGGCGATCGGTCTGCAAAAAGCTGATGCACCTCGAACAAGCCTGATGTGTTTGGCACTGCCGCACTAGTGTTGCTGGGCAACATGAGATGTATACAGTGACGGAAGATCTGGCTCTGTGGTGGCTCTCTGGTCTGTGGAAAGGCAAACCGGTTCTTAGAAAGCTCGTCAGTCGAACCAACTCCGAACTGGCAATAGCTCTGGCTCTGAACTAGCACCCGGTTCTTGCTGGTGGAAAAGGGGTATATGACAGCCAAGGCCCGCCCCCTTCTCTGCATTCGGGGGTGAGAAAAGTAATGCAGGTTGGTGCAGAGGCATGAGTAGTAAAGACCTAGGGTTAGGCCTTCAATAAGATCTCCCCGGTACAATAGGTATTTTTTGAGCAGGGTTTAGGCCGTCTTTTGCCTCACGAAGAGACTGGTTTGTTGTTTGCTCGACCCCGCCGTGCAGAACTAGTATATGGACCCAGGCCGCCAGAATAGGCTCCACTCAGCTCGCTGAGCTACCTGCTCGAGCTATGGGTTGTAGGTGGGTGACTTGCAATCAAGCCCCACTTACCTAGGCTGGGCGCAGATAATGTTCTGTTACCCCTAGTGAGTACCCCACTCTCAGTTCTGTATTATTCTACCTCGCACCACTATGGCTCGGGTCGAGCCTTTTTTTGGTTTCGAAGTGCGCTCCCGTGAAGCCAGAGCATTGCCATGAGCTGACGCCCATGCGTACAGATGGTAGGCCCCTGACTCTGGGGCCTCCATTGAGGCAGAGTGACGTATGTTGTACTCCCCTTGCTTAAAGGGTGTTGCTCTGTTGCTGAGTACACTGTCTTTGGCAATGTGATTAGGTACCAGGATGCTGTAGGCGCTGTATAAATAGCTTATCTGCCAACAAAGGCTGCACGGTTAGGTGGTGGGCCTCAGCAGGCCTACTTGACCAGGCAGCCCCCAAGAGGGCTCTTGAGGCCAGCTTACCTCTGGTGGTTGGCCTAAGTAGTTCGGGCAGTAGACTCACTGATGGGTAGTAGGCCTTAACAGGCCTCCTCGGAGGTGAGTCCCAACATTGTGGGACATACATTATAGCCGCGACCAGGTAGCTAGCCGTATTAGGCCTCCTGTGGGTGGACCCAATAGTTATGTTGGTGTAGTATGGTTCCCAACAGTGTATGTTTGTAGCAGAATATACTTGCTATCAGCTAGTAGGCCCGACCAGGCCTCCCTGATAGGCGAGTCCCCAGCAGTGTGAAGATGGCTGACAGCACTGACTTGCTTCAGGCCTAGTAGGCCTCTTTAATCCTCTAAGTGAGTCTCGAGGGACGGGTATACAAACAGCAGTGTTGATGGTCAGGCTCTGACCTTAGCAGGCCTTCCTGACCCTGAGCCCCATCATGGGGTGCTCGACTGTTATTTCACTGGCCAATCAGACAATTGGCCTCAGTGGACCTCTCTGGAGGTGAGCCCCGATTACAATCAGCCAAATAGGTTTGAGCACTGTCAGGCGGTTGGCCTTATCAGGCCACCATGTAGCTCAGTCCCCAACCTCTCTGGTTCGTGGCACTTGGTTTCTTACATAAAAAGTCTTCCAGGAGGACGGCTTTAACAGGCCGCTCCGAGACTGAGCCCCAGGACTGGCTGGCCTTACCAGGCCGCCCTGGGACTGACACCCGGATTCAAGGTTCATAGCAACCAGTTGTTTAGCTTGCTATCAGGTAGTAGGCCTCTTCAGGCCTCCCTGTAGGCGAATTCCCACATATGGTGGTTATCAGGTAGTAGGCCTCACCAGGCCTCCCTGAGGGCTAAGTCCCAAGGACAGGCAACTGGATAGCTAGCCTGACTAGCTATCAGGTAGTAGGCCTCACCAGGCCTCCCTGTAAGTTGTTTCCCAGCGATGCTGGGTTCGGGCAGCTTGTGGCCGCTTGCTATCAGTTCAGCTGGCCTTAGTAGGCAGCTTCTGAAGGCGAGCTTGCGCCCTGGCTCGACTAAAGTATTTAGTCTCTGCTACTGGTTCCCTCCCGGAACCTCTTTTTATCCTGCCTACAGCCTGGTTTGCCTACCAGGCGGACCATGTGCTCCCCTCACTGAGGGCCACTATGAGTACGCGGACTTCTGAGTCTGGTCAGACGGTCGTAGGCCTCTCGTGAGGCCTCCCAGTTAGGTCAGCCCTTAGGCCTTCTCAGGCCTCCTCAGTGTTTGGAAACACAAACGCTGGGTAGATCCGTGGATCGAGCAGAGAAACTCCCCTCGCTGGCAAGGGTTGTAAGCGCTATGCTGAGTCATGCTCTCCGGGATACCCTGTCTCTGAGATCTGGACAGAGTGGTTAACTGTCAGCTTTGCAGTTCCTCGGGTTGGATGCCTTATCTAAAGGCAAGTGTCCAGAGGCTCTGTCTTCGGACAGACAGGAAGTTGGCCAGGCTGAAGTATCCAATGTAAGTGACGCCAGGTCAAGCCTTCCTGGTGGCATTTTGGGTGAGTATGTTCCCCTGAATGGTGATTGGCTGGGGCTCCTTCGGGTTACCTAGCTTCATTCCCTAGAAGGGACCCCTTCTAATTTGAAGCTGTGGTTCCAGGCCCTTAAACAGGCCCAGGTAGGCCTTTCAGCAAACAATGTTTATGGAGATTTTCCTGTTAGGCTTATAGCTTGGGCTATGACTGTAGGAAATGCTGTCACTGACAGCCCAGTGTGACCTGAGGGTGAGTGGTTCTAGCGTTTCATTTGAATTTGCTGGATCTGACAGTTGTGCCACTGCAACTTGGCATGCACTCCCCTTAGCATGGTGGCATTGGCATATCGTTCCCCAATGCATTTCGACGCAGTGTGAGTTCTCTTTCGAAAGGGCACGTCTAGGTTACGACTGTAACCTCTGTTCCCTGAGAACAGGGAATAAGACACTGCGTCTCCTTGCCATGCCTCTGGGCCTGCCTACCAAACAGTCCCTTCAGACAATAAGGTGAATGTCATGTTTGCAAGGCGCCCCTTTTATACTTCCGGGTCACACGATGATGACATTATGGGCTGTCGCAGGTCAATAGTATTGCCGTGATTCGATAACTGTTTCAGACACCTGTCATGCCTGAGGCGTTCCCCCAATGCGTTTCGACGCAGTGTCTCGTTCCCTGTTCTCAGGGAACAGAGGTTACAGTCGTAACCTAGATGTTTCATCGCCATCTAATGGCCTGACACCAGAATACAGGGTTTTTATTAATTTTCGCGGATCCATGTGAATGGGTATCATTTTGATATCGTTGTTTAGTATCATGTTCTTACCCAGGTGTGATTTTCCAGAGTTCTCTCTGTAGCTTCTTGTATCCTTGCAGTTTTTCCTTTGGGGCAGAGCCGGCTCTCCCCATAAGCGAACTAAGCGGCTGCTTAGGGCCCCGTCGCCACTAGGGGGCCCCCTAACTACAGATGGTAGTCGCCGGCGTCGCTGCTCAAAGTGTGGGGCGCGCCCCACTGGTGGGGAATAGAGACGTGACAGGTGGGGCGCGCCAACGGGAGGAAATTTTCCTTTTTATGCCTTTATATCTTTATTCGTTCATGGCGTGTCCGCATCGTCAACTTAATCTTTGCAACGACGCAGAAAACACCAGTTTATTAATAAACAATTAAATGTCTCCTTGCTATTTTTTACACATTCATAATCATTAGCCTGGCTACTTTTGCCGGTTCGTGCGCTTGAGTGCGGCTTTATAACACTCATTATCCTGTATAGCCTATTTAAGTTATTAAATCAATATAAAGGGGCGATTTGTCCACTAATGGCTTAAATAAACAACTACTAGTCGACTAGAAAAAAACTTTAGTCGGAGGCAGCCCTTATTCCACATATTTTCGAACCAGCAGGGTTGAGCGCGCGACCCTGAGCGCCGGAATGAGCGAGCCGAGGAATATTCAGAAATGCGCTCTCCGCTCATGCTCTGATCGGAACAAAGGAATATTAAAATAATTAATCATTAGTTTATATCTCATACACTGCCCATCATTTTAATCCCATATCAAACACAGTAGCCTATGTTATGTCTATTTTAAATTTTTTAAATAGACCTGTCTTGCCAAAGGGATTTCTCTTCATTTCTTTTTTAACAGATTGCAAAGTGGCACTTTTATTTCTTTTCTATTTTTGAACTTGATACACATTTTGACACAGCTGCACTTTTATTTTCTCTATTTTTGAATTCCATGCAAGTTATGACACAGCTGCACTTTTATTTTCTTTATTTTTGAACTTTCTGTTATGTTATTTGATGTAGATAGTTAGTTTGTATTTAGATACTACTTGTTACTTCAATAAATTGGAACATTTTAAGCTTGTTGCGTATTTCATTGGCATTGTGTTGGGGCGATGGGGGCAGTGGGGCTTGAAAATTCCCCCTTGTCCAAAGTGGGGAATGACCGAAAAAGTTTGAGATCGTTGTCTTCCCTGGACTTGGAAATTTGACCGCAAAAATGAAACGAGTCTATCCATCGGGTGCAGAAAAAAGAAGAATAGGTCTATCTATGTTTAAATCACTTTAGAAGGAAGCAAAGAAATTACTGGTCCAACTTCTCCCTCTTTTTAAAGTGTGGAAAAGGGAAAAGTTCAAAGATCGAGACTCCAGCAACACCTGTTAGCCTATATGCAACAACTTTATTGAAGATTTGTTAGATTAGGGTTAGATTGTATTTGCTGGTTTGCGGTGGCAATACTCCATTATTTACTGCAAGGCAGGGCCCCAAAATTTTCCTGCTTAGGGCCCCCAGATTTACAGAGCCAGCCCTGCTTTGGGGTTTTCTTAGTCTAACTTCTCTTTATTATTTAGCCTTTTGTCTTGTTTTACTTGAGCTATTCTAGTTTTTGTTTGGTTCTGTCTCTCGGATTTATAGATTTAGTTTCTGTTACTTTGGTTTTCTCTTTGATTTATTATTCACTCTCATCTATTACCTAGATTTCTACTGTTGTGTACTTGTTTTACTTTAATTATTTCCTTTAAGTGTTTTGTTTAGTTTTCTTTCCTTATATGTATATGTTTAGGTTTTCAGTCACATAACTCTTGTGTTTGCCCTGCCTTGTATTTATTTAATGTTTTAGTGGTTTTGTTCTTGTGTCTTGTTTCTCCCCTGTTGTGTGTCTGTGTGTGTTCGAGTAACTGTCCTGCCCAGCCTGAGACTCCACTGACTGCTAGTTCGCGGGCTGCTCAATCCTGTGCCCAAGTCTCCTGTCTAGATATCTGTTGTGGGACTGTCTCTGTACTGTGCAACTGTTACACACTTTATTGTTAATAAAACACCATTCACCACTCATCTCTGCGCTTGGGTCCTGTTATTTCCAGTGATGTTATTTCCATTCTTTCCCTGACAAGAAAGAATGGGCTTTGGTTGGGTCTTTCATCAGGACAATGATCCAAAACAAACATCGAAATCAACATAAAAATGTGTCACTGAGCAAAACATTAAGCTTCTGCCATGGTCGTCCCAGTTCCATGACCTGAAACCCTATAGAAAATGAGTGGGGAGAAGAAGAAGCACCAACATAGAGCTGGGAATCTGAAGGATCTGGAGAGATTCTGTATGGAGGAATGGTCTCTGATCTCTTGTCAGGAGTTCTCCTAACTCATCAGGCATTATATGCGAAAACTCAGAGCTGTTATCTTGGCAAAAGGACGTTGCAATAACTGGGTCCCAATAATTGTGGCCAATGTGACCTAGAGAAAAACATTTATTTCATAATGAGATTTCCCCCCACTTTCAATTGTTTTACTTCAATGAAAAGTTAGAATTTTGTGAATTTTTTAATGAAAGATCTAAAGGAAAAACTATGCAGATTTATTTTCACAGCCACCTTTGATCATATTTATCAAGGGTGTATGTTGGATAAAAAGTTCTGGAATGAGGTCATTTAAATCACATCATTATCTATAGGGCACAGCTGGTTCCTGCTGTATCAGTAGCCAATGAGCTCGCTACTCAATCTTCAAATACTTAGGTAGCATTTGCATTAGCAGTGCAGCGTGCACCTGAATAGATCTGCTACGGGTAATTCATGTACACTATATTGTACAGTAGCAGGATGTCTTGCTTGCTCACAGCAGCGTGTCTGTGTATGCATTGGCAGTAGCATGTCCCGTACTTGCTCTGCAGCAGTAGCAATAAAAGCAGCAGCAGCAGCATTGCAGATCTATTCCGCCAAGACCAAACATACAACATTGTACATGCCAAACACTCAGAGAATTGTCATGACAGAACTGTCATACTAAAAGATGAAAGTTCTCTTTATTTTCAGCATTCTAGCAGACGGCAGAAGGTTCTGTGCCAAAATCGACTGCAGGACTCTCAAGTGTCACGCATTGAGCGTGACAGTCACTCATTTTGGTCTTTTGTCACGCACTCTCGCCACACATTGTATTTCTCACGCTGAAAAACGATTTATAATATATTTAATATGCCACAGCGCCCAAAATTTCTCTGGCCGCGCCGCTCTCACTATGGAACCGGCAGGAATCAAGCGCGTCTCCCCTGGAGTTCTTAGTCGAGCCTGCCACTTATCAGCCAATCAAAAAAAAGAAAGGGGCTACACAATAGCCAATCAGAAAATAGCACTATTGTATCTGGGTAAGATTCAAGATAAGTCATGATATCCTGTTTTAATGTTACAAAAAATTCACAACTTGTTTGACACAAACAATGACAACTTGACTGCTGTTAGAGAATGTTTCCCAGATAATTAGCATCAGTTTTTCCACGTGTCTGTAACTTAGCCAACAGTTTTATAGCCTGTTCACTGACAACACCTGCTCAGAACAAGTAGTTAGGCTTAGTCATATTTTCGTTATCACACAATGACTGACATATTGTCACATTATAAACATCTCTCTCTCCAAATAGGCTTAATAATTTTATAAGCACTAAATAAAATAAAGTGTATTGCATAGTCGATGTTATAGGTCACTTTTAAAATCATGTCATATTTTATAATTATATCCTGGCCATGGATGCATTAATCATTGCATCTGTCTTTCAAAGATGTCAGGTAAAAAGCAATTAAGCATCCTCTCATTCGCCCTGAGAGGAAAGCCCCCTAAAAAGACCAGGTTAGAGGATGCTGGCCCAGAGAGGGTGGTGACAAGGGTAGGCCCATTAGAGGAGGAGACGGTGCAGGTGGAAGAGGAAGAGAATAAATACTTTATATTTGGTTGAATTGTCTGATTAGTTAATTCTGAACACAGCTACATACCCAACTATAAACAGGTGTGCACACTTATGCAGTAAAGCTATTTTAAGTTTTTAGTAACAAAAGCACACAACAGCAGCAAAAGTGTTTTGCAATACAACATGAACACAATAAGTACACTGTACCAATCAATTATTTTTATGGCAAGTACATACTAAAGACACCAAATATAAAGTGTGACCAGTATATTTAACTTTGATATTATTTTGACACTCCCCATGTGCAGAAGTTGTCGAGAGGTTTATTTAGGCTTCCAGTCTGTTTATTTAGGCTTCCAGTAAATAAACAGAGACTCACGACAACAAATAGGAAGAACACAGCACACAATAATTTTTAAAAACAATACATTTAATTGAGCCTAGATTGTATTAAAGGCAGATGAAAAACAACCTTTGCTCCTTTGCCTCGTCACAAGGGTCAGTGTGACTGGCCAGTTATCAGTACAGGAGTAAAAGCAAAGGCTTGTCACATATCTGGGTGAGTGCAACCAGTGCAAAGCCAAATAAGAGTAAACTAAAATCTTTGCCATGGCGAACAGGAGAAGAAATGGATCCCGTGCTAATGGCCGTGCTGGTCGAGGAGGAGTTCAACCACAACAAAAGCAGCAACGCAAGCGGCCACCTATTAAGGTTAGTTTGAACAACTAATAATATTATAATTTCATAATTTGACTATGCAGCATCTGTTTGGCTCTGATTCCGGCCTGTTTCTGTCCTCTCTAAAATATTCTGGTAACACTATATTTCGATGGTCCACTTTAAACATTATACTGACTATAATTAACTTTGAAACTACATGTCAACTTATTCTATTACCCTAATGAGAGTTAGTTGACAAGTTACTTATAGTTAGTGCAATGTCTGAAGTGGACCATCGAAGTAAAGAGTAACCAATATTCTTAACCATGAAGAAAATAACTTACTGCAGTGAAATATGTATCCACTTTATATGGAGAAATCTATGAATTGTATGAATGAATGCTTTAAAATACACTAAAAATTCATTAGACGGAAATATGAAACCAAAAGAGCAGCACATGGCTTATAATCATTGGTATTTCTCTTACATAATCTATGAAGTTTGTTATCTGAGTACATGGTACAGATTCCAAGCCTGATGCCTTCCTCTATAAAGTCACGGAAATTATTATTTATTTTATATACAGCTCATAGTTCATATCCACCAATCAGATCCATCAAGCAGTGGTGTGGTGTGGTGTGATTATAACTATTTATCTCTGTCTGACAGTGGCCCTCTGAGGGGTTCCCTCCTGAACAGCTGATGGTTCTAAAGGGCAATTCCAACATCATAGATTATTGGGAATTTGTGCACACACTCATTCATGCACATTTATTGAACACCTGCATATTTATAGAGTGCTTGCTCAGCTCCTCTTATCAAACAAGGACAATATAATTGCTCAAGGAGGTACAAAAAACTAATTTGTACATTTTGCAATCAAATTTTTGTATAGTATTTTAGGGCATGTGTACACACCAACGATGTACTAAAAATGGAAATATTTTTTCCTTCGAGTTTTTCGCGTACAGATGACAATGTTGTCAAAACGATCCCCTTTCACACTGATCCACGATAGCAATTAAAAACGCTGTATTCTGCTGCAAGGCAGCTTTAGAGAGCTTTTTAGACAGTTTCATGTGCTTTACAGGACCTGATTCCAGTAATTTTTAATAATAACAGCCAGTATTTCTCTGATAGGCTCTAAGAGAACCAGCCATTTTTGCTAAACAATCAGGCAGTGCCTCGGACACCCCTCAAGACAAAGTGACTTTAGCCCAGGCACGCCGTGGCACTCCAGGTGAGAGAAAGTGTCCAGTGTAGCGATACGGGTAAGAGAAAATATTTTCATACAAATTGGTGAATCCAAACTGTACTCGAAGTATGTATTTGTTTTTTGTGCAGCTCATCGGCCCGTGCGAGTATATGCCGATGGAATCTTTGACCTCTTCCATTCGGGTCATGCCCGTGCTTTGATGCAGGCCAAGAATTTGTTCCCAAACACACAACTGATTGTTGGTGGTGAGTCACACTGGCGTATGCACAGACTCTTGTCCAGTTTTGCAACAAAACCACATCAACACATCAGGTTAGACGCCATATTGAATTTAACGCAAATGAGGCTGTGAGTGAAACAGTCTTTACAATGGCACACACTGTCCATTGGTCCTACTGTCACAAACTGCTATGACACAGTTAAGGGTCCAAATGCAGCTTTATTATCCAGAATCATAATCCATAAAACAGGCAATAGGTCAAAACCATAGACTGTAAAAAAAAGGTGTCTGTGACATCACCTGTAGGTTTCTGAAGAGCATTTTTGAACCACAAAGTGGGCGGAGCCAGCCGTCGCCATCTTGGCAGCGCGTCAACGCTCCCGGATAAACGAAAATGGGCAAAGAGGCGGTGACGCGACGGCTAACAGACAGCAGACAAACGGCCTTAATTATGCATTTTAAGGCTTAATATAATTTAAACGGATGAGTTATAAAATAAAATAAAAATCCCCCCCCCCTCACAGTTGTCATGAAAGGCAAAATTAGATACATAGACCAAACCCACTTTTTGTACCAGGCTGTTAACATTTTTTCTGCTGTAAAGTTGGGCATCTTTACATGGGGAGTATATGGGATTGACTATTTTTTGGAGCCTGTCTCTAGTGGCCAGTCGATGAATTTCAGTTTAAGCCACTTCCATGTTGGATTCAAGAGAGAGATCAGAAAGTTGCAGCTTGATCAAAACACAGGGAAGATAATCCAAAAAGACAGCAAGGCAGAAAAACACAGGCAAACAGGGAAATTCAGGAAACTAGGCAGAAAGTCACAACCAAAACAAAGGTAACCAGAGGGCACGCACTCAGAAATGCAGTGTGACACTTACAAGACTTTGCAAAGAATGAGTGAAAACACAGGGCTTAAATAGGCAGGCATTAACAAGATAATGAGACACAGTTGAAAGTAATCAAACATAAGTCCAGGCAATGGGTTATGGGAAATGCAGTTCATGATAGGAAATCCAAGGAGATGGGAGGGGTGCCCTCTGGTGGTGATCATGTGCACTCCAGCTGGTGGATGTGACACCTAGATCACTTAATTTTCACAACTACTTTCAGAACTGTTTTATAGAGTTTTTGTCTACTGAAAGATATTTTTATTTTTTTCGGAAAGATGTTTTGTCAGCTGAACAATCAGTATGATTTTAAACAACAGTACAATCCATTGAACACACTTTATTCTATCTCTCCACCTCCCTAAAAGCTGATGTGCAGAAAATAAAGCTGAAGAAGTTTTGTAAACAGAGACTCGTCTCCATGTTCATGACTCTTCCCACCATGGGCCCATACATTCCTGAGTGAAGGGGGACTGAGAATATTGTGGCAGCACTGAGAAATAAAGATATCATCTAACACTCTCACAGCCTCGTTTTTATTCCCGTGAATTTTTTTTATATGGCGCTATCCTGACTAAGGTCTATTAGCCTCATGTCCAAAATTTGGAAAAGCCAAAGGTTTATTCGACTTTAGTCTTTAGTCTCTTTTTCATTGTCTTAAACCATGCCTGATGACTGCTCCATACCTTGTGTGCATCTCTGTCAGTTTGCAGTGATGCTCTGACGCACAAGTATAAAGGCTACACAGTGATGACGGAGGACGAGCGATATGAAGCCCTCATACACTGTCGTTATGTGGACGAGGTGGTCCGTGATGCTCCCTGGACCCTCACTCCTGAATTCCTTCAAAAACACAAGGTAAATTAATATTCAGTTCACTGTAGTAAAAAAAAAAACATTATTACATAAAATGTATAATTTAATTATGTCCATTTTGTGTGCAACCCTGTTACCACAAAACTTTTCCCCTATTAACATATAACATTCTTTAAAATCTTGACATCCAAGAATTAATTAACACAATTTTGAAGAGAGGACAAGTAAATAATTTCATTACATTATCTTAATTTTTACACAGGTTGTTCTGTTGACTGCATTTGTCAAGTTATTGTATGAAAAAATAATCAAATAAATATTTTTTTTTAAATAAATGTACATTGATATTCGTTTATTAATAACTACAACCCAACATTTGTTGTCTCAAATAGTAGCAAGCTGCTAATGTAACGTGTTCTGTTTTGGTTTAGTTTCATTGTTCTGGTTGGAAAGCCTATTTCCTGAGCTTCTTCCCTGTGATTCTCCTACGTCTTCCTAGTGGAATTTACTATTAAAGACTCCTTTTGTTATCCTTTGTGATCATTCGCTTACAAAAGCCTACACAGCGCCTGACAGCTACTGAGTGACACCTTAATTTAGACTGCATTTGCAACCCTGTTACCAGTGCTATTTTAGTAGTTGATTTACTATTATAATTTTTTGTCATTTTTATTAGTTTTTTTATAATTGTTTTTGTTTATTTAGTTTGTTATTTTGCTGTCTCAACTTAAACTAACTGAAAATGAGAAATACTGCCTTGACAGCTAGCTAAAATAAAATAAGTTTACGCATTTTTATATATTTTATTTCATTTCGGTTAATGTTCAGTTAATAACCTTGCCTGTTAAACATTCGGTACAGTTTTCTATTTTTACTGTATTATTATATTTACACAATATTGACCTTTTTTTAAAATTAATGTTTTTGCTTGACACTTGCAAAATCACGTTTTTTAACTATTTAGACAAGATTTTAAACTGCATTCTGTCCAAAACTTTAACAGGGTTGCAAAAATAGCAAATTACATAAATAAATAAAACAGATAATTTCAAAATGAACTTGACATTCAGTTTCCATATTGAAAAATGGGGAGAACGCTCTGTTTTATACCATATTCATGGAAAAGTTAATCAAAAAGAATAGAGAGATCATTGAAAATGTGAATTCATGGTGTCATACCTATTTATTTATTTATTTTCCTGTTGTCCTCAGATTGACTTTGTGGCACATGATGATATCCCATACACCTCTGCTGGATCAGACGATGTCTACAAACATATTAAAGAAGCAGGTAAAGACTTTAACAGCAACCAAACTGCACAGTTATAGAGCTGAGTCAAAGGACTCATAAGAATAAACTTCTTCTACATGATCTGTAAGGAATGTTTGTGGCTACTCAAAGAACGGAGGGGATCTCCACCTCTGATCTCATCACGCGCATTGTTCGAGACTATGACGTCTATGTCAGGCGTAACCTGCAGAGAGGATACACAGCACGGGAACTCAACGTGGGCTTCATCAATGTAAGAAAGAAATTGTATGGCTTCAGAACACTTGGAATATAATAGAAAAGTGGTATTTACTACTTTTATGTGATCTTTGAAACACATCGCCAGCAAAAGAGTTGACAGGTCATTCCAAAATTTCCTAAATGTATCCTTCAGTGTTCAACGGAAGAAATTTGGTACGATATGAGGAAGATGAAATGAAGATGGGATTTACATGTTTAGGTGAACTATTCCGACTCTTGATTGACAGGAGAAGAAATATCGTCTGCAAGAGCAGGTGGACAGAATGAAGGAGACGGTGAGGACGGTGGAGGAGAAGTCCAAACATTTAGTGCACCGTGTTGAAGAGAAGAGCCACGACCTCATCCACAAATGGGAGGAGAAATCTCGCGAGTTCATCGGAAACTTCCTGGAGCTGTTCGGTCCAGATAAAGCCTGGGTACACTGAAAAAAAAAAAAGTGGTGTAGAAACAAATTTCTCTCAGAAATTGCTTGTAAATTTCACAAACGATTACAAAGAAATGGCAAGTGACACACCGAATTAAAAGTAAAAGTTTGTACATGGCAAAAAAATTCCTTATCAAGTATTTTTGTCTTTGTTTTCCAGTACAAATATCTAAACATTCTTAAATCAAGATACATATACTTGAGAAGGAATATGGCATAAGACAAAAAGTTTAGTTTTCTGAAAAATAAATTGATACATTCTTTAGAAAACAAAACTTAAATGGTTAGTCATTAATTACTCGCCTTCATGTCGTTCCAAACCTTTAATACTTTTGTTCATCTTTGTAACACAATTGAAGATCTTTTTTGATGAAATTTGAGAGCTTTCTGTTCTCAATTGACAGCAACGCAATTACCACTTTGACACTTAACAAATTAACAAACAAAACTCAGGCATTGTATGTACAGTGTTATTTACCATTTTTCAAATTGCTTTAATTTGTGCTCTGTAGCACATGATCCAGGAGCGGAGTGGCCGTGTTCTCCAGGCTCTGTCTCCCTATCAGTCTCCAAGTACGTCGCCCAGCTCCAGTCCCACCAGAAGACGCTCTACATCGCCCGTCACCCACTGGCAACCGCTTTCATTCACCGCTGCCCAAAGGAGCCTCAGTCAGCAGTAGTGAGGGTGACAAGGAGGAGAATGTAGATGGATGCTGGCTCTACCTCCTGCACATCTAAGCAGGCACCTTCTCATTCTGTTTACTGTATTTTATGCACCAAAATGTTTCATAATTGAGATCTACAATGGCATGCTGCTCAAAGATCCAGACTGACCTCATAATTCTGTAGAAAAAAAAATTTTTTAAATGCCATGATTTGTAATAACATTTAAACAGAACTGAGCACTTCATAACTTGTCTGTCAAATTAAGGCCTGGTCACCCCAAGAAAGATTAGAATAACTGTTACTATATTAGCATCCACACCAAGGGACCATAACGTTCCGTTTATTAAAAGTCAGCAGCATAGTTGTCATCTGCATCTGCTGCTTTAAATGCTCAAGCTCTTTAAAGTTCGGTAGATTCTGATTGTCTGTCAATGTTTTTAGCATCCATCAGCTGAAAAAAAAATTGTATAAGGATAATTGTGCCATTGTCATTATCCCTGTGATGTAGACGTCACTATTCTCACAGAATTAGAGTGATTAGTAAAACTTTATGGTTGTAATTATAAATATATATATATAAAACATATTTATGAATTATGTATTTTATTAAACACTATCTGAACTAACAACATGTTCTAAGAATGTTTTGCTCATGTTCTCTGAATGTTCAAAACGTCCAGTTTTTTTTTAATGTTTTAAAAACTTTTTTCCTTGGTTATGTGAACATTTCATTTTGCAAACATTATGGGATTGTTACTTTTGAATGTTTGCTGAACATTCTGAAACAAGTAGTAACATAAAAAAAAAAAAGTTTAGGTGAACATTCACATAAAACGCTTCAGGGAAAAAACGTTCCATGAAAAATGTCTAATAATGTTTTAATGCCAATGTTTTAAGAACATTATTGAAGACCATGGTCCTAGTTTATAAAACGTGCGTACGTACACACAGATTTGAAGACTGTCTATGCTAAAATCCAGGCCAACGTTCATATTTACCGTTTTTGACGTGTTTTCCTTGTGGCAGAGAGTCGGAGTACTGTAGGTATTTGGAAATCTAATCAATTCTTGTCGCAAGCCGTTCTCAAGTAAGGATTTGGACGTTGACTGCTGCTCTTTACTGGTAATGACAATAATAAATTACATTAATTAGGCCGCATTTACAAGGCGGAAGTCTGAAACCATTCAGCTGTACACAATTTCGAGATCATTTGCAATTTATAAATTTCACTTCTGGAAGAGAGGCGTACGCACGATTCACAAATGTAGGATGGCTTCTACGCATCATTTTATAAATGAGGCCCCAGATAACTTTGAGCAAACATTCTATTAAAGTTACTGGAAGAATGTTTGTTCATCATAACTTTGAGACAACCTTGCCAGAACGTTAGTTAAAGTTCAGAGAATGTCCCCTGTAAGTGGGATGTTGTTCTGAATGAAATGAATGGTGTACCATTTGACCTAATGTGTTAGAGTGTTTTAATACACTGATTAGGTTAGATTTAACATGAGCTAAGAAGGACGTTGCAAAATATGGCATGACACAATCATGTAAGGAACATAACAAATATACTAATTTACAGTGGCCGAGAATTGCTGACAAATTTGATAGATGGATACTCACACATAGTGCAAATACAGGAATATTTTGAAACTAGTGCAAAATAACTGCATTATAAAAGCCTGTATTGGGAGGCATTATTGAAACATTGCTCTCAAGTACACATTCAAACCATAGCATCGACTACTATAAGATTAGTCACATGCACTTACAAATGGGCGTTAATCCATTAGCCAATTAAAGTGCTATCAGTGCTTGTCCATTATGTGAATACAGTAGAATATAAAGCAATGCACTCAAATGAAAATATTTGAGCAAAACAGGAAACTGAAATTCACAATACATTAGCCAAACACCGAGACGATCCGGTTACTAACGTAACCTCGGTTCCCTGAGATAACAGGAACGAGCATTGTGTGAGAGATTTTCTCTCTTACACTATGGGAAACTCAGTTTTCTCTGAATACTGCAGCCTGATTGGTTCACGTCTGAATTTCACAAACAAATGGCCTTTCGGCCCGCCAGAATGGGCGAGGGCGATTGCTTATTTAAGTCGCACTGAAACGGCCATCTAGTCAGATTTTCTCAATCATGACAGTGTCGACTTGCGCATATGCGCAGTAGCACGGCATGATACGCAATGCTTGTTCCTGTTATCGCAGGGAATCAAGGTTACGTCAGCAACGGGAGCGTTCCCTTTCGATACAGTTCACTCGCATTACGTGAGAGATTTTCTTTATTACACTATGAGAAACGGCTGCAAAAAGCCGTGCTACCAGCGCAGAACAGAAGCCATCCTGCGAAGCCACAGCCTGGAGGCACTCAGTGAGGAGGGCCCCAGGCAGGCTACAAGAGTCAAGGACTTCAAATGTCCAGAAAGGGCAGACTCGGGTTCGATGACCTGAGTCTGAGGGTATGGTTATTTTAGAAAAACCCTGCCCTGAGGGTGGGGCCCACTCTAGGCCGACAGGACCCGTGCCTGAAGGACCAAGACGTCCAGGTTGTAGAACCTGATAAAGGTGGATGGTGATGACCAGCCAGCCGCTGCACAGATGTCATCCATGGATATTCCACCAGACCACGTCTAAGAGGAGGCCATTCCTCTGCTGGAGTGGGCTCTCACTCCAATGGGGCACTGACTTGTAGGGTAGCACTATAACATCCACTATCCAATAGGACAGTCTCTGCTTCGTGACTGCGTTGGGACGAGGCGGATATAGCCTTCTGGCCTCTCAGATAAATCTGACCATCAGGTTGCGTTTCCCAATTGACTGGCCGTGTATACTTTGAGCGTGGACGGAGTGTGTCCGCCGTCCAACAGCTCCTGAAGAAAAGAGAAGATGGACTCGATCTCACAGGATATGGGGTCTATAAGCGGGGTTGAGCACCAGCCGGTAAATATGTCACACTTTTATCAATAGAGGCGCCTGGTAGACGTAGATGTAGATAGTAGATGTAGATGGTAGATTGTGTTCATGACCCTCCGGGGGAGTCTTGGAGGCTCCTGTCGAGAGGCCATTGGTGGAGGCTGCACAACTCGGGTTGGGGGTGCCAAATTGACCCTTTCGGTTGGAAAAGGAGGTCCCTTCTCAGAGGGATTGGGCCTGGCCCGAAAATGCTCCAAATCACGTTGAACGTCAGGGGGTGGAGTCTCCATTCCCCTGTGGTGATATTTTTTACAGTCTTTGGTGGTGATCCGTTCCGGGACAGAATATCTGCTCCCGTGTTCATGGAAAGCTCGTACTGAGCGGAGATTGTCCTGTGCCCACAGGAGTAGGTATCGTGTCAGTCTGTTCAGTAGACGGGGCCTAAGACCACCCTGGTGGCTTATATAGGCTATAGGGCTGTCAAAATTGCTCAAAAATGACGTTCGAATATTCCCTCTAAAAAAAACACATATATTCGAACTATTCGAATATCTGGTTGCGCATTACGTCAATAACAGGACAAATTAATACAAAGAGACACAACCACTTGTATAGGTAGTTTATTTAAGTTTAAACATATTTGACAACGTATTAACTTACACAAAACCAAGTAAATCAACTAATGGCCAAGACCGCAGACCTTACTCTCGCTCGCACTCACAGGCACTCTCTCTCTCTCTCGCCCTCACGCTCTCTGCGCATAACGGTTTAAATGAACAACAATAAACAAATGTTGAGTGCTGATCGAGTTTTGTGCAAGCAATTTAAGGTCGCAACTCTTGTCCTAAATATAGCAGGCTTCATTCGGTGATTGAAACAAATATTATTAACATTAATTGAAGCTTTACAGTATATAGAACCGACATTGAACGCTCCGAGCGAGCTGTGCTGTGGTAAACTCATGGGTAAACTGCTGCTAGCTAGCCTGCTACTATGGCTATTTCGAGGGCGTCTGGCCACGCCCCCTTGGCGGGCTCTGACGTGTCTGATGTAATGCTAGCTCATTGGCGCACACGTTGGAGGCGCCCGTGCCATTGGATGTACAGTTGCCACAGCACAGCCAATGAGTGAGCCAGACACTCACTGTGCTAGCTGTGCATTTGGAAAATGCGTTTTATTTAAGCTTCAGAATTTTGCCACTCAAAGCAGACAGCCGCGCCTTTGCTACCGCGGGCGTGTTTTTCCACATGATTCGAATATTAATTTTCACCTTCGAATTTCTGTTTTTTTAAACTATTCGAATATATATTCGAATTTAGAATATTCGTTGACAGCCCTAATAGGCTACCACTGTCATGTTGTCTGACCGGACCAGGACATGGTGCCCCCTGAGCTCCCACTGAAATTCCTTAAAGGCAGGCAGTTGATGTGCCAGCTGGACAATTTTCAGGGAGCGATCCGGCGAAATCTAGGGTTGCATTTCGGACGAGTCGAGTACTGCCCCCACGAACATGACTTCAAATGTCCGCGAGAGATCACTCCCGGTGCTTTCCGGAAAAGACCGAAGCGCCGGCGACCTCAGATCACTTGGGCCTGGCTGTGTTTACAAGAGGTAAAAACGATATAAATACTGTTCGTTTTCTCACACAAACCGCTCGTTTCGTGTCTTAGGCCATCAATGTGTACTTACATTTACGAGTCATTAAATCATGTTTAATTTGGACTTCTCTGTGCATGCTCTTTGAGGTGGACCCCATAGGACTGCATTATATGACTGACAGACAAGAACGGTTTGACCTAAAAATATCAAAATTGAAAATACTGTGGACACAAAGACACCTACATCTTGGATGCCCTTGAGGTAAGCTAAAACATATCAAAAATTAATTTCAAAGTGAACTATCCCTTTAAATAGGCAGTCGGCCTCGCCTATTCCGGTGGGCTGAAAGGACATGAACGAATCAGGCTTCAGTATTTTCCCATAGTGTAAGAGAGAACATTTCTCAAGCAATGCGAGTGAACAGTATCGAAAGGGAACTAAGAAACAAGTTCCCTTTCGTTCTGTTGTTTCTTTACTTTGCCAGTATCACTGCATAAGTAGTACAAGCATATTTGATAGTAACTATAATTTAATAATAATTTACACTACCATTCAAATGTTTTGGATCAATTCGGGTTTTTTCGAAGTTTTCTAAAGAAGTTTCTTATGCTCACCAAGACTACATTTACAAAATCAAAAATACAGTAAAAAGTCTTATTTTTAAATGTTATTACAATTAGAAAATAACTATTTTCTATTTTAGTATTGTAATATATTCCTGTGATGGCAAAGCAGAATTTTCAGCATTACATTCAGCATTACAGTCTTCTTCAGTGTCACATGATCACATTTTTGATGATTCAAAAATCATTGATATGCTGATTTGCTGCTTAAGAAACATTTATTAGTATTAATGTTGAAAACAGTTGTGCTTTGATAAATAGACATTTCAAAAGAACAGCATTTATTTAAAATAGAAATCTTTTGTAGCATTATAAATGTCTTCACTTTTGATAAATTTAATTTGTCTAAGCTGAATAAAATTTATAATTTCTTCAGAAAACAAAATATTCCTGACCCTAAACTTTTGAACAGTAGAGTATGTATAATAATTTATTTATATAATTTGTAGTAATAAAATAATTTATCATACACTGTAAAAAAAATATTGTTGGTGGTTACTTCAAAAATTAAGTAACCTGGATGCCTTAAAATTTTTAATTTATTGAAGTTAAAAAATGTTGTTAATACAATGAAGGAGAAACTCAAAATATAATGTTATCTGAACCACATAAATCATCTAAGTTGATTTGACAAAATATTTTTTTTTGTCATAAATCAGGTTAATATTTTTTACAGTGTATAAAGCAAATTGCAAGAAAAAGCCACATGGTACATCAAACTAACAATCTGGTGTATTCTCCACATAACATTCTTCCAACATCCTTCACACCCTCACTGATGTAAAACTATTCACTCATTAAGTCTGACGTCACACGTCAACGCTTCCGGGTCCAAGCACTCAAACACTGCTAATATACACTCACAGTGTGTTGGTTGTAATACTACCAAAAAATCATGATCCTAGATTCCTAACCTTTATCTCCATGCCGAAATCCCAGATGGCCAAACAGTGATTCAACTTTTTATAAATTGTTAAAATATTTATGCCCGGGATGCCATGAGACTACACAGAGACTGTAGTGTACACTAAGTTTTTAAATGCTTATCTTAAACGTGCAATATGAATAAATAGGCTATAAATGGCTGTTGAGATAGTATTCTCAAGTGAAACGAGTAGAGGCTTGCACCCGGAAACACCATTCCTTACGTCACGACTTAATGTATTATTTTCAGACAGTTAGAAGTGGTAGTAAGCAAGTACTAAAAAGGCCTAGAATCAAATTTCCTTATCTGGCAGTGTTCAGTATAGCTTGGCAGCTGTAAGCAGTTCATTACTAGTTACTGCAGCAGCTATACTAAAGTCATTTTTTGGCTTTATATGTGGATGCATCTCGTGGGTCACTGCTCGGGTTACTCCAGTCATCAGCCTCAGGACCTGTCTGGTAATGTCGCCATGCTGACTTATTGAAGACTGGAAGACGCTCATAAGATTCACTCGAAAGAGCCTGGAGAGAGTGGAGAGAGGCGGCGACTTTCTAGTCGAAGCTAATATTTTTACCCACTGTAATCCAAGTGTCCCACAGATAGAAACGTCAATGCAATTACCTTAAGATGAATTACTGCATCTGTCCCGAGCCCTTCAATCGAGTACAAGTTCAAGTCTCCCTGAAAGTAGCGCGCATAGAGTCTGGAGATTGGCAACCCATAGCCAAATCCAGCCTGCAGAGACAATGTAAACAGGTTGCTTGAAACCACACATACATATAAACACAGACGTAAGCTTTGTGATGGGTATTTACCAGTGGGACAGCAGCTTGAGAGGAGTCCAGACGTGGTATTGGGGCAGTGGAATACATATAATTGAAGAGACGATCAATCTTTCGTAAAGGGACACCCCCACCTTTATCACTGATCTTAGAAGACAGACACATAAGCATCAAATTAATAAAGTGCACGTGTTATGAGATTTAAGCAAGTCTCCATAAACATTCATGTTTTTGTGAAATAGGCATGTGTTGAACCTTTATGGAGAGGTCTTCTTTTCCCAGAGTTACCATTGCTTTCACTGGAGAAAGACCCTCACTGTTGTTTTCATAGAGCTCTACCGTTGCCCGCATGGAATTCTGCACATACATACCGGTACATAATATACTGACTTACTCAAAAAATATATAAAATTAAAATGAATAAAATGGCTTACAAAAGCCCACCTAAAGCGTGATCATTTGAGAAACACCTCATTTAATTCCACTTAAAACGTCACTTAAAAATCTAAGCAACTTTTTCGTGACACTTCAATATAAGGTTCATTTTGTTAACGTTATTTAATCCATTACATAAAATGAAAAATACTTTAATAGCATTTATTAATCTAGGTTACATATACTAATAATTTTTTACAATTTGGAGTTAAATTTCTACACATAGATTTCTACAGTAATGCATTTTTTAAATAATTTGATTTTAATTAAAATACATAACATGAGTTATTGTAGTTATTGTACAATTATCTAGTGATGGTGTTAGCTACATACAGTATGTGCCTACATACCAGTGCATGCATACCAGTAAACTAAGAAGGTTTTCTTTTGGGGCGCTTAATGACCTATGCTATTTGTGCCTAAGCCAATACGGTTAAAACTTACCTAATTAGAAAGCCCACTATGTTAGCTCTATGGTAGTATGATAATTTAGGGCATTTGATAATTGTCAGTCAAAACCCTCTATCCTCCTATTTGTATATGTGAAAGATTAATAGATGACTAGACAGAGAGCGTGACAGCAAAATATGGTTGAATGTGTATACATGTGTGAAGCATATTTCACTTTAACTTGTTCTGATTTAGGAATTAAAAGGCAGACCACGCAATAATGCACAGTGATAAGGAGTAAAATAATGTTCATTTGTATTAGATGTTGAATACTGGAAATGCGCTGCAAACTTTTTCTAAAGGCACGCTGCAAACTAATAACAGCAAACGCTGACCAAGTATTTGACAGTTGAGCAGCAAGCTCATTGGCAACTGATACAGCAGGAACCAGCTGTGCCCTACAGAGAACAATCGCTGAATCCGAAATCGCATACATGTACTTATTTTGAATAAGTAATTACTTCATGACCGCTAAAAAAGTATGTTCTATATAGTATGAGAGTGTGTAGTATGAATTTAATCCAGGCATACTACATTCTCATTGTTGTCATTATCATGTGACCTGTGTCAGTTACGCTTTACTCCCATTCACAAATCCTCTCCCGTGGCCTCATGGGACAGAAAAAGTGTCCATCATATGCACACTTCAGAATTTCACCTGAAAAAGTAGGTCATCAGGTACTTTTCGCCTACTCTTTGTTCAGTGAATTTGGACATACTTCTGGTCACATACTGTTTTTCACCTACTATATAGTACTATATGTATGGTATGTGATTTCGGATGCAGCCAATGTGATTGCAAGCAGATTGAGTTAAGGACCTACGGTATCACCCTGTGCCATCTAGAGTTTCATGACAGAATTTTGTATATCTGCCCTTAAATGTTTAAATAAATAAAATAAATGTTGTTTGTTTTCTTCTAATGTATTATGACTAAACACAAATGAATAATGCTATATTTATAAATTAGCTTTAACCTAGATTAATAGATGCTGTAAATGTTGTTTGTCAATTTCTTCATTGTTTGCACCTAATGCATAAACTAATGTTAACGAATTGAACCTTACTGTAAAGTGTTACCCAGTTTCCCATCTCCTTTCAAATGACCCCACTGTCTATTTCTCTTGCCTTGAAGAGCTCAAACAGCATGTGGAAAAGATGAGAGGGCACATAGACCACCTGTATAGGCTTCTTTGGGGTTTTGGCTAGCAGATAGAGTGAGATAAGACAAGAAGGCACAGATAGATTAAAAAAACAACTATGATTTTGATATATGTTATTAAGACAATAAGAGAGATCACATTCTCACAGTTGAATTCCCCGATCTTTAGTTCAGGTGCCATCATGTAGTACTGCTCACAAAGCATCTTTGCTGTCTCATATGCATCTGGAAGGAGATATCAGAATCTTCAAAATGGTTTATGTTATGTATCTGTGCATTTTAAGTATCTTTTAACTTACCTCTCACCACTTCAGCAACATTGCAGGCTGGGTCGATGCTTCCGATGTGTTTTGGTTGTGCAAGAAAAGTGGCATCGCCAAACAGAAGAGCTGAAACAGATTAAAAGGGCTGCTTATTGCCATACTTCAGGAGCTTGAGATCCCAGTTTCTAATTGGTATCAGGACATTTCTTCTGTCGTATTTAATTACTTAACATTTATCCAACATGAATGTGATGTCACCCACTGTGCTGGTTGATGAGCATGCGGAAAGAAATGCGATTGGTGTAGAAGCGGTCAAGGAAGTACTGCACATTGCTGCTGATGAAGGGGTCGAAACCAAACTTCTCTTTATATTCGATGACACCCTGGGCCATGGTGGGCACCACGTCATTGTGCCTGTTCCGAATCTTAATCAGGATCTCTAGGAAGCTGAAGCCCACAATAAGAAGTTATTTATACTGGAAGACTTTAGTTATTGAGACATCACACTTGCAGTTTATTAAGAAACTGATACCTGGTTCACTTAGCATTTTTAACACAGAACTTAAAAATGCAGAAAAAAGGGCTTTTATGACGTATTTTGTGACGGAACTTACTGAAAATACCTAACAATGCTGTGTGCTGGGCTAAAAGTGCTTGTTGTTGTATGTGTGCGTAGATATTTTTACCAGCTGAGAACTCACGAAGAGCTTATATATGTAAAGGAGTCAAAACGGCAGCAGGAATTGTAACAAACTGTAATAGACAACATATAGCTCTTATGGCGAGATAAGACCTCACATCTTGCTTTGGGTCATTTAGATTGCATTCATATTTCAGTCGTACTGCAGCAGAATTAATTTGGAAGCGGATGTTTTTCAGTCCATTTGTTCGGATGGCTGCTTTCACACTTATTTAAATGAACCACACTAACAGAGCAATCGCATGAGAGTTCGTTTCAATCGAACAAACCTGCCAAGTGTGATCCATTATGCTACTATACTGCAGTATTTTGGTAAAATTAATAGAGCTAAACATGCATTTTTAGTACAAATACACATTTAATACACATACCTTTAGGCAAGAAATAAAGACAATAATTTTACACTTTCCCTGGCAAAATTGTGTTTGCTGAAAAACAGGACAGCACGTTTGCAAAGGTTGGAGACTCACTCATTAAGGGTGTGGGGATCTTCTGGACTTCTTGTCTCGTATTCTAACAGCTCTTCAAAGCTCCTGCTGTACCTGATACCACAAAAAAAAAACGTATGGTATACCACTGGCTTCCTTTCTTTAAAACTATCCTGTCATTCCTCTCATAACCACTAGGTGGCGTATGTGGCTCAGTGAGAGTGAACAGTGAACAATTTTTAGTGTGAAGAACCTTTTTCAGCTGTAAAGAACCTTTTGTGTAATGGAAAGATTCCATGGATGTTAAAAGTTCTTCATGTATAATGTATGAGTCTGCACAGCATGCACTGCATATCTAGATGACTGATCAGCAAAAATTAAGCAAAATATGGCAGAGCACACTGCAACTACAATGCTGAAAATTTACTTTCAATTTACTTTGATTTTCACTCATAAATTGCTAGTAAAGCGAACAAATAATTACAAAGACAAATGACAAGCAACACATTGAGTTAAAAGAGAAATTTTGAATTGACGTAGAAAGACTCAAATAGTATTTTCTTGTAAATGTATTCCAATAATCTTTACTTTATTCATAAAAAAATCATTCAGTGTGCTGTGTCCCATAATTTAATGTTCTCAACCTGTTCTTTCTTTTCCAGTCTGAGACACATTTTTAAAGGGATAGTTCACCCAAAAATGAAAACTCTGTCATTAATTACTCACTCTCATCTCGTTAAAACCCGTAAGACATCTTCAGAACACAAATCTTTTTGATGAAATCTGAGAGCTTTCTGTCCCTCCATTGACAGTCTACGCAACTACCACTTTGACGCTTCAAAATGTTTTTAAAGATCTCGCAAAACTAATCCATATGAATTGAGCGGTTTAGTCCAAATTTTCTGAAGAGATTCGATCGCTTTATATGATGAAGTTTGAATTTAAACATTGATCAGCGAACATAAACAGAAGCTAAATCAAACCTGCTTGATGCACAAGAACAATCCTCTTGCGGATGCTCATGAAGTTCTGTGTAACACAAGAATGAACCTCATTGGTTATTGTTGAAGCTCAAACGTGCTGCGTAACACGAGAATGAACCTCATTGAGCTTCCGGTTACCAGATCTGATGTGTGAGTTGATGAATGTTTATATTTGAAAGTCCCCCTGTAGTCAATAATCTTTGATCACCAAAATGACATTTAAAAGTTTTTTCCTTGAAAAAAAAAAGTCTTCATGCCTTAAAATAGCTTGAATGTAACTCTACACCCTTGCCTCATTTAGCATACACAGTTATATGAATATGAAAATTATCCCCGCCTCCACTCCCTCGCACCAGCTCAGAGATCCACTCATTCACGTGATTGGTTAGTAGTTTGTGACGTCAGAAACACCAGCGATTTCAAAAGTTTTCAGACTGTCTTTGGTTCAACTGAGGGTTTTAAGGACAAAATACTCAGCAATGGTGTTGACTTATGAATTTGCACATGGTTTGTCTTAAAGCATATTAAAAACACCACATAGAAATATAAAAAACATTAAAAGCCTGATTTTCACCACAGGGGGACTTATGTGAATAAAAGCCTAAATTAAATCTGTTCGTCATATAAAGCGATTGAGTCTCTTCAGACAATTTGGACTAAACCGCTTAATTCATATGGATTCGTTTTACGATCTCTTTATGAACTTTTTGAAGCGTCAAAGAGCATTGCATAACTGTCAATGGAGGGACCGAAAGCTCTCGGATTTAGTTCTTAATTTGAGTTCTGAAGATGAACGAAAGTCTTACGGGTTTGGAACGACATGAGGGTGAGTATAATTACTGACAGAATTTTCATTTTCGGGTGAACCAACCTTTAAGATCTCAATATCTGTTCAGACAGCCAGACTTTTAGATATTTTATACAAAGATGGAATTAAAACGGTTTTAAGATGATCACTGGACGCCATGCACTTGACAACAATGTCGCATATACTATTAATCAATCGTGGAATAATGCTTTATAACTTATGTGATGCTACTGTCACATATGTATTCAGAACACTCGCTCTGAGCACTTTACACCAAACCCAGTCACTGTTACTCACAGCTTACTCACAGCTCACACTCATCATCACACCTGGCAACAGGGACGGATGACGCAGTCGTGCCCTGGCCACTGACCTTTCAAAAGGCCCCCAGTGCTCCGATTTCTCATTGCGTATGGGTTTAAGTGGTGCAGCGTAGCACTCCGATTTCTCGTTGAGCGGGTGGTGGTGGTGGGTAAGTCGACAGCCCCGCCCCCCAACCCCTATCATCACTCTCCCACCCCCGGCAGCTTGTCCAGGCCGCCCCTATAGACTAGTGCCCGGTTGGCCCGTGCGTTTATCCGTCCCTGCCTGGCCCTCACTGAGCCCTGCCCTCCTCACCAGGACTCCACCAGTTTGACGGACGGCTGGCTCTGAAGATTGGGGGGCAACAAGGTAACTTCCCTCATCGTATTGGCCAACCTCACTGCCAGTTCTTTCCGCAGAAACATGTAGGAGGTTTTTTCACATGCATTTTCCCTGCCTGGTTAAACAAGAAGCAAGAACAAGTTATTCTTTGTTATGCAATGATGCGCCTGTTTAGTCTGTATGTATGAGTGACACAGCAGTATTACAACCATTGTTTAATGCCAAAGATTAGAAAAAAAAAGCAAAGTCATTATAAATATAATAAGAAAGTAATGACCATGAATTACAATAATCAATCAATTAAGGGCACTGAGAAGGAATGTGACACCTCAAGTATATTAACATATAAATTATATACTATACATAGACTGTAAAAAGATACTATACCAGTAGAAAGTTTATAATTACTATTTCCCACATTTTAGAATAATAATGAAGTCACCCAATCGGTGAAATAACACAAATGGAAGTTGGGATTTAGGTAGTGAATTGTCTGCACACTCCAGTTTTTTTTTAATCCACTAGGTAATATATATTTCTTTGTCTTTCCAAACCTTTCACTGGTAGTGTATGCTTGACATCATGCATAAAACACACACACACATTGGACTCTTGAGATACAAGTTGTGTAATAATAATAATGCATTTATTTATTATAGATATCTATTGTACCTAATATACTCATACAGCACGTATTATTTAGCCTTTGAAAATTGGACCAGGTTCATGATGTTCTGAGTGATATGTAACGGCGAGTCTATTTTTATTCAGTTGATGGCAGTGCCAATGCTGAGCTTTAGCTTTCACTTGACCTTAACATTTAAGGTTAATATAGGCATGTCAAGTGTGTTGATTTAATCACACAGAATATGTGGTGAAATTAAAACCAAATTATTCAAAATGAGACACACATCAGAAATCGCTGATTCAAGTTCAGCACGAGACAATTCTACATCAAAAATACAATTTGTTGCATTATTGGCGGTTCTTTAACTCCATGAGTTTATCCCAAGGGTTCATTACTCACCAAAATCCAGGAATTGCTTGATTGACATCGGTGAGGGCGAAAACCTTGAATAATATTCGATTTTGTGCGTGACATCTTTCAGCAAGTAGTAAAACAGTTTCATGTTTAGGTCTGTCAACTTCCAAACAGCTCGAGTCCCGCGCTGCGCGTTCACTCATTCAACACTTTACGATCTATTTCGTTTCTATAGCGACAGCGTTGTTGTGGTGTGGTTCTCCTCCTCACGTGACATGACAGCGCGTGCTATCACTTGCAGGGTTGATTACACTGGTTGTCTGTACTGCAGGATGGATTAAGACATGGATCTGGAATGTAATATAAATATATAGTGATAAATTCTTGCTTTAAGCTTCTATTTTGTGCTAACTTGTACTCTAATATACGGGGAGATCCATTATTAGGAGATAATAAATACATAATTTGTGACTTTGGTTTTGAAGATGAAAACATAGGTCAAAACCCAATCAATAGCCTGCAGTTGTTGAACAGACTGGGACTGGGTGGACGTGATTTCACCAAGTACAAAATGTTCTTGGCTGAATCAACATCTTTTTTGATCCTGGAACAACATTCTAATCAACCAATCAGATTTGAGGGACAAGTTTACAGTTTATGTCAAGTTTAGGCTTACAACCAGGGTTAGGTGCTTCTACGTCAGTGTTATTCACCTGTCATTTCCCTCTGTTTTTAGGGATAAGTTATGGGTAGGGTAAGGGTTAGATTTAGGGGTAGTGATAAGGTTAGGACAAATTTTTGGACAGGAATGTTGTTCTAGGAGGTTCAACAAAATGTGTTGATCTAGCAACATGTCTTGGCAAAATCATGGTGATGAACAGACTGTTAGAGTGGTGGAGCTTAGATTGTTTCACTGTTACAAGGCACATATAGCCCTATATAATACGTAAGGGCTGCACATCAGTATCACAGCATATCCAAAGTAATTTATGCCCATCATTTTTAACATTTTTGTGACATTACAAAAAACTCCAATTTTAATGTAAAAAAAAAATTGTTTCAACTTTAAAAAAAAGTAGCTAAGTGTTTCTGCTACCTTCAAATTTTAAGTTTAGTCAACTTGAAATGTGAAGTTGTACTAAGTGACAATATTTGATATTTGAGTTGACTAAACTGAAAATGTGAAGGCAGCAAAAACACTTACTTTTTAAAGTTAAAACAACATTTGTTTTACAGTGTTCTTTTTATAAACCAACCAGTGATCTAGCATGAACATACAAAAAAACATAAGAAACTACTTTTATTGAACTAGCACTTGAGATCAGTGATATTTGGCACTCAGTTAATACATTTAAACTTATATGATAATTACACATTCAAATCAAGAGGCAATACTGGACCAAATAAACAGCAAAAAGTAAAAAGCAACTCAAAATTATATAATGGTTTAAAATTAACCATTAAATAAATTATATTTAAGGAAATAAACAATATCAATAATAAAAGTTGTATGAAAATGAATGCAGACTAAATATGTTAACAAATGAGAACATAACACAGTACAGAAACCAGACCTAAATTATATAAATGACTAAATATTAATGAACAATAAGAGTTACACAAAGGAAATAAAGAGCCATCTTGTAGCTTGAACAGTAAACCATATGCCAAGTTATGGGTTTGATTCCCAAGGAGAGCAAGAACTGACAATACCGTAAAGCATGTCGCTTTGGATAAAAACATATGCCAAATGCATAAATTAAATAAGCCGTATTTGTAGCGAAGTCAAATGCAGCAAAGTTAATGTTAAACAACTTTAATTTGAAAACATGTTAGGTTAAATCTGACATGAAAAATCTATTAGCTACATATGCTTAAAATAATGAATAATGCAATAAGCCTATTACATTAATCCGAAGACATCCTCTATAGCAATTTAGGATGTTGCATAAGAGGTGATAGCTAGCCAGTCAATAGAACTTGATATACTGTAATCTGCAATGTCAGCAACCATTAATCCTCACTGAACTACAGATGATAGAATAAGGGTCAGCTGTTATTTATGACATGATAGCTTGGAGGTGTTTGTAAACAGGTGGGATTGATAACACTCAGATTCTCTATTGATCTGATGACAGCACAAATATCATGCTTTTGTTTGCATAAAAGTGTACCTTTGTAACACACACAATATTGAAGTATGAAATACATAAAATACTGTGGAAACTGTTCTAAACTGTTCCAGATATCATCTTTTAACAAGCTTAGGGCTGAGGTATTATGATTACAATTACAAATGTTATGGGCCAGCAAAAACTCAAGACATGCCTTTCTCCTCAACCTTTCTACTCTGCTGACTGTCTTTTTCTTTGTGCTATATTATTTTTGAGATTATTATTCTTATTTCCTAATAAGTGTTTGCCAGATGTAATCTGTATGAAGTGAGTTCAATGTGTCAAACAACTCTAGGTGATGCAATAAGGTATTGCACAATTAGATTTACATTAGAAAGTAAATCAGATATATTTTAGATTCTGCACTATGTGTAGGTCACTAATCAAATATATACTATAAAATAAATGTACTATATATGCCACCAGCTTGAATGCCACCTGTCATTTTTTGTTAGGCTCTATACTATGGAATGCCAAAGCTGACTTAATTAAAAATAAATAAATACATAAATAAATATACGAATAAATGTAAAAAAGCAAAAATACATAAATAAATACATACATAAATAAATATACAAAGAAATGTAAAAAAGTACAAATAAATGAGTATTTATACTTTTATTTCCTTATTTATGTATAATTGTATTTTTCACACATTTATTTATTTATACATTTATTCATTTATTTATTTCCACTTTTATTTATTTCCACATTCATTTATGTATATTTGTTTTTATGTCTACATTTATTTATTTTCACATTTATTTATTTCCACATTTATTTATTTCCACATTTATTGGAATGGTGTTTGAATGGGCATGATGATGTCCTCCACTGCATGGGGTGAGATGCGTGGCTCACTAGCTGCGTTTACATGAGCCCCTTTTGTTTGATTTAAGAATAATTCCAAATTGATGACTTGTGATTAATCAGTATCTAAGAGCAGCATGAAATATGGGTTGTGTTTTAAGCATTTGAATTGTCACCTGTTATGCATACGAAATTATGAAACGCGAATGTAAACCGTGTATTGAGTCGCGTTTCAAACTCATTGATCAATATGCTTGCGTAGGAGTCAGTGAAATGTGCGCTGGTTTCTCTCCGCGTTCTGCGCTGGTGTGCGAGTCTCATCGACAATAAACGCAAGCTCTTATCAGCCCTTATCCACCGCGTTTACATTGTTATTAATTATGGAATGCCAAAGCTGACTTAATTAAAAATAAATAAATACATAAATAAATATACGAATAAATGTAAAAAAGCAAAAATACATGAATAAATACATAAATAAATATACAAAGAAATGTAAAAAAATAAAAAAAATTAGTATTTAACTTTTATTTCCTTATTTATGTATAATTGTATTTTTTCACACATGTATTTATTTTTTTATTTATATATTTATTCATTTATTTATTTCCACTCTTATTTATTTCCACATTCATTTATGTATATTTGTTTTTGTCTACATTTATTTATTTTCACATTTTATTTATTTATACATTTATTTATTTCCACATTTATTTATTTCCACATTTATTTATTTCGACATTTCTTTGTCCGTATGCTAATGAAGGGGGCGTGTTTTACCTCAGACATCAGCAATCGAGCTCAGAGTGGCAGTGCTGAAGCTTTGAGGCCACAGTTACACCTTGTGGTGTGTGACCAAACGAAACGCAAGAGGTGTGCGGACAATATCACATTTTAAGTCATGTATATCACCCTAACTTTATGTAGGGTAGGCTATATAGGGTTAACACACATAGCACACATGAACAGAAACTGCACTTCAACGGGTCTGATAGCAGACACTTGGACATGGAAGCGCATGAAAGTATCCACTATTAATAACAATGTAAACGCGGTGGATAGGGCTGATAAGAGCTTGCGTTTATTGTCGATGAGACTCGCACACCAGCGCAGAACGCGGAGAGAAACCAGCGCACATTTCACTGACTCCTACGCAAGCATATTGATCAATGAGTTTGAAACGCGACTCAATACACGGTTTACATTCGCGTTTCATAATTTCGTATGCATAACAGGTGACAATAGATGCTGCTCTTAGATACTGATTAATCACAAGTCATCAATTTGGAATTATTCTTAAATCAAAACAAAAGGGGCTCATGTAAACGCAGCTAGTGAGCTACGCATATCACCCCATGCAGTGGAGGACAGAAGCATCATCATGCCCATCAAACAGCACCTGTCGTGCCCATGGTCGTGGTGATATTCCCCCCTATAAATTGATGTTATATCTACCCAAACCTTATTAAATAGGTAAGCTATACATCAGCATATATGTCAAGTTCTTAATATTAATCGATAAACTACTCAGTTAATTATAATAAGGCACTATGGTTGTTATCAGTAAAATAAAATTAACAAAATTATAATTATAATAAAATGATCTCATACATGGGCTTTTTTTTTTTTTTTACAGCATTTCAGCTCAGACACACATCGCCCCGCCATAATTTTGCTCCTTGAGCTGTACAGTTTAACAGTAACAGGTGGTGTTTCCCCCGAACTGAATGAATCAGTATTTGAATGAATCGGTCTGAATTAATGATATGATCCATACTATACTAGTCTTTTTTTTTTTCATATAAAATATCTACTATCTACTATAAATATCTCATTGCCGAAAAGTACCATTTCGGCAATGAGAACATTTCTGAGCCAAATGAAGATAAAGATGTGTTCTGGTGACTGGCGTGTTTATTGAACCAATCAGATCAGAGTAAATCGAGTGTCAGCGAGAAGCTCATTTGATTGGCTACATGATGAAGGTGGACCCGCCCTCCTCTTCACGCTTGCAAAACTCAGTGAGTGAGAGAATCGTGCCAAAACTGGAAGCGCATGGGAAAGAGGGACGCAACTGTACAGATCGGGTTATTTCGGGAACTTTTTTACCCCATGCACACAACAGTTTATTTATTTTTACACAAAGTTTGATTTTACGCAATTCATCTGTTTTGCAGTTCCTGTTGTTTTCGCTTGCAGATTGCTGTTCACATGCTTGCAATGCTTTTGGACGCATATGTGCGCAAAAACCGTGCCAAAAGTGTAAGCGCGGAAAAATGAAAGTCTGAAGAATACAGATCTTATTTATGTTGCGTTATCATGAAGCTGCAGCTTCAAAATACATGAATTACACTTACGAATAACAATTAAATGCTGCAAATATTTTTTTCTTACACTTGAAGGGCGATTTACACCTTTACAAATCTTCTCTTGCACATGCACATTTATTTTACGCTTGCAATCTTATGTACTTTCACAAATCTTACCCTGCGCATGCGATTCTTTATGGCATTATTTTACCTTCATAAAAAACAATATCAAAGGTACAAATGTTGAATGTGGCAAGAAATTAAAGCACTTAATGGTACATATTTAGAATGGGGAAGAAAGGTGAGTGAAGTGACTTTGAACGTGGCATAGTTGTTGGTGCCAGATGGGCTGATTTTCAGAAACAACTGATCTTTGGGATTTTTACGGCACGCACAACCACCAGTCGGAAAAGGGTGGCTTGCTCACTTCAGGTTGGTGGAGAGATCCTTCCTCAAGTGGAGGAGTTTAAGTATCTTGGGGTTTTGTTCACGAGTGAGGGAAGGATGGAACGGGAGATTGACAGACGGATCGGTGCAGCTTCTGCAGTAATGCGGTCGATGTACCGGTCTGTTGTGGTGAAGAAGGAGCTGAGCCGTAAGGCAAAGCTCTCGATTTACCGGTCAATCTACGTTCCTACTCTCACCTATGGTCATGAGCTTTGGGTCATGACCGAAAGGACAAGATCCCGGATACAGGCGGCCGAAATGAGCTTTCTCCGCAGGGTGGCTGGGCGATCCCTTAGAGATAGGGTGAGAAGCTCGGTCACTCGGGAGGAGCACAGAGTAGAGCCGTTGCTCCTCCACATCGAGAGGGGTCAGCTGAGGTGGCTCGGGCATCTGTTCCGGATGCCTCCTGGACGCCTTCCCGGGGAGGTGTTCCGGGCACGTCCCACTGGGAGGAGACCCCGGGGAAGACCTAGGACACGCTGGAGAGACTATGTCTCCCGGCTGGCCTGGGAACGCCTCGGTGTCCCCCCGGAAGAGCTGGAGGAAGTGTCCAGGGAGAGGGAAGTCTGGGCATCTCTGCTTAGACTGCTGCCCCCGCGACCCGGCCCCGGATAAGCGGAAGAAGATGGATGGATGGATGGCACAACCATCTTTACAGAGAATGGACAGAATAAGACAAAATTCCCATTGAGTGGCAGTTCTGTGGGCGAAATTGCCTTGTTGATGACCAGACTGGTTCAAGCTGATAGAAAGGCTACGGTAACTCAAAAAAGCACTCGTTACAACTGAGGTCTGCAGAAGAGCCTCTCTGAACACACAACATGTCGAACCTTGAAGTACTCCTGTCAGAGAGAACAGGAAACTGAAGCTACAATTCACACGGGCTCACCAAAATTGGACTATAGAGGACTGGAAAAAGGTTGCCTGTTCTGATGAGTCTCAATTTCTTCTGCAACATTCAGATGGGGGTCAGAATTTGGCATAAACAATATGAAAGCATGGATCCATCCTGTATCAACGGTTCAGGCTGGTGCTTGTGCACGGTGATATTTTGGGGATATTTTGGGATATTTTGTTGGCACACTTTGGGCCTTTTTGTAACAATTGAGCATCGTTTAAACACCACAGCCTACCTGCATGTCCATCCATTTATGACCACAGTGTACCCATATTGGCTATTTCTACTTCCAGCAGGATAATGCAGCATGTCACAAAGCTCAAATCATCTCAAACTGGGTTCTTGAACATGACTATGAGTTCACTTTGCTCAAATGGCCTCCACAGTCACCAGATCTCAACCCAATAGAGCACCTGTGGGATGTGGTGGATAACACAGTCTCATCCCAAGACGTCATATGACTGACGCTTTTGACCATACGTCAACATCCGACGTTTTAGGGTACCCTTTAACGTCAGTTAGATGACGATCCTAGGGCGTCATATGTCTGACGCTTTACCTTTAGCGTCAGTTAGATGACGCGGGTAGGTTTAGGTCTGGGGTAGGGTTAGGATTTCATAGCGTCATATACTGACGTTAAAGGGTACCCTAAAACGTCGGATGTTGACGTATGGTCAAAAGCGTCAGACATATGACGTCTTGGGATGAGACTGGGCTGTGGTGGAACGAGAGATTCACATCAGACAAATCTGCAGTAACTGCGTGATGCTATCATGTCAATATGGACCAAAATCTCCAGCACCTTGTTGAATTTATGCCGGAAAGATATATAGGCCTATAATGTGTACAGGGCAGGCTGCTTTAACACGCACAAAAAAGCCTGTCAACAATAAAGACAAGGATGTGTGCCAACCCATCTGTGTCAATCACAACAGATAGAGTTAACCATAAAACCAGTTTTGCCTGTCTTTCACAGTTATGAGACAGTCTGGGCATGTTTTCCAGGTATGGATACTTGTCATGCCATATTAGTGTAAGTGAAGCAGAAGGAAACAGAAAAGCAATGCTTTTCGGGTTTGATTCTTTGAGTGGGTTATTATCTGCGGTGTGGGAACATATGAATTTGATGACCGGCAGGTGGCTTAGAGCTATATGTGGAAACCAAGCCTAAAGTTACATGTTAATCAGCTAAGAAGCTCAGCACACTACAACTGCACAGTCTCTCACTCTCACCAAGGATAAAAACACTGAACGAGTCCTCTGTCCTACACACAACCAAACATTTCCTGTAGAAAGAGAAAGTAATGTCTAATGGGCTTGGGGCATATTGATTAAAGTTATAATATGGGTGATTTGGAACCATGGTTTGTTAATGGATATTAACTGCTCAGAGCTTTTTGGCTAAGCCTTCTGTGCTTCCATTACAATGAAGATTCAGTAATAAATCATTTATTTCAGTAACTACTGAAGAAGACACCTCACAGCTTGGTACTTGTTTTGACCCCGCCCAGCCTGTTGTAAATGCTCTGACTCATTCCCACATGGATCGGTTCCTTCGAGCAATTCAGATCCCTGCAGCGTAACATAGCCTACTCTAAAACTTACCAATAAAGCCACCTGCAGAAAAAAATATATAGAGAGATTGATTACAGCAGTCAGAAGAGAGAAATATGACTTTACTAGATTTGCGATGTTGATAACAATGGAAACACAATCATATTCCGTGAAAAGAGTGCATTGAAATCAAAATCTTTGCAAGCCAAATTCACATTTACCATTGGAGAATTTTCGCAGGCGAAATTCACATTTACCATTGTTCGGTGAATTTTCAACCGTGAAATTCGGTCATATGAATTCACTCAATCTGGAATTTCGCAAGAGTGCGTAAGATTTCCCCACGCAGATTTTGTGACGGCACCACAAACAAACGTTTCTGCAAATCGGCTATTACCCAGCTAACAATTTTATGGTCTGGGAACGTTAGTTTTTGGTTCCCAGAACGTTCCCTATTGGTGATCCAGGAAAGTTTTCTTAACGTAAATAGAACGTTCCCTTATGTTAGGGGAACGTTCTGGAAACTTTATGGGAACGTTCCCTTTAAGTTATAAAAATAGAACCTAAAAATAACCCACAGGGAACATTCCCAGAACGTTCTCCTTAGGTTATAAAATTAAACCTAAAAATAACATTCAGGGAACGTTCATAGAACGTTCTTGTTTGGTTCCCAAAAAAATAACCAAATGGGAACCATACGGGAACGTTAGGGGAACGGTAGATTTGAATGCTATAACTCACAAATAATTTTGTAAACTGTATTTGTAAGATTAAATTACATCTCATTTACAATTACAGGTAACAATTGTACAACGTTTTACATACAATTTACATAGGCTATATTTTTTTGCTCCATCATCTCTATGAATTGGTAATTGCCTTGAGACCGGACCGATTCAAGCAAGATTTGTATACTATTTTTCTAAACCGGTTCAACCGATTCATTGAAAAGATCCGTTTCAAAAGAACGATTTGTTCACGAATCGAACATCGCCTCGGTGCTGGTTGGATTGCAGTAGGAGCAGAGAGAGTGAGGTGAGAGAGAGAGATGAAAATCACTGCTGCCCGGCCACAACAAGACAGACGGGCCACGCATGAATAACTTTTACGGCCGAGGCGACATTGAAGGGCTGTCATATCTCGGGTGGATACAGAGAGTGCCCGTGGTGTTGTTTAAAGAGCTACCCACAGCATTTCTCCCGTGTTTTCCACGAAGGGAAGGAGGTGAAAATACCCGCCGCCATTTTTTGGAAGTGACTGACTGGGAGTGGAGAGTTAGCTGTAAACTGGCCACAGCTGATTTAGTTTATATTCCCTGTGAGTCATCACCTTCGACACTGTCAGCCCGGACGGCCTGGATACTGTAAATAAACCGACTCTTCTCAACTATACGAGCTGTCGAAGGTCCAAAGGAATAAACAAGAAGAGAATTTGTTTACACGTTTCTCCTGAATTCTCACTAACTGTTCCTCCCAGGATTGCTGGTGTGGGCTAAGTTAGCCACATTAGCACGCTGAGGATTTCTCCTGGAGTCCAATCAAACCTGGCCTGGTGGACGGGTGAGTTCAACTAACGTTACACCCTCAAACGAGCCGTTTATCTATTCTTGTCAGGACCTTACAGATGTCTCGTTGCGGTTGTGTCGTTATTTTGTCGTCGTATTAAGTTGGCTAACATTCCACGAACTGCTCAGCTAATATGTGGCTAATATGGCTAAGTTGGGTTCTGGTCTACAACTTTTCACGTTGTTAAATCCTGTAAAACAGCCAAACTGAAACTATACCCTCTTTAAACGAGTCTTCTCTCAAATAGCCGGTGTCACTAATGTGAGAGAGTTTTGTTGCTGGTTAGGTAACGGCAGCTTAATTTATGCCAGCATGCAGGTTGAACAAACTTGATTTATTTTGGTGAAACTACTTTGGCATTCATAAAACTCAATGTAGAATGGCTGCTCAATTATTAGTGTTTAGCTAACTAACGTTAGCCAAATGTTTAAACTTTGCAAACTTGTGCCCTTCTTTGAAGGATTAAGGATTAAACCAATAGATGAGGGAAATCATGATGATTTTTTTCCCCTGAAATGTAATTTTTTGAATTAGCATTCGATTTTTTACTTAATTTGTCAGTAATAATATCAGTTTACCACATTGTTTACAAGACAATGTCCAGTGTCGCATATTATTGCAATGACACTCCCTCCCAGTTTCACTGCACTGTTTCCAACAGCAGGCTTTGATAACTAAATAAAACAAGCCTTTTAGGGGCTTGTAGTATAATTTGCTTCCTCATTATATAAATTATGCCTCTGTTATGACAAGTAATCAGTTAATTAAAGTGCTGTCTTATCGAGCTGGGCATTCCCTTGTTGTGAGCCGCATTCAGCGCCGCATTCCTCTTCTCACAGTGTTGACATTGCGTAACACACGCTGGACTGGCCAGCAGCCCGTGTACTCTTCTCCATACCTATTTAAAGCGTCATTCATGATAGTCACCTGGCCTAAGGACAATACAGGTCACCTATCAGCGTAGTCACCGCTATTTAATAGACCACTTTCAAACAGCATCGTCTCAGAGCTCAGCCTGAATATTGATCGCCGAGTCTACGCTGCTCTTCCCATTCTTTGTCAATGTGGATCTATCGGTTTGTATATTTACGAGATTCGATGTGCTTATATGGAGGTTAGCGACCATTTGCATGTTAAAATATCTCTAAATGCATATCACATAGTGTCTCAATGATACGTATTTGTTTATATTTTGCGCTTGTTTTTGTATCTTTCGAATGTGCTGTTACTGCTTATGCTGTGTATTGAATGCTTAGTGCGTTTTCAAGGATGTGATTGTCTAGCAATTTTGGGGACAAATTTTGCGTCCCTAAAATTGACACTTTTTTTGTCCTTGTTTACCTTTGTGGTGAAGTGGCATATTCATGTTCGTGTAATTTTACTTTTTTTTTTTTTTTGGGAGCAATTGTTACATATTTGATATATTCTAGCCCAAGTCAATTTTTTATTTTATATAATACTTTTATGAACCACATCTTGCTTTATTATTAGGCTATAGTATAGTAGTGAATAGTGATGTAAAGTGTTGCTAATGCTGAATGTAATCAGTTTAAGCATTCAGGCACGTATTTTCAACCTACCATAGGATACATTTTAATGATCAATAATGATATTTTCAATAAATATTTTAATAGGTTCTCCTACTGTAGGCTACCATCTAGTTATTGCAATGGCACGAGTAAGCAACAGCAATTACTTCTCTAGATTATATATTATAAATCACTTTTTGTTTGAATTCCTGTTTTATCTGTTCTCTTTTTATTTCCTTGGCCTCGATTGCAAATTCTGATTGTTCCTCGTTCACTTGGCCTTTCTCATTGTTGTATTATCTTAATGATGTGCTTTATTCCTTCTGTCGTTTCATATTTTGATACTCGTTATGTGTGGAGTAGACTCATTTTCAGTTCTCTCTGTAATGGAAACTGAAGTCACATTGCTTTTGGCTTAAATATCTGAGATAAATAGCCATTCAGAATTGCACATTTTTAAAAACATGTCAAGTTAGGCCTGCTTAATGCCAGGCTATATCAGCCTATTTTTGTAGTACTGTTTCTGTAGACAGAGCTAACATTTCAGGGAATTGTAGCATGATCATGACTTTGCTGTGATTTGATTGACTTTATCTAACCATTTTGCTTTTAAATATACATAAGCATCCATATCCGACATGCACAGCATATTTCTCTCTCTGTCTCACATAGGCTATTCTGAAATGCCATTGAAGTTTAGTGACGCATGCATTTATCTAGCCTAGCAGATGGGAACTTGATGAGTGTGTGAGAATGTCACCTTTAGAGAATCAAACTGGATACCTGCACCAGGAAGGAGGAACCTTCTGTCATGTGAACAGTTTTAACAGCAGAGATCTTGATCAATACAGGAGGCTTCCAGTGAAGAACAGTTATGCTGTTTTGCACAAACAAGCTGGAAAGAACACGTCTGATGTTGTCTGGTATCGTTTTGACTCGTGTAAACCGCTTCATTATGACATTACCAGTTAAGAGAGGCAACCTTTTCTTTATCTGATAAACGACTGCAGGGATTTTGACAACATTGTCTGACCATATCGATTTATTAATGTGACGAGGGCACCAGGAGGATGCTAACTCTGTGTTAGCTATGACCATAGCTGTCAAACTTGTTGACGCCACATTTAACTTTAGCGGGAAATAGCTTGGTCCTCATGCAAAGCTATTGTATAGCTTCAGAAAGCCAAGAATGTACTGCACAAGTTGTATGAACTTAGATTTTGGATCTTGACAGCTGTGGTCACCAAACTGTCATTGTAGGGCTGCACGATTAATACAAATTTTAGTTTAAAGTTGGCTTATGAAAACTCAATCATTGAGAAAAACAAACAAACATTTATTGTGCCGCATTTCGTTGCTTTCTCTTTATTGAGCTTTTGCCCCCTGCAGGATCAGTTTGATGTTCTGAGACGTAGCCGAACATGGACCAGCGAATAGGGATGTCACAGTGAAGAAATTTTCACTCCAGCATATAAACTTGTGACAGCACCGGTATTACCGATAACACCAGGGGGAGGGGGGTTATTTTGAACAGGTGCTTGCTTTTTGCTTTTGAATTCGCAATACGCGTACTCTGTTTATAGGCCTATTATTCTTGGGCATTACAGAGAGCTGCTATCTTTTCACTTAAAGGGGTGGTTGATTATGATTTCACTTTTCTAACTTTAGTTAGTGAGTGTGTAATGTTGCTGTTTGAGAATAAACAACATCTGCAAAGTTCCAACGCTCAAAGTTCAAAGCAAAGGAAGATATTTGCTTTTAAATAAATAGTTTTTTTAAGGACTACAACAAACGGCTGGTAGGGACTACACTACATTCCTCCCGGGTTAGTGACATCACCAACCCTAAAATTTACATAAATGAGCTAAAACTTTACACACTCTGGGGACATCAAAGACTTATTTTTCATCTTGTGAAAAGGGCATTATACCACCCCTTTAAGCTTTTGCTATCACACGTACATTGTGTACTGTATAGGGAGCAGTGGTACTGATCGCACATTTTAGAAGATATTTGTCAATGACACAGGATATGTTGCGCACTAGGCCTGCTGCGATAGTAGATGTTACCAGTGTTACAGAACAGACACAATTAAAAACTGAACGCATCTGCTCAATTCAGCATGAGCCGAACGAGAGATCAGCAGCAGGAGTCAGGTTTCATTTATCGCGTGATGAGATTGAGGCGAGCTGACTGACAATGCCCGAAGATTTGGTTTTGCTGATTATCAGTTTTTTTTTTTATTCAGATTGTGTAAGTTATTTTATATTAGGTCTATTGCATGGTGTATGCCGTGCTTGTTCATTTTGTTGATAAAAGTTCTGTTTAATACAAGCGAGTTCATTGTACTGTTTTGTTATGTTTTTCATTAAGAATAATAATAAACCCACCAATTCAAGGTATTGCCACCCCCAAATAGCCGCTAATTTGAAGGCAAAAGTAAAATGCACACGGCATTCACAAGTGATTTAAAAGGGAGGTGGAAAAGAGGGATGTTTAATTTCCTCAAATCCTCCGCCATCAGTCATCTCTTCTCTCCTTACTCTTGTCATGTGATCAGTGAAAACTGACTCCGTCTGCACTGTGCTGCAACGCTAAAGCTTGTGTAATATGAAGCAGAGCAGGAGCTTTCAGTTTTTAATTGTAGCGTCCGTTGTCTAACTGAACTAAATGGTTTTTATTTCCATTAAAAGTACCGTAATGTAATCATTGTTTGGTCGAACACTGATTACCGCAGCAAGCCTACAAGCGAAGTATACTTTGGGGCTTAGGATACACGCCTAAGCAGTCAAAATTTCCCCTTTTGGCGAGTATTCACATAAATTCACATGTTCCCTTTTCTGTTCTGCTCAAGTCTTCCTTGCGATGGAGGTTCGGGTTGAATAACAACTAGTTCTTCCAATGTTTCATCATCGGACTCGAGCTCGGATTGATATGGTAAAATTGATGTCATTGTTCGCTACGGTCTTTAGTTTACGGTGTGTACAATCGCTGAGCTGCAGGAAGCCTCCGGATGGAGCTGACGTTCAGTTATGGCAATGGGCGTTTTTGTTTTTCGACACGAGCGCTGAATGCGGTTGACCAATCACAACAGACTTAGCTGTCTGGCCAATCAGAGCGATAGTTTGCGGAAAGGAGGGATTTAGAAACATTGATTCATCCATCAAGTCGTTTGAGAGTCATTGAAAAATGTGGTGATGTGCAATGTATTATGAGAGAATGAATCCGTTTTTTTTATCTTTGATGCATGTAAACCTGTAGGAACCCCAAACCAACATTAGGAGCCTTTAATATAGCATAATAGGGGCACTTTAAATGTTTATGAAATTAGTCGCACATCCCTAGTTACAGTATTGACCAAAATAATAATTATAATTTTTGCCATAATTGAGCAGCCCTATGGTTTTGTATTAAAGGGGTCATATAATGGTACATGCACTTTTTCAAGTTGATTGTACTGAAATGTGTGTTGGCAGTGCCTGTACACAACCATCATATAATGATAAAAATCCATCCAGTGTTTTTGTTTTAATCTCCTTATATGTTTTCCCCTGCCTCAAATCGAGCCGGTCGACCGTGTGACGTCACACGGTCGGACGCCCCTCCCGCGATTGTTGATTGACAGCCGGGTTTCAACACAGACCCGCCCTTGCTCGTGAGGGAGCTGTCAATCATAGTCTGCGCGGACCGGCGCCGTCATTGTTGATATGCTGGAGCACTGTCTATGAGCAGAATGGCGTCTAAGCGATTGTGGTGTTCTGTTCTTGGGTGTAATAACGAACACAGTCATTTTGATGTTCCTAAATCCGAACCTCTGAAGACGCAGTGGCTGAGTTTGTTTTCAAAGGGAATATTCCCCACGATCAACGTCAATGCTCTCATGTTTGCGCGAATCATTTCACACACCAGACTGCTTTATAAACGAGGGTCAGTATAAAGCTGGTTTTGCTAAGAAGCTGCTCATGAATAAAGGATCGGTACCAACTATTCGTGTTCCTGTTGAACCTCTAGAACAACGGAAGTGAGTGTAACGTTTTATTAACCTTTATATTAATATTTATATCTTTGCAAATCGCTAGCTGCACGCTTCACAATGAATGCGTCTAAGGTTTACACTCAGGGTACATTACGGCATGTTTTCTATGTACGACGTTCTCAATGTAATTCATAATCCCACGTTTATAATGAACAATGCGTTATGGTTATTGTGTTACAAACGTGTACGCACAGAACAGAGAGGCGGGGTGAGCAAAGCTCATTATCATTTAAAGTCATATGCACTGAAACGGCAGGCTGAAAACAGAGCTGTTTTTGACCAGGTAAAATAACTGTTTTCTTACAATACTAATGAGAATTTTTAATTAAAGTATATTACAAACTTTTAATTTAGACCCTAACGAATCATATTAGCTTGTACAAAAATGGCATTATATGACCCCTTTAAAGGAATTTTTAATCCAAAAATAATTAATTTAATCCCATAATTTACTCATCCTCTCCTCAAGCCATTCTAGGTGTATATGACTTTCTTCTTTCATCCAAACACAGAGTTATATTAAATAATATTAATTTTATAAAAAGCGCATCCATCCATCATAAAAGTAATCCACATGTCTCAAGTGGGTTAAAGGGATAGGCCTAGTTCACCCCAAAATTAAAATGATTAAGAAGACCCTTTAATTTTTCGGGTCCGAGGTCACCCCTCCGCCGGAACTCGACTCTCTCGTGAACACTCTTATGGCTGTTGCCAGAAGCCAACGATTATAGTTTAGAAAAGTTTTAATTATGGGTATTTTTCTTACTAAAACCCATCGCTTTGCTTCAGAGGCCATTTATTAATCCACTGTTTTTTTATGGATTACTTTTATGATGGATGGATGTGCTTTTTGGAGCTTCAAAAACTCATTCTCTATAACACCATTACAAAGCTGGGAAGAGCCAGGATATTATTTAAAATAACTCAGATTGTGTTCGGCTAAAAGAAGAAAGTCATATATGCCTAGAATGGCTTGAGGGTGAGTAAATTATGGGATAATTTTTATTTTTGGGTGAACTATCCCTTTAAAAGGGCTGTGTAAAGATTCAGCATTTCTCCTAGTACATGACATGAGGGTAGTAAATAACAAACTTATTCCTTTAAGGAAACAATGCAAGTATGTATAAGATGAGTTAGAATACCATGGAAATTAAAATGTCTCTGTGATTTGAATGTCAGTGCTGGTGGTACACACAAGAATACCAAATTATCAACTTAAACTCTCAGCTAGACTTCACCTTTTAGTTATTTTTAATTTTTTTCAGCAATAGATTGTATTAAAGTAAATTCTTTATTCTTTGTTATAGTTGGTTTCCAAACAGCACAGCAGAAAACTTTGTGTTGGTTATGAAATACTCCCTTTCAATCTATTTCATAACTCGCTGGAACAAACAGATGGCACTGATTGTGTCATTTAGCGATTCGTTCATTTACACTCCCTGGAAATCGGATATTTGTCAGTCAACAGTTCTTTTTGGTTTTGAATCTCCAGGTAGGCTAAATGTGATGGATAGTCTCTTTTCGGCTATTGAAGTTTTTAATCTATGCATTTCCTGTTAGTGCTGTCTGGAAGAATGTCAGTATGGTTGCAATCATTCAGCAGTAGTGTGACCTCAGAGTAAATGACATGCTCCAAAAAATGTATCTGTCCTAGTTTGTTGTTTTCAGTGGTTTTAAAAAATCAGCCGGAAAGGTGTTGTGAAAGCTGTTCTCGGTCTAACTCTCTTCTGACTGTGTCGTTGAGAAATTAACAGCACGTTATGTGATGGCGATTTAATTGTGGTGTGAATTCCTTGCAGAGGTTAAGACCTGGCAAATCCAAACAGTTAAAGCTTGTTGAAGGGAATTCCCACAGAGACTTACCAGAGATCATGGCCAAGTTCCTGGAGTTACTAGTCTGTGTCCCAGACTTTTCTTGTTGAGCTTCTGTTCTGTCATGTACAAGCCTGCAGCACAACAAAATGTTGCTTATAAAGACCTAGGCCTAAGTTAAAAAGCAGCATAGTCTTCTAGTTAACCGCTCAGCTTTACTTAGTGTACTGCCACCCAGCATGCCATGCAACCCAGTTTCTTTTTCTTTTTAATGATATATTGTCCTCCTGCTGATCATGACCATGTTTAGTTATAATTTTCACTTCCATTTAGATCTTGTCTGAAATTCTCCAAGTGATCCAACGCTGAAGTACAGTTGTTAAAGACATTATCTTTAAAAAGTGAAGCCTGTAATTATAATTATAATGTAGGAAGTTGGATTGCAAATGACAGTGTGAAGATCAAAATTGTACATTAGAAATATTCTCTGGTGCATAACAATATTCCCTACAGCCTTATGAATGCTGAGCTGTTTTCTGTTTGGTCCCAGAGGAGCATCAGTAAAGAGTAATTCAGCATTTTTTTTTTCTCAGTTATCTGTGGAATAGGCTGATAGTGTTTGATATTTATGAAGGTTTTTTTTTTTTAATGAACCGAATCAATCAATGAAGTCAACTTTAGTTAATTAGGCTTACTCAGCCTTGTGAGGCAAGATTTTGCCCTGTGGGGCTTGTTTGTCTGATTTCAAAAAAGTCATTACTGTACATGAAAAGCTTGGAATTTATGTGAAATATTGACTGTTTTTGCTGTCAGCCATCAAAAAATACTTTCTCCTATCTTAATGTAGATAGAAGGTTAACTGTAAGTAGGTTGCACACCCCACCACCCAAAAGTGTAAATATTGTAGTACTATCAAAGACAGTCCTCTCTTGACTTGGGCCAGCAAACCCAGACCACCCTAGCAACCACATTTAAGCCCCTTCACACAGCGCGTTGATCCCGGGAAATTGCCAGAACACCTTCTGTGTGAATGCAAACACGACTCGGGATTGATGCCGGGATCGATGCCGGGTTGGGGACCTAGTAACACTGCCATGTTCAGTCCCTGAACGCGCGCTGTGTGAACAAAAGCCGTAATCAATGTTGTAATGATGACGCTGAAGCCGGATCGTTCGCCAGCTAGTGAAACGGTACGTAATGCGCTAGTTTATGATCGAATCAGAGAAAAAAATGCACAAGCGTGGTTTCTCGAGAGATAAATCGCAGCACATAAGCAAACTTAAGACGCTGCTGAGACATTACATGTCACATCTATGTCACGTGTATTTACGGGATTTTTACGGGTTGATTCCGGAAAATCACTGACAGTGTGAATGAACCAAAATCAAACGAACCCGGGTAAAATCCTGGGTCACTTTATCCGTGTATTTTCCGGAATCTCTGTGTGAAAGGGGCTTTAGAAAACCTTAGAAGCTGTTTAGCAACGCCCCTGGCATCGTGGTGACGACTGTTGTACGGGCAAGCACAACAATGGGCATTCTCACAGAAACCGTTTTTGCATTTAAAACTTGAGATGCAGTGAAATGAAATAAAATCCTGCAAGATCTAGAGACATTTTTTCATAGGTTGAACTAGGGCTGTGTGATTAACCGTAATTGATTTTCAATTTCGTTGTTAGCTTCCAACGATTATGAAAACAAGATATGTAAAATCAAAAGATCAGATGTGCTCCTACAGTAGTCACATTCAAATCCAGAATCAAAACACATCTGTTTAGCTGTGCATTTTATTTCTGCATTCTAAACTCAAATGGCTCTGAAAATTGGATAAGAGACTAACATAAATTACTTAATTGGAGAAATTGAGTGATGAAACCATGCTAATGACCTGGGCCTGTGGTGGAGTAGTGAGTTAGATGTGTCAATTAAACTCGAGGTTCTGTGGGGTGCGGATTGGATCGACTCAATTCCTAGAGCTTCCGAACAAATGGGTTTTTTTGGGGTGTGGAGTGGACTGATGGGGCAGTGAACCCAAGGAGTCGGTCCTAGAGATCCTCCTGTCCGACACAGTACAATCCACATGGGATAATCTCACAGTATAACAAGCAGCTGTACAAAATATAATACACCAGTGTTTTGCCAGTTTATCTCTTTTAATTATTTTTCCTGTATCCACTGTACGTCCGACTGACTGCACTGTATTCTTCCTTTTGATTCTAAACTGAACTCAAATTAGGGCTGTCACTTTTGAGAAAAATCTAATTCGAATGGATATCAAATATCAGGCAATATATTAGAATATCGAAAAAAATAAAAATAAAAAAACCCACCGTAACAGAGATTCAATCACAAATGTATTAACAGTCTGGCAGCCATAAACAGGACCTTTTTTTTTTTTACTTAATGTTTGAAACCGCAGGTTATCAACTTAATCTATATGAAGTGCCACTATGCATAGCAAATCACAAAATTAGGCTACATGGAAAAAAACAGAATCAAAACAGCACGGCACAAACAATAACGTGACAACTTAAACAGCAGCAGGACTAAGGCCTATAGCCTAGCCTAATTTATTTCTTAATATTGTTTGCTAGAAACACCAATCTATCACCTTGATCTGGATCAAGTTCGGCTCTCTTTTTATTGACGATGTTCCCTGCGGTGGAGAACACTCGTTCGGAGCGCACAGACGTGCCTGGCACACACGGGTATTTGCGCGTCAATGTTGAGAGAACTGGGTATTTGTTGCAGCCCCTGTCTTTCCACCAATGCAGCGTGTTGCTGTCTGCGGGGAGTGGAGGTTCAGTCATGTAGTTTTTAAGCTCCTGGATACCATTAGTGTTGCGTGTGGCAGAGTCGATCGATTTATACATGTCCCCAAACAAGCTTCCCATGGCACCTAAGGCCGGAGCCACGTCTTCCCTCTCTTGCGCACAGTCGCCGTCGGTCTCACTCTCAGCTTCCTTCAGCTCCTGAGATAAGCTTTCAATTACGAGGTGTTTCTGCCCATGCGAAAGGCGAACCAAGCGGCTGAACCGGGAGTCCAGAAGGGCCGCTTTGAGAAGCATCCATTCGGTGTTGTTTTCACTCTAGCGCGGTTTGAAATTGTCGGCCATCCTGGCTAAGAAGAATGGAAATAATCAAATGAATTAATCAATGATTGTATCTAACTAATTGTTTTGTTTTTAGCTCGTGTTATTAACTGTCATATTTCGATAGGTTATATTAATAGGCTTGGGAAATTAGGCCGTTAATGTTAAGCATTAGCCTGTGCTAAAATGAACAGAAGGATAAGAAGACAAGCCTACCTTTCATTTCTTTGATAGCTGCTCTCTGTGTTGCGTCAGGAGTGGTCAGCTGAGAGAGCATAACATGTTGTAGAGGGAGGATGGCGGATGCTGTAGGGTAGGCATCGGTGAAGAGGGCCTGAGTTGCAATTTTGAATGGTTTCAGTGTCTTTTAGTTGTTCAACCACAGACCACTCCGAAGTGCTGAGTTCCAAGTGGGACATTTTCTTTAAAAAAATGACCGCGGCCACGGCTGCTTGCTGTTCGGAGGCACGACAGATCATGTCATACGTCGTGTTCCATCTAGTGACGCAGTCATTTATCAGTCTCTCCTTTTTTAGTCCGAGAAGCTCCTGCTTTGCCTCCAACAGGCAGCAGTCAGCAGGAGACTTTCCAAAATGAGCTGGCGCCTGTTTAAGGCGAGAAAGGGCAATATCAATAGCCCTCAGCTCTAGTCCCTTGCGCACGGCTAGGTTTAACGTGTGCGCCAAGCAAGGTACATGTATGAGGCCTAAATCGTGTATGGCTTTCACATAATTCTGCACATTGTCTGTGGTGACCGCTATTACTGTTTCACGGGATATATCCCAGTAGTCCAGGGTGTTGCTGGTGCTCTCTGTGACATGGGCATCTGTGTGACTTCCCCTTAGCTCTTTCGTACAAAGAACGAAATTCTCTAGGTCCCATGTGTCTGAAATGAAGTGAGCTGTGATTGTCACGGAAGCATGTGTGGCCAGTGATGTCCACCCGTCTGTAGTTAGAGCGAGTTTCTTGTCCTGCAATAAGGTCTTAATGTTTTCTCGTGTGGTGTCATACAACTTTACTATGCGGGCTGACATAGTGGTGCGACATGGAATTGTGTATTGTGGCTCCAGTTCCATTATGAGGTCCTGAAACCCGTCTTCCGAAATTACACATATAGGCCTCATATCCCTGCAAATAAACCTTGCCATCTTATCGGTGATGGCCTTTACACGTGCATCTGGCAAGGTGCCGACCGGTTGTGCAGGAAAGTATGCAGTCATACGATGTTGGACGCCTGGCGATACTCTGGCTGTCTCTGACTCTGCCTCATTTGGATGGTAACTCGACAGATGAGCGCGAAGATTGGATGTCGAGGATGCGTAAGTAAAGCGTTTTTTGCAAATTCGGCAAACTACCTTATCTTTAACGGTTACTTTACCATCTACGGTGTAGAACCCAAAATATTTCCAGACACTAGTTTTTAGATGAGTTGGGGTCGTAATTGTCCGCTCAGGCTGGCTGTTCTGTGCGTTATCTTCCATTTTCAAAACAGGGTGGCTATTGGCTATTATTCACTTGATTTGGTTATGGGCCTACGCTACAATACGTTTGGAGCGCCCGCTACTTGATGAGAAAACAAACGAATTAATCATAGACTGTAAAAAATGCGCTACACATGGCACTTTAAAAACCGGAGTGTTTATTTATAGTTCGATTACGGATATTTCACGTCATGTTCGAATGCATATTCGAATATCGAATAAAAAGTGGCAGCCCTAACTCAAATGGCACTGAGAATTGGGTAAGAGAGAAACATAAACCATTTAATTGGGAAAATTGAGTGATGAAACAATGCTGATGACCTGGGTCTGTGGTGGACTAGTGAGTTTGATGTGTCAATTAAACTCAAGGTTCTGTGGGGTGCAGTTCCTAGAGCTTCGGAAACAAATGGGTTTTTTGGGGTGCGGACTGATGTAGGGCTGTCAATCTTCCTCTATAATACTATTCGAATTCCATTCCTTATTTTATTTAATATTCGAATAATATTCGAATATTAAATGCTCAAATTCATCCTATTATTAATATTTACGACATTACTCAGGCTTATGGATCGCCAATGCCACTATAGCATGTGGTTGTTGTTACACGTTCTGTCCACTAGAGGGATATCTAACATTACAATAAGCATGTTATTCGTGCTGAATATGGTTGAAGAAGCGCTACCGATGGTTTTCGGCTAATATCTCCGCGAAAACACCACCAAAAATTCTGAAACTTATATCGTTCTTTTCAGTTCGACTAGACGGTTCCAACGAGTTTGGTGCTCGCCGAATCCGTTGAGTTTTCACCAAGATATTTGCGCTTCACGGGCGCTTTTTTACGCTGTTAAACATTTACCATTTTTGACAGTATTGTTATGATGATACAGCGTGGATAACGTGCACAATTGTGTTACGATTCAAAAACGTTATTGTTCATCAGACGAAACAAAAGCATTTCATTTTCACATGTGTGTAAGTCAAGGTGGCGAGAAAGGCAAGATTCCATATAAAAAAAAATAATGAATGGGAATAGGAGCAGGCTTCACTCAATGATTAAACTTAAACTTTAAGAATGCTGGCCTGATGATTAGAATATATAACGTTAAACAGGAAAGAGGCCGCACTATGCATAAATTGTTTTATTTGCACAAACGCATTTCGGTGCGTGCCTTCTTGAAACGCGTTTGTGCAAATAAAACAATTTATGCATAGTGCGGCCTCTTTCCTGTTTATATATATAAAAAAATTAAAATATACATAAAAAAACAATATTCGAATAGTAACTTCAGCATTCGAATAGTATTGATTTTTTTAATATTCGAATTATATTCGAATTTCGGAATTCGTTCCAACAGCCCTAGACTGATGGGGCAGTGAACCCGAGGTCAGTCCTAGAGCTCCTCCTGTCTGATTTTAGGGAAAAATCAGGTCCATCTGAGATGTCCAATGGAATTCTTAGGCGCGCCAAATAAACACCACTGACAGTGTAAGAGTAAAACTATGCAAAATAAGATACACCGGTGTTTTGCCAGATGAGAAGTTTATTCTATGTATCATCTTTTTACTACTTTAATTCATTTTACTCTAATTCATTTTATAACTGCATCATTCATCTCTTTTAATTCCTTTTATAACTGTTTTAATTTCCCTTGCTTTTATTTTGTGCTTATTTTCTCTGCAAAGCACTTTGAATTGCCATAGTGTGATATTTGAATTCCTTTCTATGTAAAGCACTTTGAATTGCCATAGTGTATGAAATGTGCTAGCCTATATAAATAAACTTGCCTTGCCTTGCCTTGGCTTGCCTAAAATGTTCATTGTGCCGCTGCTGCATTCCGTCCAGCGCACCTTCCTTTTCTTAGGAATAGACACATTATTGTGACACTGACAATCATAAATTAAATCTGTGAGATTCTGATACAGCAAGAGGGGAGATGTTAATTTCAACAGGCTCATTTATTTGTAAAAAAGTTTACAACTGTTGACCTTAAACAAATTTAACTGAGAACAAAAAAAACAACAATTATTGTCAAATTTAAAGAATAGCCTAGGCTTTCTTGTCACTGTCAGTGGCTACATTTATTACACCGTGTCCTAACCAGCCGCGACACGCGATAAAAGGTATCTTTTCCATGTTAATACGAGTTTTTGTCCTAACCAGCCGCGATGGCGACACAAGACAATTCTATTTTAAAAATGATTTCTATTTCTGCGACGTCGTGGAGAACAGAAAGTATGCTAATCTCAGGTAGGCTACTATTTATGTGCTATTTATGAGCTATTTATGAGTTTGCATATCATTTTGTGTCTTTTATAGCCGTACTGAAAGCAACAATACACCTCAGATCTTCTAAATAAATAAAAGTGAACAAGAATGTTCAAACTGTCAACTCATTGTTAACAGACAAGAGTATTCTATGACAACGATTGTTTCAGTAACTCAGTATGTATTTTTAATAGTGTTAGAATGGTGTAATATTCATGAATTTGATTATGTATTTATCCATTTAGTTGAGAGTGCCGGGAGCTTGCCGAGAGAGCCCACTCACTCACGCTCTTCTGATTGGCTGTGAGTTTTGATTGACAGTCAAATTATTTGTCGCTGGAATCTTATCGCATCCATCTGGTTAGGACACGGTGTAACATTCGCCTCCGTGCCAAATGATAAAAAACACGTTACGCTGAGTGTAGCCGGCCCCGAACAATACACGCGTGTCTCGAACTGTGACAAGTTTTTTCATGAACCGTCCCAGTGCCACCCCTAGTCTTAACAGTACACAGTTGAGAAAGAAAAACACGTGTGTAACAGTATATTGGATCCGTGCATTACCTAGCTCTTAAAGTGACAGCAGCCTAATATACCTGCTGCTGTCTGTCATTAATAAACAAACAACAAATGACAAAAAATCACTCTCTGATCTTGACTGAATAACTTAAGTAGTTTTAATAAGGATGAATCTATATTTAATGTGAACAGTAAGACTGCAGTGCTATCAGGGTGTCCGCGGGGTTTTAACAAGTATTAAAAGGCAGTAAATTAGTGGCCATTAAAAGATATTAATCGCCATTTTATGAGGTATTAATTTTTTTGAATTATTTTTTGCAAACTACGGGATAAACGGTTGTCTTTAAAATTCCCTCTGCACGCAATAGGATAGCGGGGATGATTGACAGGTGCATAAGGCCTATCATTAAAAAGATACTGAAAATCGACAGCAATAAAGAATCCCGCTCGATCCCCCTTCCACTCCCGTGGCCGCCGTCTGACTGATTTAAGCGAGGACAGTACAGTAGTCACGGTACTTCTGACTCCTGAAGGTAAACGGGCTGGGGTGGATGTGGAAAGTTGAAATATTGTATTGAGTTAACTTAATCTGGATTCGATTATCACACGGGAGAGTGATCGCATGGATTATCTGAAAATACTCCCTCATTCATTCATGGTTACTCATAAGAGGAAGACATCATTCAGCCATGCAAATGATACAATTCTCAAGTAATGCTGAACAATAAATCTAAATAAAATTGAAATCGCTATGGCTTAGTGATTATGAAAGTGCTGTGATTTGTGGATAACTGATAAGCGCGAGTCTGGAGAAACAGGCGTTTATTTATTCATTCTCAGTGTTGAGAAACGTAGCCGGCATGTGTTACGTTATTGTGTTAATAATAACTAAAGTAACCAATTATGTTACATATTTATTTTGTATGAAAACTAGCCCGTAAGTTACTTATGGATTAAAAAGTACCGTTGTATCAGAGCTGCGCGAGCTCGCTCTCACAAACACATAAAAATTGATGGGCTAAGTTTAAATTTTGTTCTTGCTTGTGTTTTTTCTTTCAAAATGTCAGGAAGCATTTTGTATTATCCATCCTTGTTTTTAAAATTCGTTAAACACAGCCCTCATTATGTTGGATTCGTCTAATTTATGTAGGCTACTTGATATTATTTTTAGAATAAGTGATTCGTTTTGCTATTATTGGTCCTGTGACTCCTGTCTATTCATTGTCAACTGTTTTCTATAAATGCGTTTGTATTGGCTAACGTTTATTCCGCTAATGCTTGTCTTGTTTAAAATGTGCAATGTTCAAATGCAAAGACAGCGTCACAAATAAAAGCCATTTTCCCTGTGGGATTTAGTATCATATTTGGAAATTGGAATACATTAAGTAGCCAATTTAAAATAAATCACATGTACACATAATTTTCCTGTTTGTTTGTTTGTTTGTTTTTTACTGTTTACTAGGGGTTTCTTAATTTTTTAGAGTAGTTAACCACCACACATTATATGCAATACAATATTAATCATGAATAAAAGATGGTGTTGAGCAGTATTGAAACTTTGGACTTTCACTGTATATTGCAGTGAAATTTTGGATTTGGGTCGAATTAAAAAACTTCAGAAGTCAAAACTAGAATTATGAAGATAGGCATGTGTTTGTGTGTGTCTTGCATTCTCAAAAAATAATTACAAAAATATGAGTTCTGTAGGAATTGCTTCTAATACTGTCTTTAAAAAATCTACAAATGTAGCTCTCTAAAGGAGAAAGATAAAAAATCCCAACCTGTCAGAGCATTAAGCATTTAGTAGTCACCCTCCACGGCCTGTCTTGTGACTCGAGGTTCTCTTCTCTGTTATCACATGTCTAAGGAATACTTTTTGAAGGGCTAAATCTGTTGTTTACCCACAGATGCTCTGACTAATGCAGTCACTGCAGGAGTTATAAAGGATAGTGAAAAAGCCAGTGGTCTTAACTGACCGCACAATGGACTTTTTGAAATATGTTTGCTTTGAGCAACTACATAAGAAGTATCTACACATGGTGCCAATGCCCAGCCTGTACCCTTTCCACACATTTCCAGCCAAAATAATAGGTTCTGCACTTGACAAATTTTCTGGTCTCGACCAGTAGTATAACTTCACAGAGTGCTGAGGGTGGTATAATGTTGACACCAATAAAAGTTTTTAACATAACAACAACTGACGCACAAAAAAAAAAAAAACCCCAGAGTATTCTTTTTATAATCAACAAAGCACCTTAAAGTAGAAATATGATTTGCAGAGATGATGTGACATGCTAGGCAGCTACTCTAGCCACTTTATTGATAAATTCAGTACTGAGTTTTATGTCTGATGGTTGCATAAAAAGCAGCTTGTCATGGCATAAAGACATAACCTCCCTACAGATAAAAACAAAGTGTTATGTTGGAATGTAGTCAGTTATGTCATCGCTTCGGCTCTCAAGTCAGTGGAAATTCCATTTGAATGGAAAAGGGGTAACCTACCCACAATTGGTCTTTCATTTATCCAGCTAATCAGCTCTAATGGTTCGTGAATACGCCCAGAGTTTGACTGTTATTCAACACATTGCTTCAAATCCCTCCAAACCTGTATGAGCCTGAAGAGGTGATAAGAATGCAGCAGAGCAGGTCAATGTGAAAGCCGGGAGCACGTCGGCTGTCGTGCTGCGGCATTACTGTATACAGCCTGTAAACAAAGGTCAGGTCACAGGTCGTTGTTTGGAATTAGTATCTGAAGATAAGACGGGTACTGTGGCCTCATGGTCTGTTCCTATTTAACAAATCCACAGAAGCTCATCTGGCTTATCTTGTATTTGCAGCTCAACCTACAGATTTGTAAAAGGAAAATAAAGATCTGGGCAGGTAACTAGTGTTGTCAAAAATATAGATTTTTCAATGTGTATCGATCCTGAAATATTTGAAACGGTTCTAATATTCATTTTCCACAGTATCGATACATGGACACCAGCTGCGCTTCCTCATCTCTGACACACCTGACTCCTTTTAAGGCCACGTTCACACTGCAAGCCTTAAGTGCTCAATTCTGATTTATTGCTCAGATCTGATTATTGTATCACTGTTCACACAGATCCAGTGTGAACAGATCATTGTCCTGGACTGACCCGCATGCGCAAACGAACAATAAAAAGATGACACGCAGTGAAGAAGAGACCATCATTCTTACCTTTTATAGTTCGAAAAAGTTCACTCAGAAAAAAGTTGATATTACAGTCAGCAATGTGTAATTAGGACGCGCAATGCTAGAGGCTTTATGTAAAAAGATCACATGCTGCGTTTGACCACTGACACAGCAAATATGCAAATAAGGACTTTAACCCGGGATTTAGGAATGTGCAGTGTGAAGTGGCAATTTATGAATACCCAGGATTAACTGTTAACCCCGGGTATAGTATGAGCAGTGTGAAAATGTGTATAAAGATAACCTAGGAATCCGTTTACCCGGAGTTTAGAATGACCCAGGGTTAACTACGGTATTTCAAGTGTGAAAAGCCTACAAGGTACAAAAGCTGTCCCTGGGGTGGCACCTTTCCAAAAAGTACACTTTTTTTGTTACTTTTAGGTATTAGTACACTTTAGGACAGGTATTAAAATGTAACTTTAAGTTATCAATATGCACCCTTTAGGTATAAAAGTGTACCTTTTGAAAAGGTACTGCCCCAGACTTTTGTACCTTTTGTAGAGTGTACGAAAGTAAATACAGATGTCAGATGACATTAACTCTTTCCCCGCCATTGACGGAAATTACTGTCATTTATGAGACAACGCTTCCCGCCATTGATGGAAATTTCTGGCTTTCCGTGTTTTCACTGTTATAAGGTAGGGGGCGCTTTGACATCATCTGAAAGAGTGAATGAATTGTTGACCCAGGACGAGGTATAGGACTTTTCAGGCTGCAGAGTATGTGTGCGGAGTGGAGCGCCAACAATTTCCCCTCCGCACTCTTAAGCGTTCAATAACCACTCCGCTCCAGGTTCACCATTTCCCGCTCCACTCCTCGCTTACTGATATCAAAAACACTGCTCCATCTTCACTCTCTGAGGAAATTTGTGGCTAAAGTATTTATGTATGCTTTGAAATCTCACCCAAAATCTGTTCATAACATATATTAAATACTAGGAGAACAGTTTCAATATGGTTTATTGGAACACTCGTGTGCAAAACTTTTTCTAGGACATGCCAAGCTTATTACATAGTTATCAGCATTAAAAGTTAAATATCATTGCTGCTTTTTGCAGTGCAGATTTTGTTTGAAAAGATGAAAATAAAAGTTTTTTTTTTTTTTTGTTATTTTATCTATGGGTTGCTACATTTGTTACAGATTTGTTACTGCTCATTCTTTGTTTCAGCCTTTCACTCAATCATATTCAGTAGCTTATCTAGAAGATGCTAACAAAACCTGTATTGGATTTAGGACCACATATGGAAGTGGCCCAAATCTGAATTGAAAAGATCAGATTTCATGTGGTTTGTACTGTTCACACACTGTCATGACAAAAACAGATCTGAGTCACATATGAGCAAAAGGGTTAGTCCACATTTACTTGCAGTCTGAAGGTAGCCTTAATCACTCTTTCATTTGCTCCGGTTGAATAGAGTTGGTGCTACAAGGCCTGAATTTCGGCATAATTTTGTTTTGCAGGTTTCGTGCGCACACACATAAAGCTGCTTCTCAAACAGCTTGCGATTTCCCAGTTGAGTTCTTTTACGCTTGCTCTTAAACTGTCAAATACACGCACAATTTCATGCGTTTGGTCTTTTGACAGATTGAGTCTTTTGAATTGAGTGAGCGAACATTTAGGCTTGGTGAGATTATTGTAATGATAATTGATCACACAGGGTTTCTACGCGGTTTGGAAAAGTACAGAAAAATGTTTTTACAGACTATTGCCCCTATTCAGTTTAATATATATATATATATATATATATATATATATATATATAAATTAATAAATATTCTTATTCTTAATAAAAAAAATTCTAAAAATAAATGTTTTCAAAAGTTTTAATTTTCAAGCCCGCCAAAACGCATAAAAAGTTTTCAGTTTTTAATTGCAAATGGTGTCATGTAGCCTAAACGGCACATCAGACTGTACTTTGCTGTTTGGTGATCATGCAACATATGCAGATTATAAAGCTTTATAGTTTTCTTCTCATCATGCAAGCATCTTATCACTTCGAGAACCAATGAAAAACAGAGAAAATATTTAATTTATATATATATATACATACAGATGACTGTACTATTCACTGAAAATAATCTGTGTGAACCATTTATTTTAAATATGGTCTGAAAAATCGTTTGGAAGAGGTCTGGAAAAGTATGGAATTTTGAAATGGAAAATGTGTAGGAACCCTGTGTTTATATGTGAATATAAGTCTAACTTAAAATCTGTTCGTCATATAAAGAAATTAAATGGATTCTGTAAAAACGATGGGGTGTTAGACACCCGGTCCTCTATTTTGGGTGTGATTCATTGTCAAAACAGGATACAACTAAAACGAAATGAATGAAGAATTTGATTAAAACGCTGAACGGTTTTATTAGTATTGTTTTTTATTTTTTTCAAAATTTCTATAGCTAAAAGCCTGATATAGTGTCAACTCTATTACATATGTTGATTATATTCGTTTACCTGCAGGTCTCTATGCGTACACTGCCTCCCTCTGGCAGATGAGTAACCAGCGGGGCCTGACGGCCAGATAGTCCCCTGCGAGCGCGGCGCGGCCCCGGCTCGCAGCATGCCCTCCACCAGCAGGGCAGGGAGTCTGAAGGACCCCGAGATCTCAGATCTCTTCTTCAAGGAGGACCCCGAGAAGCTCTTCACAGACCTCCGTGAGATCGGCCATGGCAGTTTTGGCGCGGTCTATTTTGTATGTTTGATCCATTTAATAGGATTTGTCATTTTAATGCATACTACAGTACATTATGAAATGTTTGGGAGATTAAATTGTGAAATATCAGATGTGTATCTTGCTCAGGCACGGGATGTGCGGACTGCAGAGGTGGTGGCCATCAAGAAGATGTCCTACAGTGGGAAACAGTCTAATGAGGTCAGTTTTCCTACATTCCAGAGTCATTACATACAGTCATGCAACAGCTTGGTTGTGGATTCAGCTTTTCCTTTTGAGGGTGAGCACAGTGATAGAAATGATTGCATTACACTTCTAAGACTTTTTTCATGTTTTTGAAAGAAGCTTTTGATGCTCACCAAGGCTGCATTTATTTGATCAAAAATACAGTAAGCACTGTAATATTGTGAAATATTACAATTGAAAATACCTTTTTTCTATTTATTATAAAATGTCATTTATTCTTGTGATGCAAAGCTGAATTTTCAGCATCATTACTCCAGTCTTTAGAGTCATATAATCCTTTAGAAATCATTTGAATATGCTGATTTGGTGCTCAAGAAACATTTATTATTATTATCAATGTTGAAAACAGTTTTTTCCGCTTAACATTTTTGTGTTCAAGAGTTTGGGGTAAGTAGGATATTAAAAAAAAAGCAAAGAAATGAATGGAACTTTTATTTGAACAAAAGTGACAATGAATAAACACATTTATAATGTTACAAAATATTTCCATTTCAAATAAATTTCTATTCTATTCTGATTTTCACAAAAATATTAAAGTGTAAATTGCAGGTTAAATTTTTCATGAAGATAATGCAATGTGCTTACTAAACATAAAGATAAGAACCACCCACAATTGTTTTTTATGTTTTTTTATACCAAAACGCTGCATATAATATGAAAAGTTGGTACGTTTTATAGTGGTTTTAAGCACGCCCCCTCCCTTCCACTAGGCTGGGCGTGACGTCATAAAATGGACTCCAAGCTTTTACTGTCTATGCCTGGTGCTCCGAGCCTAGAGTTACCGTTAGTCTAAACGGCAATTAGGCTAGCAGTTATTTTGGAGACCTAGCTAGCAAAAATGGTTAACTATTGTGTTTGTGCGGGATGTACGAATACATCAAAACCGGGGGAGAGGCTCCACAAGTTCCCCAAGGACAAACGACTGATTCGTGCCTGTAAGTGTTAGCATACCCGAGGTAGATCTCTACCCGAGCACGTTGTGTCCGAGCCCAGCCCGGCCCGACACATTAACTGTAATTATGATCCCAAGCCCGATTTAAACCCGACCATTTTTTAATACGTGGGTCATTATTATAACTGACGTTCTCAACTACTTTCTATGTTACTTTCTCCCGCCCGCAACATTTATGTTTTGACCCGCTCCCGCCCGCAAAAAGACTTTTTTTCTGTACCTCCAAATACTTTCAAGTTAGCCTACGTGTCGCCACCATTCACATCAGCATAAATGCTCCTGATAAATTATTTGTTATTAAAGCATTAACACACAAACCACACTGTTATAACATAAAAACAAGCAGGCTAACTTAGTCATGCATGGTTTGGCATGACTTTGCGCAAAGTGCACTCCCATAATCAGTTAATCGAGATCTCACACATCTCTGTTATTATCAATGAAGCTTTCATAATATCTACACTTTGTTTGTTATAATTCGAGGATTTGCCAGCATACAGAATTCATCACTGAACAAAAAGTCCATTTTGAGCGGTGAGGGGAGTCCATCGTAAATGCTTCTGATTGGCCATTGCGTTCAAATCAACACATATGACTGTGATTGGCTACATCGCTCAACGCTGCAAACATGTTATAGCCTAAATAGAAACTCTGGCCTGTAAATCGTTTCTATTTTGTTTTAGTTGTTCTTGTTGCTTTTCTGCAACAGATGAATAAAAATCTATTAGTTTTTATGTTTTATTCATAGATATTTCTAGTTTGCGGGAGTACCGCAAATCGTTTTATTCTCCCGCAACCCGCACACACAGAGTGAGTGCATTACCGCCCGCGCTCCCTCTTATGACGTCATCACCCAGTTACTGTAAAAACATGCTACCTTTGAAGAAACCCCAATAAATGTTATTTTAACGCATTTTAAGACAGAAATTTTTAAATGTATTGAGCACTTTAATTTACACATTAATTGGTTGCAGGGTTCCCGCGGATCCTTAAAAAGTCTTAAAGTCTTAAATTAGATTTTTAAAATGTAAGGCCATAAAAAGTCTTATAAAGTCTTATTTTTACTTATGAAAGGTCTTAAATTTTAGATGACACTTTGACTTAGACATATCTAAAAGCTTTCCAAATTAAAACCATCTAATTAGCGTACGTATTTTTATTTATTTATTATTCTATCTTTGTGGATTTGCTAGTTCACGTGACATTTCGCGTCACTCGCGAGTCGCGGCAGCATAACTGTCTCCTGCACGCGAGAGGAGAGAAGGAGAAGAAAGGTCGTAAATGTCAGTTCAGTTGTAAGTTCATTCTTTATGTGCGTATGGTGTGCGATGTGTATTGTATTTTATGATATTGTAATCATTGTTTTAACAATGTACGAGGCACTGCGAGCTGACATCGCATTTGTCTCTCGTGCTTTCACTGCGTGATGTGTGCAGTGTAACGGTTATGTCCCCAAGTTAGTTTTTGTCTTATATTTATATCATATTATGTTCTTATATTAGAATATCACATCAGAAAGAGTGCCGTTTTCCCGTGCACAATTCCAATTGTGATATTTATGTTATACAACAGTTAAATTAACAATAAGTTAACATTGAGTTACTTTTTAGACACAATATTGTCAATATTGTTTGTTTTCCCTTTATTTCGCCGACTATAATTTCAAAATGAAACCGTAGCAGAGTCTCAATGCAACCGACAGCGATTATTTCTTGACTGAAATCCGCGTTTTGAACGAATCACTTGCTTCTTTCCCGAATGAATCAGCCGTTTGAACGAATCGGTTGAATGAATGACTCCCTCAACTCACTTATTAAGACAGTGATTTGCCGCTGCGGTTTCATATTTAAAGTACCCTTTAAATAAAATGTTAAAATTAGAAATCATTTCATATTTAAATATTGAATATTGATTTAAAAATATATATCTCATAGCTTTATTTATGCAGTTGTAAATGGAGTGTAAATAAATTAATGCCACTTCTGATGCCGCTTCTGTCACCTCTGCACTGCAAAGATGGATTTTGATTGAATGATTTAATTTGACTGTAACATGAAAATGCCCCTGAAAAAATCAATTTAAGGTGGCAAATATTGCCCCTTAATTAAAATATTAATTTCTGTCACTGCTGTGAACTGACCACTGCATAGAATATGAAAAATATGAATATCTTCGTGAGTCAGCTGTCAACAACAGACCCCAACAGACCTAGACCTAAACAGACCAAACCTATAACACAATCAGTAAAATATCATCTAATTATTATCAACAAAACGTTGAAAATATCAAGATATATTTTTGTCAATACTGCACAGCCCTAATGTACGGTATTAATTTTGATTTCTTCAAGTCTTAAAAAGGTCTTAAAAAGCCTTAAATTTGACTTTCAAAAGTGTGCAGGAACCCTGGGTTGTGGTGGTTAACCTGCAATTTACACTTTAAGCAGCAAAAACTGTTTTCAGCATTGATAATAATAACTATTATTAATTGTACTCAATTATTAATAACTTAAAATAATTGAGCACCATATCAGCATTACAATGATTTCTAAAGGATCTTGTGGCACTGAAGACTGGAATAGTGGTTGTCACAGGAATAAATTACATTTTTAAAACATATTAAAATAGAAAAAAAGTTATTTTAAATTGTAATAATATTTCACAGTATAACCTTTTGTACTGTAGTTTTGATCAAATGAGGCCTTGGTGAAAGACAATTGCATGAAAAACATGAAATCTTTTTTATTATTATTCCAAACTAACTTCAATACTCACAAACAACTATGGCTTGGCTCTCAAACAGTGACTTGGCTCAGTATCATACGAGCAAATTAAAGTCAATTGCTGAAGTCAAATTAAATCTCCTGTAACACCTCAGATTGAAGTGAAGCACCAATGCCATTCATACTTTAGCTGGTGGCAGCATTTCCTTTGTAATTTCAGATTAGCAGTAATCGGATTACACATAATCTCTGCAAAGAATCCTTCAGAAGCTTTTAGGACTGACTTTCTTTTTCAGGACCTGTACTAGTAAATGGATACGTCCAGTCTGCTCTTGTCAATAGTGGATACAGTGAAAATTGGAATACATTGTATGCTTTTCCGGCCAATTTGAAAGAAGACCGTTTGACTTGATGCTTTCTTCTCTTTACTTAGAAATGGCAGGATATCATTAAGGAAGTCAAGTTCCTCCAGAGAATACAACACCCAAACAGCATAGAGTATAAAGGATGCTACTTGCGGGAACACACAGCATGGGTAAGATCTTTCTTTTGCTCTTCTGAATCACTCATTCTCACTATCACTCTTTGGCATGGCATGTTAATGAGTGCATAAACACAATATTAATTTTCTCATCTCCCCCCCCTCCCCCCTTTTCAGCTTGCCATGGAGTACTGTTTGGGCTCAGCCTCTGACCTCCTTGAAGGTGAGATGCCAAACATTTGGCTTCATGTGGAAGCATGATCAGTATTTCATCCAAAATGTGGGTGTTTATTTATTTATGTTTATTTCTTCAAAAATGAGTTGTGATCAAATCAAAGCTTTAAAGGCACAATATGTAAGGTTTTTGCATTAAAATATCCCAAAACCACTTGCACAGTGTCATATATTTTATTCACTTGTGTACTAACATTATAACGTACATCACAAACCTACAAACAACGTTTAACCAGTGTAACGTCCCTCCTCATTGCGTCGCCTGTCAATGCCGTCATCCTCGGTTTCCGCTTTTGGTGCCTTAGAAACCATGGCAACATAGTAAGTCTAATGAAAAAATGCGGAAGTAGTAATTTTAGCGTCTGCCATGCCACTCTGTTGTTGTTTCGCATGGGTCGTCATGGACCTCAATTATTCATTATTGTTTGCAGCAGGTTTTGGGGGATGATGGGGTAGGCTGCCCTTCATCACATGCCATGCAGGCTAGAATTGCGAAACATTATTGGATAATTCTTATTAATTGAGATTTCTCTGGGCCAATCGGAATCTTAGCACTTTTTCTCTTGGCCAATCGGAATCTTAGCACTTTTTCCCTTGGCCAATCGGAATCTTAGCACTTGCGTCAGAATCTTGAAGCACAGTGTGCATGTGTAAAACAGTTAAGATCATAAATTTGTTCGCTGGTATTGGATTTGATTCTGAGCTACCCTGAATATTAGGTTGTTGTGCGCGCTCACGCGTTATGGGGATTTCACACAGGACGCGGAATGAAACCCATTCATTTCAATGGCGTGCGCCGCGCGAAGACGTTTTGTTTCTGCGTCGACCAAAGCGCAAGCGCAGCGGTGCGCACCATTGACGTCCTCGCGCACACGCCGCGGTCAAAGTTCAAAATAGTTCAACTTTTGCCGCTGCGCTCTGTGACGATTACCAATAGAAACGGGACATCCAAACAAGCACGGAAATCAAAATGGATGAACGGCAAGTACTGTGTGTCGGAATTTCCTGAGCTGTACGATACAAGTTTAAGGTCGTATAGGGACAAATAACTAACGTTATTATACTGACGTATAGATCTCCCGCGTAAAGTTTTTGAAAACTCCGCCTACTTTGCTCTGGCATAGCGCAGTGCAAATCACGTTGTATCTGAAGAGCAACGCTGAAGCCAGCGGCCAGCGCCGTGCATTCCGCGTCCTGTGTGAGAGGCCCATTAGGCAGTCATTCATGATGTGGGTAAGTTAAATGTGAGTGTTTACACAACAGCTGATGCGAGAGTAAGTGTAACATAAAGCAATTTGGCAACCGTGTTAATCTCTTGTTGCATGGGATGCGCTGCATACCTGGTGGTAAACAGTCATTTCTAACAACATAGGGCTATTTAGATAAACAATCTGGCGAGCGTGTTGTTTTAAGCTAATACACCAACAGCAAATTAAGTAATAAAGGGCTACATTTTACATCCAAGTCTATCAGTTCCAGGTGTTTCCGTGTTGTAAATAAAATCATTTTTATAATATTAAGTGTGTCATTCTCTTTAAGCCTCAATTTAGGATGTTTTGACATTGATTTTTGATAAGTATGCTGATTTTTGTTTAGTCACGCTCAGAAATGTGTCATTTGCATATTAAAATCACAAAACAAATCGACAAATAAAGTGACGTGTATGAGTAGTAATTTAGCAATGAACATTACGTTACTTGCGGCTAATTAAAATGAAATAAAATCATGTGATCAAATTTAAAGGTTATAAAACTTTATTTCATTTCATTCCTCATTCATGAACATGATTTGAGTCAACTCCCATCCTGTTATTGTTTTGAATATATGACCTCTAGTGGCAAAAATTATATACTGTGCCTTTAACCTGTTAACTGGCACCCCCCTTTTTTTTGCATAGACATAAAAATCACTATCCAAACTTAAATGGTTGTAATTCAGGAATGCTTTGGAATATAGACCTATGGCTGGTCTTGTTTTAAAGAAGACATTTTCCAGATTATTGTAGAAGTCCAGAAATTGTAAAAAATGAAACAGAAAAAAAGTTATATAAGTTTGAGTTTATGAAATTGTGTAATGTAAAAATATAATGATTAATATTTTATGTAAAATATATATATTACAAAATATATTTTACTCTAAAACTGCAAGAAAAATAAAGTCAAATATCTGAACAAGTTGTATTCCAAATTTTAGGTTGATATCTCAAAAAATGAGCTTTCAGTAAGATTTTATTCGGGCGCAGTACCCAACTTTTTCACTAGGTGAACACCAGACTCCATTACTGCCCATATAAGGGCGCCTCCATTTTCATATGTTTTGAGTGATCTGAACCATGTATTTCCATAATTTTCATACAATTTATGAAGTAGACATCCTATTCAGAAGTAGTAGGGGTGGTTTGGCAGTATTTGATTTGAATTAAACCTCTAATAAATGCATAAAGACTACGTTATAGCGTTATAGCTCGCAGCCGCATTACAAATCGAGAATCCATACATTTTTCTTTATATTTAAAACATTTTCAGACCTTTTTTTCTCATAAAATGGAATTGGTGTTATCTTTTGAACTCATGGCATGAAAACAAACTGAGGTTTCTACCAATCTTTTATGATTTTTCATGTTTATTGTTATTTCAAAATAAAGGCCTAAATACTCCTAATGAATATGAAATATTCTTGTTGCAAATTGATAAATTTCTGCTCCTCTGTAATATATTTTAGATAACAGCCACCAAATATGAAAACTAGAGATTTTAAGCTTTCAAATGATATATAGTTTGGCAATATTACTTTAGGTTTTTACTAAGATATTATTGTTTTAAACATGCAATGGCAAATGGGCCCGCCGGCGGGCCCAGGGATAGTTCACTTTGAAATTAATTTTTGATATGTTTTAGCTTACCTCCAGTGCATCCAAGATGTAGGTGTCTTTGTTTCCACAGTATCTTCAATTTTGATAATTTTAGGTAAAACCGTTGTTGTCTGTCAGTCATACAATGGAGGTGAAGGGGGTCCTCCTCAAAGAGCAGTCAAAATTAAACATTATTTAATGACTCGTAAATGTAAGTACACATTGATGCCCTAAGACACGAAACGAGCGGTTTTTGTGAGAAAACGAACAGTATTTATATTGTTTTTACCTCTTGTAACCACAGCCATGTCCAAGTTATCTGAGGGCGCGGACGCTTCCGTGTGTGACGTGTACGCAGACTGGTGCATAGATATATATACCCTAGATGTCGCCTTGGCTAAGGTTTCGTTCCAATGAACTGCCGTCGCCAAGGCGACATCTAGTTTATCTATGCACCAGTCTGCGTACACGTCACACACGGAAGCGTCCGCGCCCTCAGATAACTTGGACATGGCTGTGGTTACAAGAGGTAAAAACAATATAAATACTGTTCGTTTTCTCACAAAAACCACTCGTTTCGTGTCTTAGGGCATCAATGTGTACTTACATTTACGAGTCATTAAATAATGTTTAATTTTGACTGCTCTTTGAGGAGGACCCCCTTCACCTCCATTGTATGACTGACAGACAACAACGGTTTTACCTAATATTATCAAAATTGAAGATACTGTGGAAACAAAGACACCTACATCTTGGATGCACTGGAGGTAAGCTAAAACATATCAAAAATTAATTTCAAAGTGAACTATCCCTTTAACATTTAGATTTATTATTACAAATAATAGAGCATAGTTCTAGCAACTCCAAGTTAGGGGTTTGATTCCCAGGGAATGCATAAACTGACAAAATGTACTGTATATCTTGAATGCAGTGTCCATCACTTTGGATAAAAGGTCTGTCAAATGCATTAATGTAATGTAAATCATTGTCACTTTGATGAATATGCAACTTTACTGTTTTTTTGTTTAGTTCACAAGAAGCCCCTTCAGGAAATTGAGATTGCAGCAATTACACATGGTGCTTTGCAGGGCCTTGCATACCTTCATTCCCATAACATGATTCACAGGTCTGTGGGTTTTTCTTTTTCTTTTTCCTAGTAGTGTTGGGAATCGAGAACTGCTTCCACAGGAACCAAATGAGTTTCATGACATTGGTTCCGCTAATAGATTTTGCATTCTTGCTCTGAAGACAGGAAACCTTGTTGGGATACTCTGGGAGGGTTTCCTGCACATTTATTCAGTTGCGGCACAGTGCAGTCTCTAATTAAATGGTTTTAGCAAGTCTGCATTGAATTCAATGCAAGGGACAACAAACATACAGACCACTATAGTCTGATTCACGAACGTATGGTTCTTATGGTCACAAATTCTCACAAATAAAGTTACAATGAAACATAAGTAGTAATAGATCTTTTTTTGTGGGGTACATCCGAGTATTACTGATTATGGAAAAAGAAAAAAACTGTAGGACGGGGACTTGGTTCTATCCATGGGTTGTTGATTGGATTTTGAAATGTGGGAAGTCTTCACACTGCATTACCTGTGGGTGTCAAAGAAAACGTTGATTATTCTGTGTATATTGTCATCTTAACTCAGGGATATCAAAGCTGGGAACATCCTACTGACCGAGCCTGGACAAGTCAAACTGGCAGATTTTGGTTCTGCCTCCATCGCCTCTCCAGCCAACTCTTTTGTAGGGACACCATATTGGTGAGCACACTGAGGATCTTTAATAATAATGACTTCATTGACACCGCCTGGTTACTAACACACCTGTCTCCTCTCAGGATGGCCCCTGAAGTGATTTTAGCCATGGACGAGGGACAGTATGATGGAAAGGTTGACATCTGGTCTCTTGGGATCACCTGCGTAGAACTAGGTGACGAAGAAGTGCTGCTCATCGTAAATTGAATTGTGCATCTTTCACAGTGTGAAAGTCGAGCTTACTTTTGCCTCTCCCTTTTGCTGTAGCTGAAAGGAAGCCGCCTCTGTTTAACATGAATGCGATGAGTGCCTTATACCATATAGCGCAGAATGAGAGTCCCACACTGCAGTCAAGTGAATGGTGAGTCCTCTAACACAGGTTTTCAATCTTTTAGATGATCAGTCACATCCTAAAACGTACCATAGTACTGTACTGTTAGATGTATTGGTTATTCATATAAATTTACTTATTTAAATTATTTTATTTGAATCAATTTCTTATTTATTTAGTGATGATAAATTCGAACATTAAACTCTAGTGTTGTCTTTAGTAATCTATAGCAGGGTTTTTTAGTCTTTTAGATGCCACAGAGACCCCAAATATGATCTTTCTCATGTGAGACACCATCCTAAAATTTAAAAGGCAACTATATTGTTTCATATCCAGAGAACCAATTTATACGGTGTAAAATTGTATATTACAAATATGCATATAATATAGTTTGAAAATTATTTGGTTTCTTTTCTTTAAATTATTTCTCTTTTGTTCTGCTCGCTATGGTATGATACTAAATAAATATATTAAAATAAATAAATCTAACAGCATTTATTGTATTTGTTCAAAACCATTATTCTTATTTGTTTAATCGTATCTTATTTTATTTATTTATTTATTTTTTGCATTAAGGCTAGGTAGTAAATCAAATATTGGGGTGAAATATTTTTTAAAAAAATACTTTTTATTTGACCATTTTTTCCATGTGATTTGCGAGTATCTGGGCAATCTTGGCAATCTTTTTTTTTTTTTTTTTTTTTAAGTCTCTGATCTAAAGGGTTAGTTCACCCTAAAATGAAAATTCTATCATTAATTACCCTCATGTCGTTCCAAACCTGTAAGACTTTCGTTCATCTTTTAAACACAAATAAAGATATTTTTTATAAAATCTAAGGCCCTGTTTACACGAAAACGATTCCGGGTGAAAACGTAATAATATTTTATCGGATGTGCCTTTCGTTTACACGGCGACGGCGTTTTTGGGGCTTAAAAACGCAAAAAAGTGAAACCACCCTCCAAAGTGGAAATCTTAAAAACGCTCCACCGTCGCGTTTCCGTCTAAACGGGTAAAAACGCAAATCTGCTCATGGCGGCTCTCGTCGCGTACGCATTTACGTCACAGGCATGCGCCAGTACAGGAAAATAACAACCAACATGTCGGATTATTTCCATACGTCGGACCTTCAAGTTGCCCTAGCAGCTCTGATAAACGTCCAAGAGTCTTTTCAATTTCGCGCTACTAGGGAGAGAAGTAGAAGGAAGGTTGTACGCAGGCACACGGTCTTGTTGTTGTTGTGTGGCAGTGCTTCACATTGCCACCTAGCCGCCTGGAGTGCATACTACATCGCATTTCTAACACTTTTGCGTCTCCATATGCACGCAGATTTCCCCCCATAACGCTCGTCTAAACGCAGAATAAAAAGTGAAAACGAAACGCCACTTTTGCGTTTTCTCTTCAGATCGTTTCCGTGTAAACATGGCCTAATGGCGCTTTTCCATTACCAGTACCAGCTCGACTCGACTCGACTCGCCTTGGCTCGACTCGCTTTTCGCTCCGGTTTCCATTGCAGAAAGTACCGCCACAAATAGTACCCGGTCGTCATAGCGACGCATTTCGTTCCTCGTTGCCCCATCAAGCTCTCGCTGGATCCTCTCTTCGGCAACCAAACAAAGGAATGTCTGCACCTCCTCGTTTGACCACGGCGTATTCTTCCGAGTTGCCATAATAATAGTAGTAAGTTTAGTAACTATATCTGGCCAAACTATTTTAAAAATGGCGGGGTTATTCTGGATACTCCATCTGGCGCGTGCAATGATGACGCAGATTCTCTGTGACCAATCAGCAGTCGGCATTGTTTTCACGTCACATTTTAGTATCGCCTTAGCTCGCCTCAGCTCGCTTAGAACCTCGCCGGAGGTGGTACGAAAAAAAGTACCCGAAAGCAGGTACAGGTACAACTTTTACACAGTGGAAAACCAAACAAAGGCGAGTCGAGTCGAGCCGAGCCGAGGCGAGCTGGTACTGTGTAGTGGAAAAGCGCCATAAGTGATTTCTGTCCCTCCATTAACAGCTACGCAACTACCACTTTTATGCTTCAAAAAGTTCATTAAAAAGAACGTAAAACTAATCCATATGAATTGAGCGGCTTAGCCCACATTTTCTGAAGAGACTTGATCGCTTTAAATGAGGAACAGATTTAATTTACTTTATTTAAAAATATTGAGCAATTTCTGCATTAGCGAGTCGATTAACCTGCTGTGTTATTCTCTTTCCTCAGGACGGATTATTTTAGAAATTTTGTTGACTCTTGCCTTCAGAAAATTCCCCAAGACCGACCACACTCTGAGGATTTGTTGCAGGTGTTCACTTTGCTTTGAATTATCAAGAAATCTTTTTGTTTGTTAGTCTTAATAATCCACTTGAATACTTAGTTAACTGCCTTATTTTCTGCACTCTTTGCAAAAACAATAGCATGCATTCGTCCTGCGAGAGAGGCCAGAATCTGTTCTTATGGATTTAATTTTGCGGACAAAAGATGCAGTTCGAGAGCTGGACAACCTGCAGTATCGCAAGATGAAGAAGATCCTCTTTCAAGAGTCCCACAATGGGCCGACCACTGAGACCCAGGAGGGAGATGAGGTCAGATCTCAAACCATCCCTAGTTCCAGTGCTTTAACATTGATTGGCTCATATATAAATTGGAGTCCAAATATCTGAGTGAAGTGTTCAAAATCAAATTTAAAGGTACACTATGTAACTTTGGCCCTTTAGCGGTTAAAAAACAAAATTGCATTTTGCGGAAGAACATGTGCTTCGGCTATATAATATGGTTATCCTACAGCTCATAAAACATTCACTACTAGGTTTAATAGATATAACCAATTTAGATGAAAATAGATCTCAAGCTGACTAGAGATCCAAATGTTACTGTAGCTATACCCATTAATAGACACGGTACTTCCTTGAAAATGCATTCCAGCACAGCACGACGCCATAATGAAATGACCCTTCACAATAGATGATGCTTTAAAAAGAACGCTCTTAGAGAGCTACATATTACAAATACCTGTTGAGTAATAAAACCACCATCACCGCATCGCTTTTACAACGTTTCAAATCCCTCAGGTCTCACCCTCTCCTAAAAGCCAAGCCAATGTTGGCAAATTCTTGTTTTATTGCGATCTTTGTCGCGTTCTCTTTTTGCCAGCGAATCTCCTCTGTTTGGTGTTTTTAAAGGGGTTATTCCTCTGAGGTTTGAGATTCAGCGGCTCCACGTCAACCTTTTTTCGCACGTTGTGACAATTAACCTATGCCGCTCCCACACGTGTAGAAGTAGGGGGACCAACTTTTCTCTATTTACGGATATGACGAGATGGGCGAGTGATGCATGTATGAAATTACCCACAGTAAATCAGGGTAAAATAAAAACACGTTTTGGAAGAAGGATTGATGATGTATTGACTAGTTATTTAAATTAATTTTGAACAAAAAAAAAGTCATAGTGTACCTTTCGAAAAAGGGCCGCATTTTCTCCTTTTGTAAACACAGGATAATCTTTGGGTCATTCTCAAATCCTGGTGAATAACATGACTATCAGGTTTAACACAAACTTGTGAAGTTTATGCTGTTTATTTAATACATTTTTTTAAAAACTTAATTATAAGAATTGTCAGTCATGATCTCAGTCTTTTTAAGCCAACGCAATGTTTTTCGACTAAAGTAGAGTTGTTGTTTTTTATATCACTATGATTACTGCTGTTTTTTGTGTGTGTTCAGGAGTCGGAGCACAATACTGGTCGCACGGGCACAGTGAGCAGTGTGGGCAGTAATCAGTCCATTCCCAGCATGTCGATCAGTGCGAGCTCTCAGAGCAGCTCAGTGAACAGCCTTCCTGATGCTGCCGATGACAAGAGTGAACTTGATCTGGAGAAAGACCACACTGTTATGTCTAACAGTTCGGTCATACATCTGAAGCCTGTACGTTCACACACCTCTTCTTAAAATATCACAGAAACCTTTCAGTATAACCCAAATCAGAGATTCTTTATACTAAGTAACTGTGAACAGTGAATATACATTTTCCTGTTTTTGTGTCCATTAGGAAAGGGAGGAGGTTTACCCTGAGGATCCTGAAACACATCCTCGTCCCTCAGAAGCCCAGGCGCCACCTGCACAGCCCCCACAGCGCAAACACCATCGCAACCCTGAGCACTTTGCCACCATCCGCACAGCCTCACTGGTAAGCCAGTCAAGTCGGATCTGAACTGAAATGCTTCACAACCCTAGTGTCCACATTGGACTAGTCAAAACTAAATCGCTCGTATTCTAATCGATAAACTGAGGCATCGGTCGCTTCCAGTATAGACACAGTGTAAAATGAATGACATCACAAGAATTTATTGTTTACTTCCAGTCTCAAATTCTTGTAATATTCAACATTCATTCCATTTTTCTTAAATGTCGCTTGATCATTTTTATTCACTGTCCCTCCTTTTCCTTGTGTCCCTCCTCTTGCCTCTTTCAGGTAACACGACAGATGCAGGAACACGAGCAGGACTCTGAGCTGAGGGAGCAGATGTCCGGTTACAAGCGCATGAGACGGCAGCACCAGAAGCACCTTATGGCCCTGGAGAACAAACTGAAAGCGGAGATGGACGAACACAGGCTGAGACTGGACAAAGAGCTGGAGGCCCAGAGGAACAGCTTTGCCAGTGAGATAGAGAAACTTGTGAAGAAAAACCAAGCAGCCATTGAGAAAGATGTAAGTGCACACGAGACGTGTCACATGAGGGAATTCCACCTGAAAACTGCTCAGGAATTCTTCCTCATATGCCATTCAAACAGTTACTTAATCAAGTAATAATATCTTTCATATGCATAACTTGGCCAAAAGTATGTGACGACCCTTTCTGATTAACTGACCCCTCAATTCCAGTGAAGACAAATCTTAATGTTACATCATAAAATGGCATTCTTGTGAATTATGTGCTTCATACTTTGTTCTGCTTCATTATGACAAAGGCTCTGTGCACAAAGCTATTAATAATGAATTTTATTTTATTTTTTTATTTAATTTTATTTTTTTATTATTCATTTTCATTATCTTGAAGGCCAAGTCATTTGCCAATGATGAGAAGAAATTCCAACAGCACATTCAAGCCCAGCAGAAGAAAGAGCTTAGTAGCTTCCTGGAGTCACAGAAACGAGAGTACAAGCTACGCAAGGAGCAACTGAAAGAGGTATAGGCATATTTAAGCAAGCTTATTTAAGAGGTATAGGCATATTGAAGCAAGCTCAAAAGGTGGGGTTTTTGCCCACCTATGAATCCACCAATTGTGTTTTTCATCTTGGTGTAATTCCACCTTGATTGACCTCTATTATGAGATCTTTATGCATGAACAGTGCAAATGAATCAAGACAAGTGAAAAAGCAGGAAAGTGGGCATGGTCAATACAGCTGAAAATTAGAGATGCACTTGAAATTTTAGCTAACTAAAAAAAAATGTGTTTGTTTTTGGCTGAAACTATTTTTAAGGGCAAAAACCATTCACTGAGGCATTGACATTTAATTAGTACTTCTCCTTAGGCTGGCTTTTTCGTGGATAAGCAACAACAGGTAAAGTTTGCTGTTTATAGCACAAAATAAACATGAATGAACATCAGAAGGTATGTTGGAAGAAACAAGTTACTGAAATGTATCATGTCTTATGTAATCGCTCAATCAGTTTTTCAGTCTTGGAAAAAGTCAATAAAACAGCTTGTAAACAATGTTACATAATTTTTTATTTACCTCAAGATAGCAATTCAATGTCTGTAGCTTGTTAGCTAACTAGAAAACAACTCTAGATAAGGAACATTTTGTTAAATATATGCGCTATATTACATATTCATTGTTTTTACTAATCAAGTTGTCTTCATTATTTAATATATGTTTGAATAATAGCCACCGTTTAAATTTCAACAAATCAGAGTAAAAACATTATAATATAATCAATTAAAAAGTTAATATAAAAGCGCCTTCTATGCAATTGAAATAAGTGTTGATTATTAAATACATTTCATGGATTAATTATTAAATTAACTTTATTTTTGGTTTCAGTAAAAAAAAAAAAAAAAATTCTCAGGATCACTACTAAAATGTAATGTTTCTTTATTGTTTAGCCAGTTGACAATTTTCAGTATACATCCGACCTAGAGGATGAGAAGGACTATTGTTACTAAGTAGATTGCAAATATAAATGTCATAATTAATAAAAATAAAAGTTTAGCTACTTATATTTATATAAATAAGTATTTCCGCTTAACAAGCTCCCATTAATGTTTCCCACACTGTTTAGGAGCTGAATGAGAACCAGTCCACCCCTAAGAAGGAGAAGCAGGAGTGGCTGTCGAAGCGGAAGGAGGACTTTCAGCACTACCAGGCAGAAGAGGAAGCCAACCTTCTCCGCCGACAGCGGCAGTACCTTGAGCTCGAATGTCGCCGCTTTAAACGCAGAATCCTCATTGCAAAACACAATGTAGAGCAAGACCTCGTGCGGGAGGTAATGTTGCTTTTCCTAAACTGTCAAATGTCTGTTTTTATTATTGACTAATCTATCCATGATTCCTTCGATTAATTGGATTAGAACCAAAGAAAACCAATATAATGACAAGAGGTTTTCTTGATCCAGGAGCTTAATAAGCGGCAGACGCAGAAAGATCTGGAACACGCCATGCTGCTCCGCCAACACGAGTCGATGCAGGAGCTGGAGGTGAGGCAGCTGGGCACCATCCAGAAGATGCGTTCAGAGCTGACCCGCTTGCAGCATCAGACCGAGCTCACCAACCAGCTAGAGTACAACAAACGCAGAGAGCGAGAGCTGCGCCGCAAACATGTCATGGAGGTCCGGCAGCAGCCCAAGAGCCTTAAGGTGCGTTTCCTTTTAGCCTATGCTCGTTTTTGTAGTGCACACCAGCCGCGGCTCGTCTGTAAGGGCCCCACCATAATATTCATCCAAACATAGACCTCTATATACACTGAATTAATAATAAATTGTAAATATTTTTCCGATTTTCTAGACTAATTTGAGTCGTAAAGTGAGCAGGATATATTAAAATTTCGCGCATGGATTCGGCAGGCGTGTATCACCGTGTATCTGCCATTGGGGCAGATTCAGACTGCCCCGCTTATTTTCACGTTTCCTCGCATAAACCTCGTTCCAGACCAAGACGATATCAGTGCGCTTTGTGTCTGCATCAGGTCAGTAACTAGTTGGCGTGTCAAGTTAATTCAAGTCACCTTTATTCATATGGTGCTTTTTACAATTAGGCCTGTCCCGATAACCGCAATATTGCGGTACCGCGCTACTGACAGGCCAACCGCAGAGGAATGTAAGTAACCGCAGCAACCGCCAAACCGCGTTTTCTTTTTTCATAAGGCCACCCTTTGTAGTTCGTACCATGTATTGAATGTTAAAAAAGTTAATAATGATAACAAGACTGTTTATCATGGTGATTTGTACAGAGGCTTCGTGGATTTGGACTTAAGCCTAAACAGACAGTGAATGAGATCGCCTGAGCGCGTGCGATTACCTGCGTCTGTCTAGTCAAATCATGTATATTCGTGAAAAGGTTGCCGTTTCCAAGGAAAGCGAAATGTTTGTCGTATCATCCTTTTAACGTGTATGGGTAGGCTATTTACCATGAATGGCGTCAGCGCTGGTCAGCATTACACAGCGCGAGGAAGCCGTGGGGGGAAAGCAGCGAGTCACGCATTGGTCTCTATTAAGTGAAGCATTGCTGGCCAGCTGAGCCTTGAAAAGGGGAGCTCAAAGTAAAAAAAAAAAAATGAACGCCTTGTTTCATTACATCTATCATTTAAGGAATCAGCTTTTTTGAACGTTTTCGTTGAATGAACGGTTTAATGACTCACTCAAAGACAGTCCGTTGGCATAACAATGTAACTGCGCGCTGAGTGACAGTCTTTCAATGCGCAGAGACGCTGTTTAGTTTCGGTTACATTGTTTTTGTGTATGCTGACCACATCATAACACGTAGCCTATTTATAGCAACAAATAAATATAAATAAATAAATGGTGGTAATACCGCATATCGTGCTATTGAGCCACTCAAAATTACCGCAAGGGAAATTCCTTCACCGCGACAGCCCTATTTACAATACAGATTGTTTCAAAGCAGCTTTACAGTGATAACAGGAAAATAATGCAACAAAGTTTGTTTCGGCTATACAGCAGATCTAGAAGAAAATAGCATCATTGTCCAGCTGTAGCTAGTAAGTTCAGTGATGGTTCATTTTTGTTGTAAAAAAGTTATTCATTTAGTTCATTTATATATAGCCGCTCTGGAGAAAACCGTGATGTCATCGTCCAGCTCAGTTCTGTTCTCATATAACAGTGTCAATGCAGGCAGATCAATAATATTATTGAATGTTACGTCCCCGACTAAGCAAGCCAAAAGCCAAAGGTGACAGTGGCAAGGAACCAAAACTCCATCAGGTGACAGAATGGAGGAAAAAAAAACCTTGGGAGAAACTTAGGCTCAGTCGGGGGGGCCAGTTCTCCTCTGGCCAACGAACGAACGGTGTATGATTATGATTCAGGCTGCATTATAGATCAGAAGTCAGATTGGATTGAAACATTCAGAAGATTTATCTAGTTCCATCTGGTTGAAGATCGGAGTCATTACGCCGGTATAGAGACGGGTTTGTTGAGGATCAGTGCCGAAGAACAGTGTGACTGTTTAATGAATGTAGTGTAGTGTATCAAATTAATGAATGTATAAATCCTTTAGTTTAAATGTGCTCATTTATATACAGTTGTTCTGTTGTGTTTGTTCTGAGAATAGACATGACTTTGTTTTCCTCACAGGAATTCCTACACAACATTCGGAGGCAATAAATGCTACATTCAGGCAATATTAAGATAGCAATCTATAGGTTTGTCATGTGTAATAAAGTCTGTCAGTCATCATTAGAGCGCCTCCCTCAGGCTGCATACTGCAAGGACATTAGAATTCTGCCAAAAGATATCTGATATGTGCAGCGATTCGAATATAAAGCTTACAAAATGTGTATCATAAACTAGCGCCAAGACCCGGAATCTGCCCTACCTTAATTTACGTTTAAGTTTACGCCACTGGTGCATACTAGTTTTGTGGTGCAAGTAAGCCTTTCCTCCTCTTTGATCCGTATCAGTCTAAAGAGATGCAGATCAAGAAGCAGTTCCAGGACACGTGTAAGATCCAGACACGGCAGTATAAAGCCCTGCGCAACCACCTCCTGGAAACCACACCCAAGGCCGACCACAAGGCTGTGCTGAAGAGGCTGAAGGAGGAGCAGACACGGAAGTTAGCCATCCTCGCTGAGCAGTATGACCATTCCATCAATGACATGCTCTCCACACAAGCTGTGAGTCCTCCCATCTAATGTGTATATCTTCATGCAAAGCCATCAAGGAAGGATGCCTATGTAATGCAGGAGGCAAAATGTTATCTTTTCTATCTTTTACACACCGATTCTAAATGTAACTCCATCTCCCGTCTTGCTCCTCAGCTGCGATTGGACGAGGCACAGGAGGCCGAATGTCAGGTGCTAAAGATGCAGCTGCAGCAGGAGCTGGAGTTGCTAAATGCCTATCAGAGCAAGATCAAAATGCAGACGGACTCGCAGCACGATCGTGAGAGGAAAGAGCTGGAGCAGAGGGTTTCGCTGAGGAGGGCTCTTCTTGAACAGAAGGTAACTGATACAAATCCAAGCAGCACACTACAGAAATTACAGATGAGAGCTTTTGATGTTCCAGAATAAGAATTAAAGCTATAGTTCACCCAAAAATGAAATTTGATTTCAAACTTTTTTCTTTTCAGGTGGAATACAAAGGTTGAAAGTTCGGAAGCATTTAAAAAAAAGTTTTGAGGAACGTGTTTAGCCTAACCCCTTCGCTGTCACCCCCCCTTTTGAGAATAGGGGTTAAAATGCACTATTCAAACTTAAATGGTTGTAATTCAAGAATGCTTTGGAATATATACCCAAGTTTGGTCTTGTTTTAAAGAAAACACTCAGCAGATTATTGCTGAAGTGAAAACACTTTAAAAAATTAAAGTATGAAAAAGTTATGTAAGTTTAAATTTACAGTAAATCAAATATACTGTACTATATATTTTTTATTTTATATAAAATATATATTTTACAAAATATTTTTTCCTCAAAAATTACTATAAAATCAAAGCCATAAATCTAACCAAGTTATGTTCCAAATTTGAAGTTGAAATCACAAAAATTGAAGTTCCCATGAGATTTTGTTTAGGCGTAGTACCAAAAATAGCCACCGGGTGCCATTGAATTCCATTGAATTTAGTTGTAAACATTCTGCCTTATCAAATTAATAAATTTATGTCCAAAAATCAATTCTGTCACAAAATATGGAACCTTGAGACACAGACCTTTCTGACAATATGTGTTTTGTCAAGATTAGAAAAGGTTTTGATCATAAATTATGAAATATAATGATGCCCGAAAGGGGAGGAGCCTGATAAAATAATTTAGAGTACCGTTTCTCGGGTAACGCAACGTTCAATTATAAAACGGTTTTCACAGGAGGAATTCTGAGTTTATAAGCTTTCAAATGATACCTGATTTATGATAACTACTACAATATGTGATATAATAAAAAAGGCGATAAAAACATATTATATTTTAGAGGATAATATATATATATATATATATATTATAATGTTTAGAGGATAATATTATATTACAATTTATTATTGAAAAATACTAGATTATATGTTTTATTATGAACTTTTAGCATAAAAACATAAGTTTCAATGATTAAAAGTGGGTGCATCGACTTTTTGTGACAAAGGTCATACCTCCTGTTATGATGCAGATTTTTTGAGGTGCACTCTTGTCATAAATTCATCAATTACTCTTCCTACATAATTTGTAACACAAAACAGGGGTAGAATATCTATTTAGAAGTCTTAGACCTCTCCAACAATATACAATTTGTCATAATTAGATTAGGATTTAATAGAAATATAGTGAAGTAAAGTTAGGCGTCCCGCTAGCGGGACGGTGACAGTTAAGGGGCTAAATTCTTGTCAAATTCACTAACTATGTTTTGCCATTAATGATGTTGACCCTGCAAGTTTGAAAAGAATTCTACTTTTATGTTCTACGGATTCTAGAACATAAAACAGGGTTCGTACAAGGTGCTTAAAGTGCTTGAAGTACTTGAATTTGACTTTTTGAAATTTAAGTCCTGGAAAACCCTTGAAAACAGCCATATTTTTGAAGAGGTACTTGAAAAGTGCTTGAATTATTATAGGGATGCACCGATACCGAGCTCATGTACTCGTAAAAATGCTCTGATACCATTAACCGATAGGCCTACCGGGCAGCGTGTGTATAGTAATGCATAGCTGTGGTGCGCGAGCTGATCATCAGAGAAAACCGCGCGCGCAGCAGCACAGACGAGCACATCTCTTTAAACAGACATCAGTGGAAGGTTTGTAGTTTAGTCGGATGTCAATGGCAATGAAAATAAAACAAGGCATGTACTAGCTTATTATTAACGTTAACTCACGAGAGAGAGCGCAGTTCTGTTGAATGCTCTTGATTGCTAAATCGTTCACTCAGCTCGTGTTATTTCTTTGGATGACAACTAAATCAAGTAAAGTAAAACATGACCTGTTACCTGATTTATGTATAACGAGTGATTCCCTACATTATTACTGGACGTTTGCAGACAATAAGTTCCACGAACGCAAGCATCCAAAGCGCGCGCCCCGGAAACCAGCGTGTCAGCGCGCGAATACTGAATTGAATTGTCTTTCACGTCTTGCGCTTGTGCGGAGGAATTCACACAGAATTATGTAAAAATGCCCATATTTGCGAGTATCCTAGTAAACAAAGTCAGGTATATCAAGTGAACGTAGCCATGGGGTCCGTGCATTCGGTCTTAAAGGGGCAGCACTTCAATAAACCCACTGCTGTTTTAATGTTAATCAAACAATGAATGGACAAATAAATTACTCACTGCTCTTGACTAAATAGTCTACCCTTTTCAACTTTCAAAAGATCCATCTAGATTTAATTTATCCAGTAATTTGTAGCCTTTCTTTGTTCTATTGTATTTATTTGTAAGTTGATTATTCGTTCTTATTTTGTTGCTGACTGCTTACATTTTAATAATGTTTTAAATTCACATTAATTAGGCTGGCAGTTTTTGTTGTAGTATCAAAATTGGATTAAATTATTTATATTTCACTGGTGTCTAAACATTTGTACCACCGACCCAATTCTCAGCACTGACATTTCTGGAGCTGCTCTAGTCTAAATATGTGCTGTGCTATTCAATGAAATATAAAATATGATAGAGCAATAGCATGTACAGTAACAAAAGCTCATACAATGCAATTTAGCAGGCTTAATTAAGCATGCAAATAATTGAAAGAAATATATATTTGATAAACAAATTAAGCCAACTAATATGATTATTACTAATACATTAAAAAATTACAAATGCAGTGAAAATTCAGGGATCGGTTACAGTATCGGTATCTTCTTCTGCAAAAAAGTGGTATCGGTCCATCCCTAATTTAAAATATTGTGCGTTTTTTTTTTTTTTTTTTTTTAAATACAATTGTTTCACGCTAAATCAACGCTGTAGCCCGTCTGAGATATAGAGCTATTTCCCATGGCTATGAGCATGATATTAAGTATATGATAAGTATATAATACAACTTTCATTCTTCAGGTCAATCATATATATTAATGGGGGGAAAAATCAGTTTCAATATCCTTTCAATGGTTAAGGCGATTTCCCATGCCTGCCAGCGCTGGTCAATGGATTCACCTCTCTGAATTGAAACATCAATAAGTCAAAATAATAATCAAGATTTTGTTTGATAAGTGCCGATTGAAGTCCTTGAAATCCAAAAAAGTAGTGCTTGAAAAGTCCTTGAAAGTCCTGGAATTTCATTTGACAGAGTCTGTACGAACCCTGATAAAAGAAGAATTCTACTTTTGTTGCAGTTTTAGAATTACATGAGGGTCAACAAGTGAGAGAAAGGCTGGAATACACTACATAACTTTTAAAATCTGAACTCTAGGCATAATACACTTGCCGACTGAGGTTCCAACCACAAAAAACCTTGGAGATGCATGACAAATGAAAACGATGTGTTCTAAAATCTGCTCAAAATATCAAAGATGTTATGAAATTTTATGTGCAATCTCTCAACTCTGACTGCCACACATCTGCAGAATAGTGAATGGACTTTGGGCGCACTCCAGACTGCAAATCAGGGCAAAAATCATTGTATAGTGTATTCCAGCTTTAACTATCCCTGTAGCAGCTGGGAAAATGTCATGTCATCATTGAAGCGTTACCTGATACTATTTTGGTTTTGGTCAGATTGAAGAGGAGATGGTTGCCCTGCAGAACGAGCGATCAGAACGAATCCGCAGTCTGTTCGAGAAGCAGGCCCGGGAGATCGAGGCGTTTGACTCTGAAAGCATGCGTCTGGGCTTCAGCAACATGGTGCTCTCCAGCCTGGCTTCGTCCGACGGACACAGCCACAGCTTTCCAGGGGCCCAGAGTAGCTGGGGCTCTCAGCACGGTGCAGGCTCTCAGGGGTCACACTGGGGAGGGCAACATAGCGGCAGCCAGCACGGCCACCACCAACACCCAAGCCACGGTGGCTCTATCCAGCAGCCCTGGGGTCACGGCCTGTCTTCAGGGGGGCCGCCTCCCTGGGGCCACCACGGGTCTGGAGGCAGTCAGCGCTCGAGTGGGGGAAGCAGTGGGCTACGGAACAGTCCCCAGGCAGTACGGCGGGCCACCTCAGGGGGCCGCAGTGAGCAGGGGATGAGCAGGAGTGCCAGCATCGCCTCTCAGATTTCCAATGGCTCGCACCTGTCCTACACGTAAGATCCCCCGCTGCTCTCCCACAACACCTGTCTTGGCCTAAAATGCCATAGGGGACGGGATAAAGGGGCACCATGGTCTTTTTTTCTTTCTTTTTTAACACCCATTCCTTTGTTTCTAGTCCTCGGAATACATATTTTATACACATGGCAAGCACAAAATGCATTCACTGTAAGTTCCAGTTAAAGAAAGTCTATATATTTAGTCAGAATATTCTGGCCTGTTTTATCAAACTTCAGCTAGAATCCAGAATGACAAAGTCATTTTTGCAGTGATGCGATGTGCATTTTAGAGCGTGTTAGATTTGATATGAGAATGTTAGTGATGGTAAGAATGAATAAATGAATGCTGTGTATTGTATGCAAGTCTTTATGCAGTGGGTTTTTATCATGGTCTTATTAGCAGGTTGTTTCGGCTGGCTTCGTTTGCAAAGAGTGGGAGTTGAACGCATAGGAATCCAAAAGGAAATGATAGGAATAGGTTGGATAGCAGAATGTGAAAGAATCAAGCTTTACATTGCACTTGATTTTTGTCTAGCGTATTCTTTTATAAAGCACTAATGTTTTAATGTGTTAATAAACCGTATGCTATTTTGTGCCAGAACAAATTTTAACTATGAAAAGATACTGTGAAATTCCAAGATTTTGCTAGGAGTATTATTTTGATTATTGGATTAGCGTGATTTTACAATTTTGCCATGCATTGCCATCCCTCCACTAAAAACTGTGGAGAGCAGGATGCCATTTTGCTTTTTTGAAAACAAAGCTTAAAACTCTGATAATAAGTGTAACAGGTTTGTTCCATTTCTATATGCCAAAAGGACATACAGTAGTAGTAGGTGGTTATAAGCTAAAGGTAGGTGTGCAAAATGACTACATTAATGTGAAGGTCTTGAAAAGTGGGGGTCTCTTGGACTGAATATGTAGAATGACACTTTAAAACATGGTTTGCTTTGTGAATGTACATGAGCATTAAAGCATGTTGGCAAGGTAGATCTTCACTTCTGGATACTAGTATGACAAAAGCTGTTGGAAGTATGTTAATGTTCGTTTTAGTCTTTTGATTTAGTGATGCCAAAGGTAACAATCACAACTATGCAAAAGGAGAATAGCCTGTCAGCCACATTCACGTCTTCTTACACTGAGCGTAACATCCCAGAAAAGCACTTTACCATCCCTTTCTACTCTTAGTTGATCACTACAATCATATACGAGCAGATCTCCTGGACCTCGGGTGCCCCCTCCTCCCCTTTCTCAGGCTGGGTTTTACAAGAGTGTGTTGTGTGGATTTTCAGGGTGGGGAGGTCTAGGTTGGGTAGGCTTGAGACCGCTGAATGTTTTTGCTGGGCGGGCGGGTGGGTGCCGCTGCTGTCGTCCCTGCAATGCCTTGGTTTCTTCCATGCCCACCCCAGAGCTCCAGTGACTGCTGCCCACCCTCCAACCGAACACTTATCACAGCATGTAGAAAAACAAAAAGTGATTAAAAATGCAATGAAAAACAAGGTTAGATAGCATATAAAACATTATGGTGGAAGGGTATACAGCCAGAAGACAGCTTTAAGTGAGATGTATAGGAAAACATTTGTGCATATTGTATATTTAGAAATTTAAATAAATGAATAAATGGAAATCAAGAGAGACCCAAGTTAAAACTAGACTAAAATTTAATTGCTTAAATGTGAAGATAAAAAAAAAAAAAAACTTGGTTTCTAATATCGATTATTTAAAAAGAGAAAAAATTATATATATATATATATATATATACATATTACAGAGGTGTCAAGCGAAGCCAAAAAATATTTTATTTTCCCTTAGATTCACACAGAGGATATCACTCTTTATATGGATTTTTCCATCGTCCTCTCTTTGCTTCCTTCTCTCCTTGCTTTCAAAGGTATTAATTACCATAATCACTCGTGCCAGTACTCATATTCTGTTATCTGTGAACCAACAGTGAACTTTAATATTCTGAAACATAAATGCCATGGGTTTTCTTTTGTTTCGGTCAAAAAACGAGAAACATTTTCAACTGCCATCATGCCTATTACAGAAGAGCTTCAAAAACATTTTTTTCCAGGAAAATAAGTTCCGGTTTGGAATTTCAGTGCTGTCTGCAATATTTATCAATTCTGAACACTATTTTTGGCACACTTCTGGTATATGCATGGGATTGCAGATTACATGAAGTTGCCTATCTCAGTCTGACTAACTAAACCAACTGAGCCAATGCATAGCCAATCCTAAAGATTTGGGCCAAGTGTAACAAATTAACATGAGATTATATATTACATGCCAATCATCTAATCACATTCAGTACTCTAATGGAATCACTGGACCCAAGGAACAGCCATAGACTCAAAATGTGATCGTGTGTACTCTTGCAAACAGGGTCATGCAGTATTTTCCAAAGGAGAGCAGTGTGCCCTGTTATATGAGAGTAGATTTCTTTTGAAGCTCTTAGCATCCTTGTTTTAATGAGCCTTTGAAAAAGTGTGAAAACAACAGGATAAATAATAAAGGAAGGTGGTACATCTCTGTACAGTGCGTTTACCAGTATTTCAACCATTTTCTTTTGATGGTCATCCCCTCATTTTTCCGGCTTTCAACATTACCATAGCAATCCATATATAACCTGTATTAAAATGTATAGATTGTGCAAAACTGAATGTTGGAGAGATTACAAAAAGTTATGACTATTCATAACAAAAAACACAAGTGAATTAAAATATACAAAAATTATGAAAACTTAAGGGGACAAATGTCATGTTTTGTTTGTAATTACTCCTTTTGTTGGCAGGGGGCTACTGGACAAATAAATCAACTGTAATAAAGTAATTTTAGTATATATTGGTTTTGTCATTTGTATCTTTTAACACATTTGTGTATGTTTAAAATCGAAGAGTACTTAAAAAGTGTAGTCTTTCCTGTACATACTTTTCATGATCAATGTTCAAGTTAATTAACAATATTGATTCCTTTGAACACTGTGCTCTTGAATTCAGATAATGTGTTATAGAGCTCTTTACTGTGGTATCATATCTACTGTATTGAGGAGAAACTGACTTGCATACAGAGAGTTGCCCAGCTTGCTCCAAGTGATTAGTTTGTACAAAGAAAATGGGATAGCTTAATATAGTATCTAATGGTATAGGCTGATTAAGCCCCATGCCAGTCAGTACATGTCTTTTTTTATTACATCTCCATTTTGTTTGTTTTTTGAAATCTGTATTGTAATCTCCTTCTTGCTCATTTTCACACAAATGTGGTTTCCTAACTGAGGGAAACCTAACAGTTTTTAAACATATTATGTGCCTCTTGGTATTAAGTTTAGCACTGCCAATCTACTATGATCTTATGATACCACCTGCTTCCCTCACTCAGCGAGTGTAGGATCTATTCCAAGTAAAATCCACATGCTCTTCTTCAAATGTGAATCTGTCCGAGGGAGTTGAGATCTGCCGTCTTCGTGAACCTAAGATGGGCCTTTCTTTGCGAAGCAAGGTTGACCTCCTCCTTCTGGACAGCACAGCACTGGCGCTATGCCTCAGGCCCTGGCTGCCACGGTGTGCAACATCATCCTTGAACCCTTTCTTCTCTTCTACCCCGAAGAAATCGGCAACTACCCGAAAGTATTCCAACACCACAAAATGACTCCAGGAAGTAGTACCTCCATGTCTATCCTCATGAAGAAAGCCACAGTGGCCTCCCTGTTCTGTTATGGCCAGCAGAAAGTAAGGGCTATCATGAAAAAGTGCCTTGGGTACAGTGGAGAGAGGTGGAAGTAAAGGATCATCTCGGCTACACAAACAGAGCACTGGCACTGCCACTTCGTCTGCATCTCGCAAAGGTTCATTCCTCTCCCAATAACTTGCCCAATCAGGCTTTGTTGATGATCTTGAACGGTCCTTTCCAACATGGTCTATTGAGTCTGACATTCTGTGATCAGACTGCTTAGTAGCACAGAACATGAGCTCTTCTATATCTTGCAAAGAGGTGGAGTGTAGAATTTTTGCTACATCCATCACAGCGCTCAAAGCAGTAGCGTACCTGTGGAAGGGGTCAAATGTTTAAATTCAAACAGTTTGTAATCCTAGTTGCCTTTTAATATGGCAGGTTTGCACTGACATCTTACAACACCCTAACTTAGCTTGCAGATTTTGTACTTTTCCATTCACAAGATTCAGTTCACCCAAAAATAAAAATAACGTTTTTTACTGTTGTTCCAAGCCAAAGATATTGCAGGCCAATATACTGCAGGCCTTGAATCGCTGACAGGTGTAGATTTTTTTTTGTATGTAGGTGTAGATGACTCGGGCATCAGAGATGTATTGGCACTTCTTTCAGATCACGGCTTTTGTCTAAAATCACCATTGACTGTCGCAAGTTGAAAATCAGAGCTAAAATGATGTACTGTAATGTGTGGGCAGCATAAGAGAAAATGGAATGGATTGATGCTGTAGGCCAAGGGTGTCCAATCCTGTTCCTGGCGATCTACCTACCTGCAAAGTTCAGATCCAACCCTGATCAAACACACCTGTCTGTAATTATCAAGTGCTTAGATCTTATTTATCTGGTTCAGTTGTATGATCGGGGTTGGAGCTGAACTTTTTAGGAAGGTAGATCTCCAGGAACAGGATTTGGCACCATCAAAAATGGCCATAAAGCACCATAAAAGTAGTCCATATGATTTGTGTGCCAAGTTGTGGCAAGATCATTGTTAAAGGGGATAGTTCACCCAAAAATGAAAAATACCTCATGATTTACTCACCCTCAAGCCATATAAGGTGTATATGACTTTCTTCTTTCAGACGAATGCAATCGGAGATCTTTTAAAAAATGTCCTGGCTCTTCCAAGCTTTATAATGGCAGTGAATGGGGGAAAAGATTTTGAAGGCCAAAAAAGTCCATCCATCATCATAAAAATACTCCACATGGCTCCGGGGGTTAATAAAGGCCTTCTGAAGCGAAAATATCCATATTTAAAACTTCATAAACTAAAATAACTAGCTTCCGACAAACAGCCGTACGCATCAATTTACGGCGAAAGAGTGACCTCTGACCTGATGCATGACGTACTGATGAACGTGGAAGCGCAGAGGATAGAGCAAAACAAAACACCGGTCATTAATTTTTAAAGAGAAGAGGAACTTGTCGGGGTTACTCTTTTGACGCAAGTCGACTTGCGTAGGCCGTCTGCTGGAAGCTAGTTAATTTATTCTATAAAGTTTTAAATATGGATATTTTTCTTATTAAACCCAGAAGGCCTTTATTAACCCCCTGAAGTCATAAGGATTACTTTTATAATGGATGGATGCACTTTTTTGGACTTCAAAATTAGGACCGCCATTCACTACCATTATAAAGCTTGGAAGAACAATGATATATTTTTTTTTATGTAACTCGTCTGAAAGAAGATCATCATACACCTAGGATGGCTTGAGGGTAAGTAAATCATGGGATAATTTAAATTTTTTGGTGAACTATCCCTTTAAGGCTCACAAAATTCAGTGTCACAAGGTTTGACTTGAGTGATGTCAAATGGCATAGGATGTTTCTTGAAATGCTTAAGTTGAATGAACTACTTTTTTATTATGCTTTCTTCCATTTCTAGAGATGTATCATTTTTAAGACATCTATTTCTTTAACCAGTACCTTAACAGTACTACAGCAGTAGATTCTGCAGTCCAGAACATGCATGCAAGATAACACCTTCATTAAAGATCAAAGGTCTACATTTCTGTGTAATTTGCTACCTGTTTATTTGAAGCTTGCGATAGATGAGGGCTATCCAGTGATAGAGCCAAGGAAGCTCATACTCGAACCACAGTTGGCCATGAAACACAGGAGAGATGCAAGCAGCAGCCGTCAGGTAGGATGAAGAGCCACATTCCCCCAGATATGACAGCAGCAACCCTGATCCCGAGCCCTCACTTATTGCAAGCAAAGTTGAGGATGGATGATGACTCCGCAAGTATGCTACCGCTTGCACAAGGTCAGAAGGATTTCCGAACTCCTGGTAGTGTGGAGTGGTCAGCGGGCAACCACCTTGACCACGTCGATGGAACACCACTGGATAGAAACCCTGTTGCAAAGCCTGGTGGCACAATCTGATCAAGTGTGGCGTTACTCTGCCCAGGGCATTAGGAATTATAACAACAATAGCCGGATTGCTAGAGTGAAGGCCCAGAACTTTTCCACCAGGATGATGATCCCTTTTGGTCTGAACTTGTTGCTCCATCAGACTCACAGCCCAGTCCAGGGCCACAATACCCCCGTCCTCTAGGAGAAGGTTATCCCTTTTAAAGCGGACTCCTCCTTGGAGTTCAGCACCTTCCTCTGTGGGCCACATGAGATGGGTGATTATCTGAAGATGAGGGTCGGTCTGAGGCCACCGTGCCAATGGAGGCTGGGTCAAAGCATAGCAGTGTTTCTTCAGGTGGCTGGCAAGGGCCGTGGGTTTACAGATCAGTCTGACTTCTCCCTGGCATTCTCCTATGGATTTGGAGACTGGAATATGCGGCAGTTTCAGAACTCTACAGGCCATAATCCACATACAGTGACCCAACTGCTGAACGGTACTATCTGCAAGATGGCAGATCCAGTTCAATCGAAGCAAAATCTTTACCAGGATCAGCATTAGATAAGGTAGCAGGCAAAGAAAGAATTCCCACATTGCTGCGATTGCTCCGAAGTCTGTAACCTGTAGGTCTATCCAATGGAACAATGAACATACCTTAGCACTGAGGTTGGTGGGCAATGGTTTCCTCAAGTGAGCAAGTGAAAAAACTCAAAAGAGCTTTAAACCAAATGTTCTGTCCTACTCTCTCTAGTGCGTCAACCTAAATGGACTTGGACCTCCCCCCTCCCCATAGCAAACATCTCTACTCCCCCTTCAGAAATCATTAACAACACTTTGGTCCAAAGACTGTTTTTAGCTATAAGAAGCAGTTCAATAGCAATCTAATGGAGGTTTTGCTACTTGAATGTGTGAGATTCAAGCCATTCTTTCCTTTACTTCCATCAGAACCCACTTCAAGTGGGTTGAACGCAATATATCATCCTATAATATGAGACAATGGAATCACTCGCGCGTCACGCACGCAGTGAGACTGTTGCAACAATGAACAACTGAAACTTTGAAATATCAAAACAAAGTCTGTATATATACACAACAATTCAAAAGTTATGGGGAGAATATGCCGCCTAAGAAAAATATCCTACCCGATGAGGTGGAGGAGATCAAGAAATCTCTGGACTTCTTGTCGGCGGAGATTTCAACTGTAGCAGAGCAACAAAAGAAAATCATGGATTTGATGGGGGAAATACAAATGCTAAAGAGGCAAAGCTTGGAGAAGGACCGAAAGATCGCTATTCTGGAGACTCGAGTTGCTGACCTCGAGCAATACTCCAGAATTAATGATGTGGTTATCAGCGGCCTGAGAACCAAACACCGGAACTATGCCAGGGTGGCTGCAGACGCTGGGCATACTGCTGCCGGAATGAGTGAAGCCTCTGAGGGGGAGAAGGAGTCGCTGGAGCAACAGGTGACTTGCTTTTTGGACAGCAAAGACATTTATGTTGACAGCGAGGATATTGAAGCATGTCATACCTTGCCGAGCAAAAACAAAATGGCCACTCCGTTGGTAATAATCCGGTTCACGAACAGAAAGAAAAAGACAGCACTCCTCAGACAGGGAAGGAAATTAAAAGGCACTGAAGTATACATCAACGACCACCTTACCAAGAAAAATGCTGACATCGCCAAGAAGGCACGCATACTCAGAAAACAAAACAAGATCCAAGCAACATGGGTAAGAAATTGTAAAATATTCATCAAACTACATGGGTCGACACCTGAGACAGCGAAAGTGCTTCTCGTCAGGGACATCACTGAGCTGGATAAGTTTGAAGAAAGGAATGAATCGAGAGCAACATAGATCTACATAAGGTAACTGAATATAAACTGAACTGAACTTATTAAAAGCAATGACTATGAAAAATTCGGACAGAAACTCATCTGCTAAATATGAACAGCTGAACTTGGAAACTTTCAAATATACAGAACATAAATCACAAGATATTGAAAATGACATTGACCCAGATAATAACTTTTACATTGGTACTGACAGCCAGTGTGAATATTATACAGTTGAGCAGTTCAAAAAACACATAAAAATGGATGGCACAATATCAATTATACATTTTAACAGCAGGAGCCTTATCACAAACTTTTCAAAAATTAAACAGTGCCTAAAACAAGTGGAAAATAAATTCACAGCAATAGCAATAACAGAAACTTGGCTCACGGAAGAACATCATGATTTGGTTGAGATTGAGGGATACGAACTGTTTATCATCAACAGGAAACAATCCAAAGGTCCCGGGGGGGTTGCATTATATATTGACCAAAGATATCAATGTAAAATAATTAATAAAATGTCTTTTGTTTTAGATACAATCATGGAATGCATCACAGTACAGATTGAAATGGAAAAATCTAAGAACATTCTAATTAGTTGCATTTATAGGAAACCGGGATCAAATATTGACATGTTTAAGGGAAAAATAACAGAAATATTTAGTAATAGTAATAACAGAAAAAAATGGTTTTTATCTGCGGAGACTTAAATATTGATTTGCTCAACCCACATGAACATAATAAAACTACAGAGTTTATTAATTTGATGTATAGTACCGGTTTATATCCCTCAATCACTCGACCAACGAGAATTACAACAAATAGTGCTACATTAATTGATAACATATTTACCAATGTCATTGACTATAAAGTTGAAAGTGGACTAATAATTAATGACGTCAGTGACCATTTGCCAGTTTTTGCAAACATAGGCCTACATAGCTACACCAGGACCAAGAAAGACGACAAAATATACACAATGACCCGATACAGAACCCAAGAAAACATCAATACATTAAAAGAGGATTTAATGAAACAAGACTGGGGCAAAGTGTGCGTAGATAATGTGAATGAAGCCTATGATTCATTTTTGAATATCGTAACAACACTTTATGAAAAAAAATGTCCTGTAGTAAAAAAAGAAGTAAAACTGAAATCTGATGAAAAACCGTGGATAACTAATGGAATATTAAATGCGTGTAAGAAGAAAAATTTATTATATAAAGAGTTTTTAAAGAAGAGGACAAAAGAATCAGAAAATAAATATAAGATATATAAAAACAAATTAACCTGAATCATGAGAAACAGTAAAAAGACTTATTATAGTAAACTACTGGAGAAAAATAGAAGCAATATAAGAAATACCTGGAAGGTGCTGAATGAAATTATCAAGAATAAAAAAGGCAAAACTGGAGATACTAAATATTTTCTGACAAAAAAACAATATAGAAGTTAAGGATATGACCTTAGCTGCAAATGAATTTAATGATTTTTTTGTTGGAGTTGGTCCAGGTTTGGCTGAGGGGTTTGCAAAAACTGTCAGTATTAATGATGTGCTAAGCAAGAATGTAAATGTTATTGAATCTATGTTTGTTAAGGAAACAGATGAAAAAGAAATTATAGAGGTTGTTGAAACATTTAAGAGTAAAAAGTCAACTGATTGGAATGGAATAGACATGTTTATGGTTTATTATTGGTTGTGTTGTTAAGCCTCTAACGCATGTATGCAATCTATCTTTGAAAACTGGAGTCTTTCCAGATAAAATGAAAATGGCAAAAGTGATACCTGTATATAAGGCTGATGGAAAACATACACTTTCAAAACTACAGACCTGTTTCACTGCTCTCCCAATTTTCAAAAATATTAGAAAAAATATTCTCTAAAAGGCTTAATGATTTCATTACTAAACATAATATACTGTGTGATCAGCAATATGGTTTCAGGGCAAATAGGACAACTGCACATGCACTTATTCAATTTGTGGAAGAAATAACAAAATCAATAGAACAAAAAAAATATGCAGTGGGGATATTTTTGGATCTTAAGAAGGCATTTGATACGGTAGACCACGATTTATTGATTATGAAATTACACAAATATGGAATTAGGGGGACGGCACTTTCTTGGTTAAATAGCTATTTACATAATCGACAACAATATGTTGAATTGAAAAACCATAATTCAAAGTTAAAGAAAATTACCTGCGGGGTTCCCCAGGGGTCAGTGTTGGGACCAGTGTTGTTTAATTTGTATATAAATAATGTATGGGAGGTATCTAAAACACTGAAAACCATTTTATTTGCTGATGATACTAGTTTAATTTGTTCTGGAGAAAACCTGCAACAACTCTTGAATACAGGGGAAAATGAATTAAAAAAGATGAAGAGCTGGTTTGATGCAAATAAACTAACACTGAACTTAAGTAAAACTAAATTTATCATTTTTGGTAATCGTGCTACAACTATAAATAAAAAACTTATGATAAATGATATTGAAATAGAAAGAGTAAAAGAAATAAAATTTTTGGGAGTAATAATCGATGAAAAATTATGTTGGAAGCAACATATACATTATATTAAGGCAAAAATATCAAAATCAATTGCTATATTGTGTAAAATAAATTACCTATTAAATCAACAAACATTGTACATGTTGTATTGTTCCTTCATACTTCCATACATTTCTTATTGTTTGGAAGTATGGGGAAACACTTACAAAACCAACACTGAATCTATTTTTATCCTTCAAAAGAGAGCAATAAGAATTGTTAATAAAACCACTTATAGAGCACCAACTACTCCATTGTTTATTAGATTAAAAGCATTCAAATTTAGAGATATTGTTGACTTTAAAACTGCACAAATTATGTATAAAATAAATAATCAACAGCTATCGACCAGTATTCAGGGGTTGTTCCAAATGAGAGAGAGCAAACATCACTTAAGAGGAACATTGGTATTTAGAAAGAAACATATACGAACAAATTCTAGATATCACTGCATCACAACAAAAGGAGTGAATGTATGGAACAGCTGCAGTGAAGAGATGAAATCATGTACAACTATGAGTAAATTAAAAAAACTATTTAAACTGAAGATATTAAATGAATATGAAAAGGCCTTGAGGTGATAGTATTGTACAATAGTATCGTATTGCATGAATGTAGGTATGCATTTGTTTCTATGTGAAGGCATGGGTTTATGTGAACAGTAGGTAAGTTGATATACAGTCTATGTAAAGACGTATGTATATGAGAAGTGTCAAATTGTTTTGTATTTAACTAAATGATACCAATAGAGAAGGGGGTAGGACTTGAAAAGTTTGCTATGAACTTCTTCCTACTCCTTTTTGAACATGGGAATTTCTAAGTTGAATGACCTTTATTAATTTTGGAAGTTTGTGCTGAGAAGCACAGTTCCTTATATAACTATTATTTTAATTTTATTTGTATATGTGAAAGCATGTTTGTATAATTCTTATTTTATGTTTTCTAAAAAATAAACTACTACTACTACTGAAGTGCTATGGAGGTGGGACACATTGACACAGCCGTCTGAAAACAGTCTGAAATGGGTAGGAGACCTTGAGGATATTGCACCCAAACCAGTACCCTTTGTTTCTGGGTTGTTTATATAATAGAAATGAGATAGCTGTATGGTCCTATAACTAAAAACTGAATAGAGAAACTGTTTGCTATGTGACTAGAAATAAATTAGCTAGTCTCAGGAAGAGTAATTACCCATGGTAAATGTGTGGTGTGTGTGTCTTTCCATTTTTGTGACAATGCATGTAACAACGGCAACATTTTGTACAAAAAGGGTTTTATTCAAACTACAATACTCAAATGATCCTCTACATAAAACAAAACGATGTCTTTGGTTTTGATATTTTGATGTTTCCCCCCCTAGAATAATATTTACATTTTGAAATGTTAAACAGAAGCCACATGAGTTTTAGTTCTGTTGGTCAAAGCTGGAAAGGCAGAGGCGTGTAAAGTGAGAGGTTAGTAGCAATTTAAGAATCAATAATGCAAGCACTCCTTACAGAAGAGGGACAAATGGAGACATGCTGTCTATGCTAACATTCTTTTGCTTTCCATGTCAAATCATTATACTTAGATTTATAAGATTTGATATCTGCGAACAAAGATTTGCCCAGGAGCAACCTGAATGGGATGATTTTAGTATCAAAATGATTAACACGTGCAAGCACACTTATCAATGAACTTGATACATGTTGCAGAAATGTTTTATCCATGCCTTTCAACTTGTGTGTGCAAAATTCAAAATTGAATGAATGTGAAGCAATTTGTACAAATAGAGACATTTTTGTGAATACAAATGTTTTCCTTTGTATTAGTGTATCATAATTTGCACATGCAACACAGAAGACGTGCATGTGTGGATCAGGTGACGCGCGTGCATTCATTGACTCGTTTCTGAGTCGATCCTATTTGATTCATTTGGATTTTGAGACTTTCATTTCGCGGGTTTCGCCTTGCACGATCCACACACAGCTGTCTGAGAAAAGCTGCTACCACTAGATGGCAGTATTCTGCTAAAACAGACAACGGCAGCATAATCAAGCGTTCTTCCGCATTTAAGACGCTTAATGAGAGTGATATTAAAGCACCAAATTTAGTACACAATAATATAGGCCTACCCTATTAATAAAGCATACTTTATAGAGGCAAACATTACGTCAGATTATGAACAACACCCATAGAAAACCATTATAAAACGCTTAACGTGCAATCGCGCGTTGCATGTTCAGTAAGGTGTATTGGCTACTGAGTTTAAATATCACCGTCTTACTGCATTGACGTTAAGCTTTTTCTTTATAATATGCTCTATGGGAGGAAAACTATATAGCCTACAGACAAGAGACTACATGAACGCAACGCACGGCGTTTCAAGTTAATACAATTTTCCTTCCTGTTAAAAAAAGGTGAAATTTCGCAGTTGCGTTCATATTATATGCTTATTTTTATCTGACTACACATTGTGTACATAGTATACAAGCAGGAATTTGAAAATGTCTGTTTTTAAATATTAAAAACGATTTTCGCAGTAGGCTACATTTGTTTTCCCTTGACCCTTAAGCCATAGGCTATAGTCTTACTATAGCACGATGAGTTTTAACAATATGCAACCATTGTATATCGACATGAAATATTAATTGAAAATCAACTGGCGTAGCGGGCCTGTAGCTGCATATTTCTACACGAGAATGCTTTGACGCGCTAACCACAGCTCATGATGCACAAGGGAACGTCTGCCAATTCCACTAACTGCGTTAAAACCACTGATCTATAATGTCATTCTATATAGATCAGTGGTTAAAACGTATAATTTGTTTTAATTCAAATTACTTTTTAAATTTAATAACAGACATTTTCAAATTCCAAAGCTCGTAGAAGGTTTCTGTAAGACTGACTTACAAGTAAAATTTGGACAATACTTCCCTTCATGTAGCCTGTATTCTGCAGAAAAATACTGTAATTCACCAAAAGGGTTTTTTCATGTTCAAAATGGTTGTAGTATGTTCAGTGACTAGACTGGCTTACTACAGGTGAAATTGCCCCAATAACTCCCTTCATGTAGCCTATTTAGTAAACAATTATTATTTTATAAAAAAATTACTGTAATTAACCAAACGGGTTTTTGGTGACTTACTACAAGTGAATAATGTAAAATTTCACCTGACTTGTCACTAGGAACGTACTACAACCTTTGGAACATGAATAGAAAAACAATTTACAGTAAATTAAAAAATTGTAGGCTACTGTTCAATCGAGATATTGGCTGGACATAGTACAGTAACAGTAGGCTAAGTCAGTCTGCCCACTAGACTTCCAAGGTTATAATATAACCTTGGAAATATGTTCATTTGAATGAATGACTGGACGTTTATATTTTTTTGACTGTGAGTGGAGTTTGCAGATGGTCCCTTTATAAAATGAGGCGAATATCAAACTTCACTGCACTCTCGGACCGGTTGCTCTCCCATTCACATGCAAAGTTAAACGCAACTGCAGAATTTTTATTTCATGTTAAGCTTTTTCTTTTTAACAGGCTCGGGAAGGAAAATGTTATTAACTTGAAACGCCGTACATTGCGTTCATGTAGTCTCTTGTCTGTAGGCTATATAGTTTTCCTCCCATAGAGCATATTATAAAGAAAAAGCTTAACGTCAATGCAGTAAGACGGTGATATTTAAACTCAGTAGCCAATACACCTTACTGAACATGCAACGCGCGATTGCACGTTAAGCGTTTTATAATGGTTTTCTATGGGTGTTGTTCATAATCTGATGTAATGTTTGCCTCTATAAAGTATGCTTTATTAATAGGGTAGGCCTATATTATTGTGTACTAAATTTGGTGCTTCAATATCACCCTCATTAAGCGTCTTAAATGCGGAAGAACGCTTGATTATGCTGCCGTTGTCTGTTTTAGCAGAATACTGCCATCTAGTGGTAGCAGCTTTTCTCAGACAGCTGTGTGTGGATCGTGCAAGGCGAAACCCGCGAAATGAAAGTCTCAAAATCCAAATGAATCAAATAGGATCGACTCAGAAACGAGTCAATGAATGCACGCGCGTCACCTGATCCACACATGTGTTGCATGTGCAAATTATGATACACTAATACAAAGGAAAACATTTGTATTCACAAAAATGTCTCTATTTGTACAAATTGCTTCACATTCATTCAATTTTGAATTTTGCTCACGCAAGTTGAAAGGCATGGATAAAACATTTCTGCAACATGTATCAAGTTCATTGATAAGTGTGCTTGCACGTGTTAATCATTTTGATACTATAATCATCCCATAAACCTCCATCTGCCTTAAGGAACAGTTCAACAACAAAAAAGAAATTAAGATTCTGTTCTCACTTACTTGCCTTCATGTCATTTAAAATTTAAATCCCACCTGATTTTAGTAGAGTTTTAGTATAATGTTCAGGCTGTTTTTCAATACAATAAATGTTATTGTGTCTTGATGCCGTCAAGCTTCACAAAGGAGAAAAAAACTGTATAATACTAATAATACAATGCACTACAATTCTTCTACAATTCCAATTCTTCTGAAGTTAGGGTCTATACATAGTTTATAGACCAAAATAATGGCATGATGCTTCTTGTGCCATGTTTGTTCCTCACAAAAAAACAATCGTAAGGCTTCAGAGCACTTGGAATATATAGTGCATGAGTCATGTTAACCTCTTTTATGCTACATTTTTTGTGCTTTTTTATATTTTTGGAGCTCAACAGCCCTGGTAATCATTTACATTCATTGTGTGGAGAAGAGTAGCTTGGACATTCTACAAAACTTCTTTTATATTTTACTGAAAAGTAAACATTATGATTTGGAACATCATGAGTAAATTTAGATTTTTGGGTGCACCGTTCCTTTCCGATGAAGTGGCAGGAAGGGATGTGCAGAACTCTTACTGAGCTCATTATTACTGTCCTGACGTATTATTGGGTGAATTCCAATTGGCGTTTTTGCACCCTTGAAGGGCAGTTTGGGAAGGGGACACAATTTGTAGGAGCGTTCCAAATGAAAGTGAACAACTGAATCCCTTCACGAAGGGCCCTTCCACAGGTCCGTTAGCGAAGGGAACATGCAATGGTCACTTCAAGGAAGTGATTTAATCATTCATGGTGATGTTCTGCCCTTCAAAGTGAATAGGGCATAGGGATGCTCACTTCCAAATGGAATTTGCCCAAAGTCATGCCATAGATGTTGCTTGGCCAGAGCTGAATAAATAAGGGCTACATATGCTACCATCTGATCCCAAGTCCTGGTCTTTACAATGAGGTATGTTCACACAGAGACTACCAAAGACACTGTGGCTGTTAACCGCTGCAGCTACATTTCTTCTGTCATTCTTTGTCAGCGTTTCAAGGTTAAAAAGCGGTAAGTGCATACAAGGATTTGTAAGTCCTAAAATGAAGGTGGTCTTGCCTACCCTTTACATAGCTGACATAAATGGTTCCTGCTATGATTCCTTCAGCATTTAAGGAATATAGCTAATACTGTGTACTACTACACAATGTTAATACAAAGCATCAGGAAAGAATTATAAGTGCCTTTGCTAAATGAAATCGCCTAATGCTCCAAAATGTAACTACTATAAGAGATTTATTCCCATTTAGAAAGAGCCTGTGAAGTCAAGTGGCAGTACAGCCACTTGAACTGTAGTTACAGTGTTGATAAAACTAAATCATAGCTGGGGTGAGTTGAGGTGGCTTGGCCTATCTGTGCTCATACTTTAGCTGTGAGAGTTAGCAGTGAATTGGACAGTGTGCACAGGATGAGTTAGTTTTATTCAGACTGTGCCATTAGTGTACTTAGAGAGCTTATTCTCCAAGTCACAGATTCGCTTCTCCTGAGAGAGAACTGTGGCCTTCAGATTTTGGATCTCCTCAACAAGCTTCTCCAACAACTGCGGCTAGAGTTTGAAAGATATGAAGAGAAAGCGGAGAAAGAAAGGATGGCAGATGAGGAAATAGAAAGGAAGAGTAGTGGAAGGAGGATGAATAAGAGGAAAAAAGCAAGAGGAAGTCAAGGACAAACTGAATCAGGAAATGGAAAGATATGCTTAGCTTCTAGGGATGGGAATCGTAAAGATTTGAATGATTCTGATTGAGATTAACGATTCCTAGAAATCAACGAAGTACCGAATTTGATTTTTAAAAAAAACTGATCCGAACTATTTTATAGCATTTACTATATCTTGTATAGATAGATAGATAGATAGATGATGTCTACATGTAAACTGAAAAAAACATGAATTTGTGAAAACAGTGAAGTCATGCGCATGCAAATTATGTGTTCAGTCTTTTTCTTTACAAAGTGACATCGCCAACTACTGTCCTGGCAGCAGAATACAGCGTTTTTAATCGTTTTCGTGGATCCGTGTGAACGGAGATCGTTTCGACAATGTCGCGGCCTTTACGCGAAGGAAATGTTTTTTTTTTTTTTTAGTTCATTGATGTGTAGCCTTAAGGCTTGTACACACCGGGACGAATATCGGCGCGCGTTATTCGCCAGCGTTTTTTGTGTTCACACCCAAGCGATTTTCGCTGGCGATGAGCCGAGTGGACATGCAAATTCATTCCCTGACATTAGATGGCGCCCATTTGCTCTCCAATACCACTCCATAACATTCTCTTTTATTAAGATTTAGATGTAGTCGCTGTCGCGTTTGTCATATAGTTCTTTATGTTCCGACAGCAACGAGACCAGCAGCTCTACATTCATCTTGCCTTGCATCTTCCTCGTCTTATTTCTTCCCGGCAGTGTAGACGCTACTTGGCGTATATCTTCTTCGCCGTTACGTATGTGTGCTCGGCAAGACCGTTTTGTGCTTGAGCGCCCCCAAGTTGTGTTTTACTGTAACTTCAGAAGCTCCAGACACGTGAGCAAAAGCGCCAATGTCATTGGTCGAATAGTTTTTGACGCGGCGCGTCAAACTAAAAAAACACTCACATTGGCGCCCTTTGTTTAGTCATGAGGCGTTAAACGTCAGCGAATATCGTGCGCGAAATTCGTCCCGGTGTGAACAGGCCTTTAAACTGATACATTGAATGTTTTTGTTGTTGCATGGACAATGCAATGAATATAACTGTCCATTGTTTTAATTATATAATTTAGTCATAATAATATATCAGACATCAAGCAACAGCGAAAACATGCATCTGCTTTAGCACTATAGATTAAAAACCACAGAAAACACTGTTACGTGAATCAATGATGTTACGCTGGTATGATGTTCTGGCTTTTTTTATTTTTTTTATTAGCCCGGTTCTGAATAAGATTCCCAGCCCTACTTGCTTTTAAAGAACTGTTGATAAAAACAGGTGGTGAAGGAACAAAAGCCATGAAAGAGACATTTTAAAACCAAGATTAAGCAAGATATTCTACTCACTGGCAAACTGCTTCCATCTACAGCAGACATGCTTCTACGTGTTGCAGGTCTGGTGTCTAAAACGTTCTTCTTAGCCACCTTTAGCTCTCTGCTCTTTGGAGGAACATAGCCATCCCTCATGGACACTAGTATGGGGTCTGCGTCTCGTCCAACCATCCATTCTTCAGGTTCCAGAGCCGGATCTGGGCCTGCTGTGTCTGGGTACAGATCATCCTGGAACAGGTCCGACTGGAATCATAAAAACAGAAAGAGAAAGAGTTGACTTCTTCATCATCAGTAGGTAACCTTCTTTTGTTTCCAATGCTTCTGTTTTGTTGGGGTTCTGCTCATAGTCATTCAGAATTAAAACGGCCCTCAACAGTGAGCAAGTGCTTACCTTTCTGGGCACTGTCATCATGATAGGCTCACACTTTCTCTCATGGAGTTTATATAATCTATATAATGAAAAAGAATGCATTGATGAATTGTGCACAAGAACACAAAATTAGTATTGAGGAAAAAAAGAGTCTATAATGAGCAAAATCCTTTCAAACTCAGAAAAATGTGTAAAGACTGGAATGAACGCATGAAGTACACTACCGTTTAAAAGTTTGGGGTCTGTAAGATTTTTAATGTTTTCTACAGCTGTCTATTATGCTCATCAAAGCTGCATTTATTTGTAAATATTATTACAATTTTAAATAACTGTTTTCTAGTTTGATATGTCTTAAAATGTAATTTATTCCTGTGATGGCAAAGCTGAATATTCAGCATCATTACTCAACAGTTTTCAGTGTCACTTGATCCTTGAAATCATTCTGATATGCTGATTTGCTGCTCAAGTAACATTTCTTCTTATCAATTTTGAAGATAGTTGTGGAGCTTAATGTTTTTGTGTAAACAGTCATTTTGTTCAGGATTCTTTTCTGAATAGAAAGATCAAAAGAACAGCATTTATTTGAAATAGAATACGTTGGTAACATAAATGCCTTTACTGTCACTTTTGATCAATTTAATGCATCTTTGCGAAATAAAAGTATATTTTATATTATTTTAAATTATATTTCTTTAAAAAAATCTTCTGAACCCAAACTTTTTAATGATAATGTAAGCACATAAGGTATTTGAATATACCATATATTAAAGGGATAGTTCACACAAAAATGAAAATCCTGTCATTAATTACTCTCCTCACGTAAGACTCGTAAGACTTTCATTCATCTTCAGAACACAAATTAAGATCTTTTTAATGAAATCTGAGAGATTTCTGTCCCTCCATTGACCGCAACTACCACTTTGACGCCTAAAAAAGTTTATAAAGAGATCGTAAAACTAATCCATATAAATTGAGTGGTTTTTTCCACATTTTCTGAAGAGATTCGATCGCTTTATATGACGAACAGATTGAATTTAGGCTTTTATTCACATTTAAACATTGATCAGCGAACATAAACAGAACCTGCTTGATGTGCGAGAATGAACCTCATTGGCTCTCGCACGCCAAGCAAACATTTTTGAGCTTCTGTTTGCCAGATCTGATGTGTGAGTTGATGAATGTTTATATGTGAATAAAAGCCTAAATTCAATCTGTTCATCATATAAAGCGATTGAGTCTCTTCAGAAATTTTGGACTAAACCTCTCAATTCATTTGGATTAGTTTTACGATCTCTTTATGAGCTTTTTTAAGCGTCAAAGTGGTAGTTGCGTAGCTGTCAATGGAGGGACAGAAAGCTCTCAGATTTCTTTAAAAGGATCTTCATTTGTGTTTCGAAGATGAACGAAAGTCGTACAGGTTTGGAACGACATGAAAGTGAGTAATTAATGACAGAATTTTCTCTTTTTTGGGGGGTGAACTATCCCTTTAACTCAAGTAACACATATCAATGGATCAATATTCCAAATCAACAAGTATAATCATGCAAACTGACCTGGCAATCTCACACTTGCTGACATCCACTCCTCTCTTGGGCATGAAGCCCATTCCTCTCTGTGGCTCCTTGCTACTGAATGTGCTGATGTAATGAACATAGGGAGGCTCCTCTGTGATCTCAAAATACCGAATACTGCTGTCACCCTGAGGAGACACAGAGACAACGCTACAGTGCCAGCTGGAGTACCATAACAAATGAAGATGAAACATGGAGTCATACCTTGCCACTGAGATACACAATGTTAGTGTCTGGATCATAAAAAGGCAATAAAACTCCATTACTTGTGTCCAACTCCAGTAATGCTATGGGCTCTTCAAAATTAGTCTAAAATGACAAAAATGAACACCATCAGTTATTTGAAAGAAAACCAGGGTGGTGAAATCAAACATATAAAGGTAAATTGATAATCACATATAGAGGTAAAAACAAGCTTACATGTTTACAATATGTGATGAGCCCTATTTATGTCTGTTTATATGTGAATAAAGGTCTAAATTATATCTGTTCATCATATACATCAATCGTATCAAGTCACAAGGCTTGGATTAAACTGCTTAGTTCATAAGGATTCATTTTGCAACTCCTTTATAACAGTTTTTGCATCTTCCAAGTTTTGATTACCAGTGAAAATATCTTAATTTGTGTTCTGAAGATTAACCAAAGTCTTATGGGTATGGAACAACATGAGGGTGAGTAAATGATGACAGTATGATAACTGTCACTTTAGTTTTGCTCCATTACCGGATCCCACAGGCCAAGCTCCCTCTGGCTCATCCTGGTGAAGCCTGTGGTGAAAATGTTGCCCTCTTTGGTAAAAATAGCTCTCATTGGCCGGATCCCCTCATGTGGGGCCAGTCTTTCCTACAGGAGAAAAAAAAAGTTCACTTCAACCACCACATTTCTGTTAATCTTGACTTTTTTTTTTTTATTAGACATCTTAAAGAAATAGTTTACCCAAAAAGGCATCTTGCAGTGCGCACAGAAAGCGCATGGGGATCAGTCTCTTTCGCAGTTTAATGCGTTTTTAATGACTCTTTTTAAAATAAAGCATGTCCCGCAGTAGACTGCATTTTAGGACAGTCACGTTACATGATTTGCCTGATTTGGACGTAGGCTTTTAAGGAGGGGTGAAAACACACTTTTAAGGAAAGGAACTTTTGCAGCACAATGATCATTTGTTTTCATAATCGTTGGAAGCCAAAATCGAAACCGCAACTAAAATTGTATTCATCGCACAGCACTACTGCTGTTGAATTCTTTTTTAAATGCATCACCACACATGAAAGACACATGATATAATCTGGCCAGTCAGCACAACCATCTAGTAGGCAGTCATTGATGTATTTTAACATTATTACGAGGACATAAAAGATCACAATCTCTATGATTCGCATGAAAAGTAGATAGTAGATGTCTTCAAGATCGATCACGATATAAAATCGTCAGATCGCCCACCCCTAATATCAATTGAGTGGTTTAGTCCAAATTTTCTGAAGAGACTTTATATGACTGCTTTACATGATGAAAAGATTTAATTTAGGCTTTTATTCACATATAAACATTGATCAGCGAACATAAACTTAAACTCACACAAGCCTAACCGAACCTGCTTGACGCACGAGAACAACCCTTTTGCTGAAGCTCAAATGTGCTGCGTAACACGAGAATGAACCTCATTGGTTCTTGCTGAAGCTCAAACGTGCTGTGTAACATGAGAATGAACCTCATTGGTTCTTGCTGAAGCTCAAACGTGCTGCGTAACATGAGAATGAACCTCATTGGTTCTTGCTGAAGCTCAAATGTGCTGCGTAACATGAGAATTATTGGTTCCTCGTTATCCACAATTGATGTGTGAGTTGATGAATGTTTATGTGAATAAAAGCCTAAATTCAATCAGTTCATAATATAAAGCGATATCTCTTCAGAAAATTTTAGACTAAACCGCTTGATTCATATGCATAGCTGTCAACGGAGGTACAGAAAGCTCTCAAATTTCATCAAATTGTGTTCCAAAGATGAACGAAAGTCTTACAGGTTTGGAACGACATGAGGGTGAGTAAATGATGACAGAATTTTAATTTTTGGGTGAACTAACCCTAATGTGTCTGGTCCAAGAGTACCAATAGGTCTGTGGTTTTCCTACATACATACATGCCATAATACTTACCGCCACCACCTCGCTTTTCCGGGGATCGCACACTCGGAGGCGACGGTCCTTGCAGGTGGTGCAGAACAAGCTACCGTTGTAGTTCCAGCTGACGTTGTAGATGAGATCAGGATGGTCATCCATTGTGATCAAGGGTTCTCCAGTGCCCACATTCCATACGATGATCAGATTATCACTGCCTGAGACACAAGCACACTGAATTGAAGCCATCTTGCATGGTGGGAAAACTTCGAAGTAACCTTATTTTTTATACATTAGTCTATCTGTTAAAAGTGAGATGTTGAGGCAGTAATGCAGACTGATCTTTACCTGCAGTGAGGAGTATGTTGCGGGCAGTTGGGTGCCATTTGATGATGCCCACACGTTTAGAGTGACCCTCCAGCACCACAATGGGCTCACTGATGGGGCGAGAGGGAGTGTGGTCAGGGATCTGCCATACCTGAGTATACACAACTGTATTAGAGTAATAGTTCTCAACCAGGGGGACTCAGCAAACTTTCAAGAATTTAATATTTTTATTGCAATATTTTTAGATCATCCTGCAACCTGCATGACTTATTATACATTATTTCTGTCATGACAACTCTCATGTGTTAGCATGGTAATGGATATGACAATGTTGATATGTTTGGTCTTGGCCAATCAATAGATCTGCTACGCTGCTGCTGTACGGGACTTGCTACTGCCAGTACATACACGATACGCTGCTGTGAGCAAGTAAGACATGCTGCTGCTGTACAATATACTGTGTACATGAATTACCCGTAGCAGATCTATATAGGTGGAGCTGGGGAAGGTGGAGGGTTTCTGAAAGCGCGCTGCACTGCTATAGCAAATGCTGAACACGTATTTAATGGTTGAACAGCGAGCTCATTGGCCACTGATACAGCAGGAACCAATCAGCGGTGCCCTATAGAGAATGATGTGATTGCTAGCAGATTGAGTTAAGGACCCATCAGCCTGCCCCATTTAGAGTTTAATACATTTTTATGAATATAATAATTAAAATGCAAAAGTTAAAAACATACATTAATGTGCCTCTGCTTAAACGGGTTAATATATATAATGTAAATTCTTTTTGTTTAAAATTTGCTGTTGTAAAATAATAGACCAGTTAAAAAAGCATAATCACCCTCTCGATTCAACTTTTTGGGTATACTTATATATATATATATATATATATATATATATATATATATATTGGTTTGCAATATGTAGAGGGAACATTCCTTTGGTGTTCAGTGAGCACAGCAGCAATGCCAGCACAGATGACAGCTGCAGTTAACCTCCTCTAACAGCAGTGCATACAGTGCATGCCATTCACGTTTGTAATGTAGTGTAATGAAATAGCTCTAATAGCATTCATATTTTATAATACATCTTTACATCGTCTTGCTCAACTTTGGGGAAATGCTTCCGATACCAGTTTTCAATACATTATATAATACTTTTTGGTATTTATACTCGCATTTCAAAATGTCTGAATGTCAGTAGATATATCAAACCAAGTGACATCTGCAAGCAAATACATACTTCTAGAGTTCTCCTCAGGTTCACACAGGTATAACTCATCACTTTAACTATGAACATGTCCTTCTAAAGTTTGACCACCGCAGTGTCCAAATCCTGTTTGTCTTGATTTTGAACAGTGACATACACTGAAAAAATAGCTAAATAATTTCAAAGAAACAGCAAGTAACATAGAATTAAAAAGTAAAAAGACTGAAATAGTTTTAAACATACTCCAATAATCTTTTATTTACAGCTGATTTCATTACATCTATCTCTTGTCATTCTGGTCTCAGCCTATTGGCCCTGACTGAGACCTGGATCAGACCAGAGGACACTGCCACACCTGCTGCCCTCTCCACTAACTTCACTTTCACACACACCCCTCGCCTGACCGGAAGCGGTGGAGGTACTGGTCTTCTCATCTCAAACGTTTGGAAATGTTATCCTTTACCACCTATGTGTGACAACAGCTTATTTGAATCACATTTAATTACCATCACTAGGCCTATTAAAATCCATTTTGTAGTTGTCTATCGTCCACCAGGTCAACTTGGCAGTTTCTTGGAGGAGCTTGATGTGCTACTCTCATCCTTCCCTGAGGATGGTACTCCTCTTGTAGTTCTTGGAGACTTCAACATCCACCAAGAAAAGCCTCAGACAGCTGATTTCCACACACTGCATGCCTCATTCGACCTCAAACGAGTATCTACTGCGGCTACTCCCAAATCAGGTAACCAATTAGACCTTATTTACACGCACTTCTGCTCAACTGACCATACACTGGTCACTCCGCTGCACACCTCAGATCACTTCCTCCTCACTCTCAACCTCAATCTGCCTCAGAACACAACACACACACTCCTCCACAGGTCACCTTTCGGCGAAACCTACGCTCACTCTCACCCTCTCGCCTATCCTCTTTGGTCTCATCCACACTTCCTCCACCTGCTCAGCTCTCAACACTAGACCTCAACCTGGTTATCTGATGTTCTCCGTGAACTTCGTTCTAAACTCAGGGGTGCAGAGAGGAAGTGGCGCAAATCGAAAGATCCTACTGACCTTGGTCTTTATCAATCCCTCCTCTCTTCTTTCTCTGCTAATATCTCTACAGCTAAAATGACTTACTATCACAACAAAATTAACAATTCTTCTGACTCTCGCATGCTCTTCAAAACCATCTCCTCTCTTCTCAACCCTCCTCCTCCTTCATCAACCCTAACAGCTGACAATTTTGCCACATTCTTCATAAATAAAACAACCACCATCAGCGGCCAATTTACCAAACCACAAACTGACACACACATCTTACCAGCTAACACTCACATTCTACCCTCCTACTCTCTGCTTTCAGAGGCAGAAGTCTCCAAACGCTTGATCCCATTCCCACTAATCTACTTCAATACATTTCTTCCTCAGTTGTACCCGCACTTATCCACATCATAAACACCTCACTTCACACTGGTACTTTTCCAACAGCATTTCAGCAGGCTCGGGTAACCCCACTGCTTAAGAAACCCACTCTAAATCCAGCACATCTGGAAAATTACAGACCGGTTCATCGCGAAAACACTTGAACGAGTTGTTTTCAACCAGATCTCTTCCTTTCGTACACAGAAAAACCTCCTGGACAACAACCAGTCTGGTTTCGAAAGCGGACACTCAACTGAGACTGCCCTGCTCTCGGTAATTGAAGCTCTGAGACTGGCAAGAGCAGCTTCCAAATCCTCAGTTCTCATCCTGCTGGATCTGTCTGTTGCCTTTGACAGTTAACCACCAGATCCTCCTGTAAATTTTAAAGACGAAGGGCATCTCGGGAACCGCACTACAATGGTTCAAGTCTTACCCCTCAGGTCACTGCTACGCTAATGACACACAATTCTACCTCTCATTCCAGCCTGATGATCCGACGGTTGCTGCTCGCATCTCAGCCTGCCTGACAGACGTTTCTGGCTGGATGAAGGACCACCACCTTCAACTAAACCTTGCGAAGACAGAGTTGCTTGTGGTCCCGGCCAACCCAACACTCCACCATAACTTCTCCATTCAGCTAGGTTCGTCATCCATAACTCCATCAAGGTCAACCAGGAACCTTGGAGTTGTAATTGATGATTAATTGAACTTTACAGACCACATTGTTAGAACTGCAGATTTGCCTTCCTATCAAAGCATGCTACACAACTCCTTGTCCAAGCACTTGTTCTATCCAGACTGGACTAATGCTCTCCTAGCAGGTCTTCCAGCTTGCTCTGTCAAACCTCTGCAACTGATCCAAAATGCTGGAGCAAGAGTGGTCTTTAACGAGCCAAAGAGAGCACACGTCACTCCTCTCCTGACTCCTCACGCTGAGTCCGTGGCCATTTTCAAGAAACGGCTGAAGACCCATCTTTTTCGGCAACACTTGATCCATTAATACTAACACTTTATCTTCTATTCAATATCTAGTAGGCTATCTAAAAAAAAAAAAACAGTACACGTACTGCGTTAGATGAAACTGGGAAGGGTAATAGAACTTGCATATTGTTGGCCTATTGTTAGTTTAACTGCTCCTATTGTTCTCATTTGTAAGTCGCTTTGGATAAAAGCGTCTTCTAAATCAATAAATGCAAATGTAATGTAAATGTAAACTTTGATTTTTTGTTCTCAGTGTATTGTTTTATCCTTTAAAATCAAAATGTGAAATGTTTTTCTTAAATGGGCTTATTTCACCTTTATTTAAGATACATTTTACTTAGATTTTTTTCTAATGTAATGACATTTATACATGTGAAGTTTAGGGGTGCGTTCACGCCATGTCGTATCTACCGTAATCACGAAATTTCAACTTGTAAAAAGCGTTAAGAGCTCGTAATTACAACATTTAAGCTGGGGATTTTCTGAGAGCTCCTACTGTACCACATGACTATGTGTTACCACAGTGTTACCACAGAAATGCATAAATTACCAGTACAAAGATGTCAACAGCTCTGAGTAGAACGTCATTACTGTAATTTCGACATGGCGTGAACGCAGCGTAAGTGTTCAAATACTTTATAGGGTCACTGTATACAGAAGTGTTTGAGCATGAGGACATGCACATGTTCCAGTGTGTGCTGAAAATGAAATGACTCATCCCTATAGACACCTCAGGCCCATCTTTCCTTGTCTGTCATTACCAGTGGCTTATTTGAGAACAGGTTTCTGGCTAAGCACTCCCTTCTAACATGTGTTTATAAATACCAGCTCCTGTCCCATGCCTGGACCGTTAACTCCAGTCATCACCCTTCATATTAACACTATTGACAGTCACTGTGATCTTTCCCTCCAGTGTGAGCAGGTATATGGAGACATGCTTCAAAAAAAGGCAACTGAAACATGTTTATGACTACAAGGCTAGTGGAGATGTTTATGAATGTCATGATGATTACCATGGAAGTGGTGTCTTCAGAGCAGCTGGCCAGGATGTTGTCATTGTGAGGACACCAGTCAATGTCCAGAACAGGCCCTGAGTGTCCAACCACTAGAGGGTAGTTTTTGTCCACTCGGCCCATCTATAGCACAGAAAAACAAGGAACAAAGGATAATGTTAAAGGTGCTATATGGAACTTTTCTTCTAAAATGAATCCTTTTTTTATTGCCTGTGTGTGAAGGGGTTGTAATCACACATTACAATGATCCACTTGTCGGGTTTTGCTATTACCTATGAAGGCCAGTATTCCTATTTCTATGTGAAGTCTCCGGGTCGGATTTACCGCGAAATCCAACGGATGTGACGTGCATGCGCGCTCCCGAGCCTCTCTCCTTATATACAGTCTATTGTAGACGGTCAGGGAGTTACGTCCGGTCAAAGGCGCACGTTTTTCGGCTTATATCTCAGTCAATCTTTGATCAATATTCCCAAGACTCTAATCGTTCCTAGTGCTGGACGGGGCCTTTCGAACGAGCCCACCCCCGAGGTCCAACTCGCCCGGCTCCCCGAGTTATAGCCGTTTGAAATCGGGGGTCCCAGCGAACGGCGATCCGGTAGGGGGCATCCCCGAGGCCCGCCACTCTAGCGTTCGGGCAAGGGTTCCCCTGGGACCTCCTCCCCCGAATTTGAGCTCTCTGGGTCTTTGCGTTCCAGAGATACGAGCGATTTTCTTCTGAGATCGTGACGTCACCGGCGTCCGCAATTTTGCAGCGCGCCCGATGGTTTTCTGCTAATATCTCCGCGAAAACACCACCCAAAACTATGGAACTTATATGGTTCTTTTCAGCTCGACTAGATGGTCCCAACGAGCTCGGTGCTCGCCGAATCCGTCTAGTATTCGCCGAGATATTTGCGTAATAGACGGTATTGTCTATGAGTTTGAGCACGAGCGCTCTTGTAAAATTTGGTTGCAATCTGAAACATCACCACTAGAGGCCGCTAAAAGTTACGTAGAGCACCTTTAAGACTTGTTCTTCAAAGAAGTCTCTTTTGCTCACCAAGGCTGAATTTATTTGATGAACAATACAGTAAAAAAAACAGTAATATTGTAAAATATGATTAAATTTAAAATAACTATTTTATATTTGAATGTATAAAAAAAAAAAAAAGAAATTCCTGTGATGGCAAAGCTGAATATTCAGCATCATTACATGTCACATGATCCTTCAGAAATCATTCTGATATGCTGATATGGGGAGAAAAAAGATTATTTTGGTGCTCATGAAACATTTATTATTATCAATGTCAAAAACATTGAACGTTTTTTTTGGAAACCATGATACATTTTTCATGATTCTTTGATGAATAGAACGCTTAAAATAACAGCATTTATTTGAAACAGAACTCTTTCTTAACACACATTTCTTTACTGTCACTTTTGACCAATTTAATGCATCCTTGCTAAATAAAAGTATTAATTTCTTTCAAATAAAATCTTACTGACCCCAAACTTTTGAAGAGTAGTGTATACAGCTAAAAACTTTTAGCTGCGTCCCACATTTGGCATGCAGCCCTGTCACAGCATAATTTCCCATTAATAAATGAAAGATTTTAATAATTGTGACACATAGGCTTCAGGAAGTAATTTAATTTGGCCCCTTTCTACAGCCCAGCTCCTTTTCTCGAATTTTACAGAATTTGACGCCTGTGTTCATCAAGCTCAACTATTCAACCCTGTTACCAAAGTTTAAACAAAATGATCAAATATTTTCTTTAATTTGTGGAAAAAAATCAATCGTTTTAATGTTTAATGGTACAAAATCACACAAATCAGGGTTTTAAACATTTAAAACACGTAAATGTATTCTTCGTTTATTTTTCCACCCTTATTTTGGAAAGTGCCTATAGCATGTATTTCTAAACTGTTGTTATTCTATAAGGAATTCTAGTAACTCTATAAGGATTCTGATGTACCTTTGATGTTATTTTGTTATTCGTGTTGAGCTAATGTAAGCACGTGTTGGCTCTGTGTTCGGCTGCTCCTTCTCCAGTCACTCCCCTCCACATACTCCTGGTGTCTATTTATAACCCTGTGATGAGGCGTTGAAAAGAGAGTTTTTCTTTTGGCCTGCCTGAGACTGAGCACAGGGGAGATGGCTAGCTGGGTATTTATAGCGTGTCTATCCAGGCCTGCTGATATATGCTCGTGACTCGGCAGAGAGGCTACACTAAAGGGCATTAACTGATGGACCCTTAGAGAATCAAGACAAACTCAAAAAAATGGACCCACCGATGTGATACACTGCTGTGGATCAATATATTTTGTTTGACTTTGAGCCGTCTGACAAAGATTGCATGCATTAGGAACAACTAGAACTAATGTAAGATGTTTTTATCTCCACATGAGTACTCCTACATGTTTTATCGTGTAACCTACTTCAAAAGTATTTTGAAGCCCAATTCAAAATACTGGGCCCTATTTTGGGCCCATTTTACCCTTCCGATAAGTCCTGATTATCTTTCTACAGATTATCTTATCAGAAAAACTGACCGACATCAGTAGCAGCTTTGTGGCGATTTGAAGGTTGCTGCTCTCTTGCTTGGTCTGCAGATTGAATACACAAAGTACTGCTGTTTTCTCTGCGAATGGGATAGTCGTGCAAGAGGTTCCCATTACATCATAAATATTGGCCACTCCGACAATCACTGAAACATGGGAGGAAAAGTGTTCAGCATCCAACACTTGTTAAATCAAGGAAGAGCACCTTTACGCATCAAGCTGGGTCTGATGAAGAACTTTGTCAAGGCCATGGAAGAAACACAAGCAGCTTTCAAGTACCTCAGTGGAATATTTCCAAGATTAAGTAAAGCCAAGATAAAGGAAGGTATCTTTGTTGGTCCTCAGATTCATGAACTTCTTCGAGATTATGCATTTGACCATGAAATGATGGCATGAAAAGCCTTCCAGTTAGAGGCAATATATTTTCTCAGAAACAACAAAGCAGACAACTACAGGTTGTTGGTTGAAAACCTTCTCAAGACATGTAAAGCCTTGGTTGCAAAATGTCAATAAAGATTCATTTTTTTGCACTCTAATCTAGATTTTTTTCCACCGAGATGCAGAGAAGTTAACGACGAGCACAGCGAGCAATTTCACTGTTGCTGGACAAGAGATGCTCCATTGATGAATACAAGAGACAAGTCAAGAAGCGCAAAGTAGACACTGAATAGGACTAAACTATGAACAAAATAGTTTTTTGCCTTTTGTTTCATAATACATTTGATTTATGTAACCCTTTTGCTGATTCTTTAAGTGTTACATAAACAGGACAGGTGACAGGTACTGGCCACACAGGTAGACAAGTGTTCTCTAATGCAATGACATTTAGGCAATATTAAGTGTCCAAATATCCAATGTATCTGTGAAATCCATTTATTTGAAATATAAATATTTTGTAATATTATACATTTATGAACTGTAACTTTTGATCATTTTCCTTGCTGAATAAAAATGTATTCCTTTCTTTAAAAAAAAGGATTTTTTTTTTAAATTTTGAACAATAATGTATTTTGTAATCCCTTTAGCTGCATCCCACATTTGGCACGCAGCCCTGACAGCATAATTTCCCCCATTAAAAAAATGAAAGATTATTAAAATTATGTCACCTAGGAAGGCTGTGTTCATCAAGCTCAACTAGTCAACCCTGTTACCAAAGAAAAAAAAATAATCAAACAAATATTGTTTTTAATTTATGGGAAATAAATATTTATTTTATTTATTTTTATTTATTTAAATTGTTATAAATTGTTTAGTGCTACAAAATTACACAAGCCATGGTCTTAAACAATAAACTAATGTGATGATATTTAGGCATTTTGTCTGTCCAAAACCACTGTGAAACCACCTGTGAAATCCCAATAGGAACACCATATGCTTACATTTGTCAGTGTCAGTTTAATGATGAGTTTTACAGAAGGTGGAAATAGAAATGGGTGCATTCTGAAGAAACCGGCAGATTTCAGAGGTTCTGAAACACGAGAGCAGACGTTGAGAGTAGACACGCGAGAGCAGACGTTGATGCATGAACGTGCGTTGGAGGATAATATTGTGTAAATAAAGTGGTAAATTATGTTTGTTTGTTTTTTTTGCGCAAACAAAGCACTCGCGCCACTCCATAATATTGAGTTTAAACCACTGGAGTCACATGGATTACTTTCACTACCTTTCTGGGGCTTAAAAGTGGTTGTTGCGTAGGCTGTCAATGGAGGGACAGAAAGCTCTCAGATTTCATTAAAAAGATCTTCATTTGTGTTCCGAGATGAATGAAAGTCTTACGGGTTTGGTACGACACGAGAGTGAGTAAATGATAGAATTTTAATTGTTTGGGTGAACTAACCCTTTAATAAACTTTAATTTAAAAAAACTTACTATTTTTGTAGTTCCATCAGTATTTGCAGTGGTGGAGGAAGTACTGAATCTCAGTACTTAAGTAAAAGTACAAATAACCAGAGACATACACTCACCGGCCACTTTATTAGGTACACCTGTCCAACTGCTCGTTAACACTTAATTTCTAAGCAGCCAATCACATGGCGGCAACTACGTGCATTTAGGCATGTAGACATGGTCAAGACAATCTCCTGCAGTTCAAACCGAGCATCAGTATGGGGAAGAAAGGTGATTTGAGTGACTTTGAACGTGGCATGATTGTTGGTGCCAGAAGGGCTGGTCTGAGTATTTCAGAAACTGCTAATCTACTGGGATTTTCACGCACAACCATCTCTAGGGTTTACAGAGAATGGTCCGAAAAAGAAAAAACATCCAGTGAGCGGCAGTTCTGTGGGCGGAAATGCCTTGTTGATGCCAGAGGTCAGAGGAGAATGGCCAGACTGGTTCGAGCTGATAGAAGGGCAGCAGTGACTGAAATAACCACTCGTTACAACCGAGGTATGCAGCAAAGCATTTGTGAAGCCACAACACGCACAACCTTGAGGCGGATGGGCTACAACAGCAGAAGACTCCACCGGGTACCACTCATCTCCACTACAAATAGGAAAAAGAGGCTACAATTTGCAAGAGCTCACCAAAATTGGACAGTTGAAGACTGGAAAAATGTTGCCTGGTCTGATGAGTCTCGATTTCTGTTGAGACATTCAGATGTTAGAGTCAGAATTTGGCGTAAACAGAATGAGAACATGGAACCATCATGCCTTGTTACCACTGTGCAGGCTCGTGGTGGTGGTGTAATGGTGTGGGGGATGTTTTCCTGGCACACTTTAGGCCCCTTAGTGCCAATTGGGCATCGTTTAAATGCCACGGCCTTCCTGAGCATTGTTTCTGACCATGTCCATCCCTTTATGGCCACCATGTACCCATCCTCTGATGGCTACTTCCACCATGTCACAAAGCTCTAATCATTTCAAATTGGTTTCTTGAACATGACAATGAGTTCACTGTACTAAAATGGCCTCCACAGTCACCAGATCTCAACCCAATAGAGCATCTTTGGGATGTGGTGGAACGGGAGATTCGCATCATGGATGTGCAGCCGACAAATCTGCGGCAACTGTGTGATGCCATCATGTCAATATGGACCAAACTCCCTGAGGAATGCTTCCAGCACCTTGTTGAATCTATGCCACGAAGAATTGAGGCAGTTCTGAAGGCAAAAGGGGGTCCAACCCGTTACTAGCATGGGGTACCTAATAAAGTGGCCGGTGAGTGTATTTACTTTAGTAAAAGTAGAAGTACCACAATGACAAACCTACTTAAGTAAAAAGTAAAAAGTACCTGATTTTAAATGTACTTTAAGTATTAAAAGTAAAAGTACTTGCATAAGAATTTATTCTCTTAATGTCTATATTCTAATGATTAATAAAACAGTTAATTCTAACTCATTCAACCTAATACTCATAATGATGTTCAATATGATGGAAAAGCAGTTATATTTTAAGTTTTTGTCACCATTTCTGAACAAGCTTGCAATTAGGCAATATACACATCAAGCTTACTATATAGCCTACCCTTACTATATACGGTATATATATATATATATATATATATATATAAATAAACACATATTATGTTAAAACGCCGTATATGACGGCGTTTGGCTGTAAACGCGATTCATTTATGGCGTAATTCTGAACCTCTTGGCTTGCCATATTAATCCTAACCAAACGTATAATACACACGCACTCCACATCACTACTAAACCTACCAATGCGTTTCCTATGCATGTAAAAACTAATTTTCTCGTATAAATTGCACGATAAACACACTGCGTGCTATAGAGACGCATTTAGTGTGACCGGGTTGATATGTCTATGGCAACCAAATTTCACTGGTGAGACAGAAACGTGCGATGAACGGACGGTCAGGATGACGTTTTGGCAGGGAAAAACTGATCCGAAAATTTAACGAAAATGTAACAGAACGTTGTAGAAATGTAGTGGAGTAGAAAGTATAATAATTGCTGCAAAATGTAACGAAGTAAAAGTAAAAAGTATGGACTATTGATTCTACTTAAGTAAAGTACAGATACGTGAAAAAATTACTTAAGTAAAGTAACAAAGTATTTGTACTTTGTTACATTCCACCACTGAGTATTTGTGATAAAATATTACAGATTATAAGATACATGGACATAGGATCTTCATTTTGGCATAATGATAACCATTGCTTTGCTGATATTGCAATGCAAGCTGCTAAAGTTCAACAGATAAGAAGAGATGGCAATGCATGTAGGGATTACATCAACTCACAAACGCTTACTTATCATCTCTAAACTCAGCTGCGGTATGTCACAGAAGTAGTTTCAGACAACATATGCAAGTTGTGTACCCTGTTTCCATGGGGTCCAAACCTTTGCCTCTATGAGGGTGAAATGGAAGCCCTGTGGGGGATGGGCACCCTTAACATGAGGCACGGTTGAGACTCTTGAACAAACATACCCATAAATATAGTCCCATGAAGATAAAAGAATAGAACAGACAAAGAGGTTACACTTTATTTCAATGGTTCACTTTAGACATTCTACTCACTATAAGTAACTTTGCAACATGTCAACTAACTCTCTGAGTATTAGTAGAGGTTTAGGTTAGGGTGTGGGTTAGTAGAATAAGTTGACAGTAGGTAGTCAATTGAATGTCTGTTGGGGGACCATCAAAATAAAATGTTAGCAGATATTAAGCAGACAGTCAACTAATACTCGAAAAAGATTTAGTTGGCATGTAGTTGCAAAGTTACTTATAGTTAGTAGAATGTCTAAAGTGGACCTTCAAAATAAAGTGTTACCGACAAAGCTTACATATAACATGTATAAATTCCATTGTATTTAGGACAACAGATAACAGACAATGCACTACCTCTAAAGACAAAGCAGAGCCCTGAACTTTACATGTTCTGGTAGTTCTCTCCTCAAGCCACTTACCTTTGAGAGAGGCAGGACAAGAAATGCTCCGCCACCACTTGATTCCACTATAACTGCCATAAACTTTGGGTTAACTGCACAGAATGAGCTGTCCCATGTCACTTTGGACACCCGAATATCATCATAACCTTGATCCGCCTTCACCGCCTGCCCAAAAACATGCCGGAACTTACTCTGGCGAACAATGCTGCGACTCATGGCTGTGAAAAACAGAGAAGGGTGTAAGAAAGATATATATGTGTATAATATGTGTGTATATATATAATGAAATAGCTTTTATAATACATACAATATTTAATATTTATTATTTTGAGTACACTCCATAGTAAAGCTGCTCAGGAATCACTATCACACTGTTATTTGTTTGTGTTGACTATTGTCTGTTGTTTATTTCCCCTTTTTAATATGTCAATAAAATACATGCTGGATTTTTTTTTAAATGTGAGTTTCTGAAACAGATTTTGCCAGATTACAAGTATACTGCAACTATATGGTTAGTACAGCATAAATGAGAAATGTGTGGCTGATGAGACACTAACCTATAAACCTGTATGTTGTGATATTTTTTATATTAAAACGTATATATATACATATATATATATATATATATGTGATAGTAATTATCTTCATATTGTAATATTTTATTTAAAAAATGATTATGTCAATGACAGTAAAAAAAACTAATTAAAATAATAAAAATGTAATTGCTTTAATAATGTCAGTAAGATAGGCTACATTATTTGGTCCTCTTCAAACACTGGCCTGTTTAAAGTTTTAAATACACAGCTTCATATTAAGATTACAGTAATACAGCATTACTCATATTAACATTGAACATATAGTTACTAATAACAATAATAATAATTTAAGAATAATAATGAGGAAATATTATGGAGACAGGGATAACTATGATAAACATATAACTGTACACTGTAGTTATCTTTTCTTTTAAAATCCCAATTTTCCCCCCCAGATGTCATAGGAGAGAGTATTATTTGTGTAAGTTTCAACAGATCATTGACATAAACAAACAATCATTCCACATTATCAACACAAAGGTACCCTAAATAGCGCCTACTGAACAACAGAGAACAAGTCATGGCTGGGCAAGAGCTTAAAAACATTGGAGTGTTTTAACACAGACTGAATGATAACCCCATCAGTTTAACCAATTAGAAATTAGTCACAGGGATGAAATAACTATAATGTTTGAGCCTCCAGCGGTGACAGCAGAAGTTAGCTTACAGGATTTACAGGAAAGAAAAAAACAATTCTGAGGTAAAATGGATTAATAATATGATTGTTACAGACTGTTTTGGGTGGGTTTTGCTCTTGTTTTAGTTCAGTTTCCTGTGTTTGAGTTTGGTTTCCTTGGTTTTTCATTGATGAAGAACACCTGTTCTCTATTTCATTGATTAGTTTGACGTGTGTTATTTAAACCCTCAGTTTGTTCAGCCCCTTTACTCTCAAAAATGATTTAATGACTATTGCTGTGCGATTAATCGTGTAATGTGACGGTCGTAATATACAGTCTATACACACACAAAAAAAATCCGAACGAGACGCTGTTCCCCAGGTGGCTTTCTGTGTGCGCGATCCGAGCTGGAGAGAGCACAGGCGAGAATAGGCTATACATTGGGCTTTGGGCACGTGTTTAAACAGACAAATACACAAATATGTCAAAATGTCCGTCTTGGTGAGTTTTCCCTTAAACGCAGTCAGTAAGGCTATGTCTTGAGTGAACACAAACAGTTGGGAAAGTGAATGAGAGAATCATTCACTGCTCTTCACTGAAAAACTTTAGATACTTTAATAAGAATCATTGTATATTTAATTCATACAGTGAAGACTATGGAGTGTTTTATTTTTTACATTTGATTACTTTATTCAATTTCTGTATAGTAGACGTATTAGTAGGCTAAAATTATTATCTTTTGTATTTGTCCTGTTTGTCATTTTTTTCAATTATATTACTGACTGTTTCAACTCACTTTCAATGAAACTGCTCTGAAAGAACAGATTAAGGGGTTGGGGGTCATTTTGGGGTTTGTATGAACGCACTGAAAAGGTTATGCTTAGGGCCCCCAGAAGTCTAGGACCAGCACTGTATTGTATGTTCTGTTTTACGTGTTTTTGTATCCAGTATTCTGAGAAGTGTTATTTTGAGTTCTTACGATTAAATCCAGCCTTTTATTTATCGTGATTGCAATCAGTGCTGACAATGATGTACAATGTTAATTAACCAACAAAGTATGAGAAGTCTTTGATAAAAGATTTACATGTTAACTTTTACAGAACAGAACTGGTATAATCTGATTCCACAAAGTAGATGACCAGACATGTATTGCTGTGTTTTTAGAACTTTTAGTATATATATATATATATATATATATATATATATATATATATATATATATATATATATATATAATTTTAATATATATTTTATATTTGTTTCCATTTTGGCTGTTTTTAATTAAAACATTTGCCATATTACCATTTTCAATTAAAATTCTAGGTGGCTAGGGGATGACAATAATTATGTTGAACAAGCATATCTGAATGATTACCACAATTCATGTTCATAATTTAAAACATCCATGTTTTCTACTGGCTTTAGGTGTAAGTTGTAACAGCAGCATGCAAAGTTTGAGACACAATTAAACGTAATTGACACTGATACTACACCACATAAAATTGTTAAACCCCCTTCAGAATGCAGTATCTTTAAACCACACAACAGTGTGTGTGTGTGTGTGTGTGTGTGTGTGTCCCATGTGAGAAGGCCCTCTGTCTTCAGACACGGTCACTTTCCAAATATAGTCATGCCAAACTAACCATGTGTCTCCCACTCTGTCCCCTCCAGACAAGATCCTTCCAAATTTACAAAGGGACAGAATGAAAATATACCAATGTCAGTGTATACCGCAGCTATTCCGCGCACACCTGGCCTTTAAATATAGATATTCCTACATCAGCTCAATGATCAAGCAGAACGTGCTGCACTGATATGTTATGATGATGTCACACAGCCTGTTCGTAACTAACAGAATAGAACTTTACAAAACTAGACAACGCGCGTGTCGTCACAATGCAGCATTCCATCACGAGGAACCGCAACTGTCAGTCAAATGAATCACTTACCTCAGTATTTGGGGAATATTCGCTGATGCTGTCTTTAAATTCGCTCTCCCCCTTTCTCCAGGCGGTTAACGGCTCCTCTGGACGCTGCGCTTGTAGAAGCGTCTCGTTTATTCCAGCTCACAAACTTGCTACGGACTCGCAGAACTAGCAGGAGTTCGTCCTCACTAGTTGTTCCTGAACATCGCGAGAAAGAGAGAGAGAGAGAGAGAGAGAGAGAGAGAGAGAGAGAGAGAGAGAGAGAGAGAGAGAGAGAGAGAGAGAGAGAGATGGATTTGGGGGGGGGGGGGGGGGGGGGGGGGGGACTGGATAAGTGCAGATGGGGTGTATAGGCTATGTATGGCAAGCCATTTTGACAACACATTTACACACATTTTGTTTTTCCTTATTGTTATAGTGTTATAGCTTATATAGTACATATGAAATAAGGAAAAACAAAATGTGTAAAATATGTTTTGACAAATGTTGACATTCCCACATTCAAACAGCTTGCCCTTTTGCAGCAGATAGTCACAAACAACTGACAGTCATTAGGCCTATGTAAATTACAATACAATTATTGTACAATAATAAATCCTAAAAATGTGGCATTACTTATTAATTTTCGTGGCATCAGTTGCTCGCACACTCAAGCTCAGAGGATCTCCCATTCTTGGCTCATTTTGAGTCAGACTTGTGAATTCAGTGAATTGCTAACAGGAGATCTGGAACTGATCAACTGAATCAGTGAGTTGTTGACTCGAGAACAGATGCAATCTCAGATCAGCCCAATTCACAAATAAATTGTTCAGTGGGATTTGTGAACCAATTTAATAGGTTAATTGAAAAGAATCAGCTCGTTTTTGAATCGGACACCGCTATCGCTATCGCGTCTTGGTGCGGGTGATGATTTTTCTAGCTTAAAATAACAAGGAACGACATGATTTTATGAAATGTTGTGGAGTAAAAAGTACACTTTGGAATGTAGTGAACTAGAAGTTACGGTGGCGCATTGCTGCCACTCACATATTTTTTTTCCCACTCAAGTATGTAGTAATAATGAGATGTTATGTCGTTTTAACGACATCTTTTCTTGCAATAACGAGATGTTGTGTAGGCCTATAGGTTACTGTATACTGTATGATGTGTTATGTATATTTTCTAGGCCTAATAAGGACATGTGTAGTCATGTACAAAATATGCCTTTATATGGCATATCATATAAATTGATGACAATCATCTACTTACGAACGCCGATCCAAGTGCGCTGGTGAGATGTGAACGGGCTATAAGTTGTGATAAGGTGAGCGCGAACAGAAGGCTTGGATCGGCGTTCGTAGATCGACTGGTAGAGACTGTATTTCAAAGATGGCTCCTGCCTGTATACGCGAAGTTGACTGTATGTATTAAATATCTTCTTATTAAACTGTCTGGACACTGACAAAGTTCTCAATGCTTCGGTTTGAAGGTAGGGACCCTCATTATGCTACCGTGTTAGTGTGGGGCTATTTTGAGCCTTGTTAGTGGTATTAACAAGCGATTTTTATTTGTCATTGATCTATGCCCAATATACTAGCGTTATACTAGCTTTATAGACTAAACTGTTCTTAGAGATAAAACTATTTACATTCGATAATCATGAAAACAAATCTCAGATAACGGTTGACTAGGTACCAATGTGTAATTAGACCAAAGGTTCATTTTGCGCCGGAGTTCTCCTTTAAAAGATTTGTTGTGGAAACCGCAATGCCATCCTCCCATAGAAAGCCACATTAAGCGTTTTCTTTATAATAACGTTTTCTAAGGGAGGAAAACGCTAAACCAGTAGCTAATTAAATGAGTTGCGTTCAGATTCTGAGCTCATCTGCTTTTCTGTACATAGTATGGTTTATTAATAAGGTGTGTACAGAATTTGATATTTTAATATCACTATCTTAGTAGCCTATTAAGCCACATTAAGCGTTTTCTTTATAATAAGGGTTTTCTTCGCAATGCGTTCATATTCTGGGCTCATCTGCTATTCTGTAGGCTATATATGCTTTATTAATAAGGTGTGTACAGAATTTGATATTTTAACATGATTGTCTTAGTAGCTACATTAAGCCACGTCAAGCGTTTTTTCACGTTAAGCATTAGGATGTCCTGTATTGGGGGCTTCAACTAGCTTCTGCTTTTCGAACGTGGAAGTATGATAAAGACATGATAGGCTATATAAATGTTATGTGGATAAAGGCATTGTGGCGAACAGGACGAGGCAGAGGGCCGTGAGAGAACGGCGCGAGGCCGGTGGCGTGATTGATGATGAGCAACGCCTGCGCAATGCACCGGTCTCGTAAATGCTACATTTACTTTCGTTTTGTATTTGTTCATTTTATTATTAAAGTCTGTTGAATGGTCACCGGTTCCCGCTGTGATGTCCTCGTTTGGTGTTTGAAATGACCAGACTTTGATTGAATATTTAATATACTTTACTGTGATAACATGTTCAGGCAGGTCTCACACGTTCAGCCATAGAATACTGATCACAGACTAAAGCCCAATTTCTACTTCTGCGTCGAACTCACGCCGTAGCTACGTCGTAGGCGGCGTACCCTGACGTGCACCTCTCCAAAAATGTAACAACGCGTCAATTCGACGCGGACGCAAGCGTTGTGATTGGTCTGCACGAACCCCTCCCTCGGGTTTCACGTGCTCCCTCTGCATGTGTAGCCTAATTGCGTGTCAGCGCGGACCACGACGCTGAAGTATAAATGAAAACCAACGCGTTGCCTACAGCGTAGGTCCAACGCAGAAGTATAAATCAGCCTTAACTTCCCCTTCGCGGGCTTAGCGCCATTGTTTTTATCTATACAACATTAGTCGTAGGCTATCCGGCAGTCGTACCACCATACGTCACTGTCGTAAACATCACTGTCGTAAACATCATACTAATGTTGTATACCTTAAACATTACATCACTCTTTTTTTTTAACAACCAGATCCATTGCTTTGGACATACGTAACTGATTTACTTGTTATCTGCAATAACAACATTATTTGTCATTCGTAACTCAGCAATACCAAGTGTAAACATATTGTAAGTCCGACTAATTCAATCCAAGGGCGGCATTCAAATTAGCGGTGAAGGTCACATGCGCGTTCCGTCTCTTCCAATGGCAAAGGGATTTTTAATTAAATACAATACATTCTATCTTATGTATTAACTCGTTTCATCTGACTCCATAAAATGAAAGTGTTTTTCAATGATATCTGTGCATCTTTAAATATACGTTAATGTTTGACTATTCCTTTTAACTCCAATGAAAATAAAGTAAAAGTCTGTTAGAATAATCAAATATAACAATTTATTATGTCAGGTAAATGTATTATAACAATTCCATAATCAATTGAAAGATAATCAATGCAAATCATCAAATGTTTTAGGATTAGAGAAATAGATGCAACCCAACATTTACGAACTACATGAGCTACCTCATGGGCTATCTGAAATACAGAAAAAGCCACGATCCCTTGCTGCCTTCCATTAAATAGCCAGACCTCATTTCATATGTAAACCTGTTTTCACAGTGGAAATTTACTGTTCACCCCCCCCCCAAACTTACTGGGGGCAGAAGTTGATTTACATGGTACCATTTGCTAACAGTGGAAATTAGCATTGAGTTCACACCTTCTGGGAGTAGGATCATGCCTAGAGACCACATTCATTTGTGTGCCAGATATCCCTAAACTCTTAAAAACCTTATTTCCTTTTGTTTTATACTTTGGGAATGAGACATTTGTACCACTCATTCCTGAGACATTTCAAATGATACCAAACATAATACTCAATGATAATCATTCACATCAAACCATAGATATTCTTATGTGAGTTTTTATGTGTCACTGCGAGAGTGGGGGATGCGGGGAAGAAGTGTGTGTGTGTGTGTGAGAGTTCAAATGTTAATTTGCCAAGGTCCTTTGTCTCATAGACCAGTGGTCTATCTCTTCACCCAGTTTCCAGTTTTCCAGTCTTACAGGTCCCTCCTTGACCCCGTGGGTCACATTCAGACACTTAAGGGGTCACAGTAAGACGTTTGTCGTGATTGAGATGTAACTCAACAATTGTCTTTGCAATGTCAGCATCTGTAGAAGCTCAGAGGGCTGTGTTCACCTGCAGAACACCTGTTCTCACCAGGTGTATGTAGCGTGAGTCCAGCAGGTGGATGAGGCGTTCAGGCTTTCTTCCGGTGATCCTGTGATGTGAGCAAAGTTCATAGAGTCAATCTGGACCTTTTGACTTGTTCAGTTGACGTGTCATTCCTTCATGGAGAAACTTCCACTTCCCTGGCACCTTCCCCATGATGATAATCTGTCCCTTCTTGACCAATCCTGTCACCTCCCAACGGTGCGGCTGTCTGGACAGACCTCAGTGGATGAAGGTGTTCTCCTTGGCTTCACACTGCTTTGTGTGAGACACCTGAAAAGCATCTTAAATGTCCGCTTCACGATTGAACCCATATGAACTTGAACTCGCGAAGAAATCCTTAGAAACGCATAATGCAACAAAACAACATCATGTCATTCAATGTAAAATACCATGTTCTTGTCAGCAGGTGTGAATGGTACATCTGTCTCATATGTTTCTCAAGGTCCTGAATGGTAAGGATGTCTCATATTAAATATCCAATTCTTAAATATATATATATATTTTTTTTTTGGTCTGAATTATTCAAAGGAAATGCAGCAAGAGGTCAGTGTAATCAAAGCAATCAAATAAATGGTATGCATCAATACGTCTTGTAATAACAATTATATTCAAAAATAAAAATAAATATGAAGAATCACTGTTTGTTCAGGAATCTTCCAATGTAAGTCACTTATGCAATCTAAGAAGTGACTTGGAACATGCTTAAATGTATTCAAGAATGGAGATTGTTCATTCCTTGTAACAGGTGTGAGATTGTGTGTTTGTGTGAGGGTGTGTGTGTGTGTGTGTGCGTCTGTGTGTGAGTGTGATAGTTTGTGTGAGAAAGAGAGTGTGTGTGTGTGTGTGTGTGTGTGTTGTTGGCTAAGTCACAGTCAATGACAGGGTTATATTGTAAATTGTGTAATTGTTTGAAGCGCTCACACTTCAGATGTATTTGTTATGATGTTTCTGTTATTAGTGGTTGTTGAGAAATCAGGGGCCCTCTGACCTTCCAACCACCCTAATAACAATCAGAAAGTTTAAACATTCTTAAATTTAATAGCAGGTCTGCCTCTGCTTTAATTTTGTTTTTGCATCATTGATTTGTGACTGTAGCCATTCATATGTATATTACAGTGTTTTCCCATGAGTTGGCAGAGTGTTGTGAATAGCGTATGCTATGTGTGTCTCTGTTAGACGGTCATCATGGGATCAGCTTTACCATCCTATGTGTGTGAAGCTATCTGGATCTGTTAGTGTGAAGATGCACAATAGATCTTTAGTGAAGTGACACTTTTGGACTCTATGTCATCTTTATCTTCTCATGATGTGTAGTGTTCAGTCTGAATAGGCTTGATCTATTCCAGGTGATGATGCTGTGAGGGTGTAGTGATGGAGGAGTGTGTTCAGTGTTCATGTTTAGGAGATGGGTGGAATCTACTCTATAACAATTGTGTTGCAAATTTTAGTTCCAGTTCTAAACTGGGAGGCCATGCTAATTTAGTGATGTGCTATTGTGAGATGTAAATGGCCTTTGAAGTGTCTTTTCACCCATCTCCCGAGTCTCAGGTTATGTTCTAACAATCGTGAGGTCCGGCCGTCCTGGCATCCGTCCCCTGAGGAATTGCAGAAGTAAACCTGACAGAAACAAATGCAGAGAGAACCACAGTTAATTCTGATGTTTTCAACAGTTTCAAATTCAGACATGTGGAATTCTTTTGCTCGCTCCATTATCATGTACATTGCAATTTTAATTCCAGTTGTCACATGAAACCGAGTTTTCATTGACCAGGTCTGAATTATTGCTGTTGTTTCAGTGCAGTGTGCGACACCTAAAAGCTGCTCTTGCAGTCGAGCCTTCACAGTCTGCTGTGTCACAGCATTAGAGCTTTCATAACAGCCAGATCTGTGGGCATGAATTAGTTCATGGTGTCATCACACGTTTGGTTAGTGCAGGTCTCTAGTTACCTTTAAAAGGCTGTGGTCTGTCTGATGTTTAGTTTACACCCTCCTTCTAAATTTGCTTCCTTGATCAGTTGGCTATTACCTGTGCCACACTTCTGGGAGTGTTTTTTTTAAGGCAAAAATTAATAAAACACACCTCCGCCCTTTTGGCACTGGATAGCAGGTCAACGAAATCGAACTGTAAGGATTAATGTCACACTTCTCCAATTAATGCCTGCTTGGCGATTACAATATAATGTATATTAGAATTTAAGAATATAAATGAAATTATATTGTTTCTGGTCTCTGACGAGTCTCTGCTTGTTCTCGTGTCAATACATTTGAGGGAAAAATGTGACAGATTCAATGAATTTAGATGTTAAACTATTGAGCCATTTGCTATTGGGCTGCTACCCGACTAGCAAATGACGCTAATAGCTGAAGGCCTTGAGTGACCAAAGTTGTTAGCTCAGTGAGGGTTTTAGATGCATTTGAGCTTTGGTCACTTGCAGAGCGCTGGTTTGTGTCATCAGAGTGTGGCTGTCTGCGTTTTTTGAAATAGGGTGGAGGTCTGCCTCTGCCCAATGACCAGCACTTCTCCTCTGTATGGCCTGTTTTGTGACAGGAATTACAGAGTCTGCTCAGTTTTTCACCGTGTGGCTTTCTGAATTCTCCTGCAAATGGAGGATTTTCATGACATTCTAACACAGCTACCTCACCATGCATCTGTTTTCGTGACTCAATTCTTGTTGCCCAGCTAACAATACCTTCAAATTTATTTTTTGCTGGAGAAGCACCATACATGAGCGATTGTTGTACACGCGGTCCTGCATTTGTAAGTAGTAAGTCAAGGAGAGTTACATTGTTTTGGTTAACACCTTTAATTCCAGAATACTCCTCAAACAGTTCAAACATTTTTTCTGCATATGTCTCGAACGATTCTTCAGTACTCTGTTTCCGATTGAAAATCAATTCCCATCCAACAGGACTACAACCACGTAGATCGCGAAGACATCGTTTTAGTCTATTAAAGATTTCACCCTCAGGCTCATCTTGATACACTGACTGCACAATGTTGCCTGTCATCAAAGCCTGTGGTATCTTATAGTTCAGAACATCTGGAATTGAGCTGATAACAATTTGCCAAATATCTTTTGGTTCAAGCTGAAATGCATGTTTTAGACTAACAATGCGTCTCCACCATGGTTCGAATGGCTCTTTCAAGGGCAATGGTCCGATCTCTGCTTTAAACAAGCTACATTCAGTTACCGTTAGAGGACGCCGAATGGTTGACTCTGTGCCATTTGGGTGCCGTATCACCTTAAAGGCTGAAACAGGCACTCTGTTCAAAACTCTATCACATGCTTCACCTGTCTGAAAAGATACAGGATTGTTAGGGCAGGCGGGCTCATTTAAGAAGTGCACATTTTTAGTCCCATCGCTGTTTAGCTTTTTGGGAGACATGGACTTTTTAGCATTTAGTTGAGCCTTAAGATCTGCGATGGTGTATTTGTGATTTTTACACTTTTCAGTCAGGGCTAACTGCTCAGCTAGTAATTTATCTAGCTGTGTTTGAAGATCTTGAATCTTTGCCTCAGACATTTTTGCCTCTGCATTTTTAGAATGCACTTCTTCACATTTAACATCCATAAGCGAAGATAGAAATGTTGTTGACTTATCTAGCCGTTTATAACTTATGAAGTTTAAAGCCTCAATTATTTCACCATGTTTTGATTTCTTCTGCTTAATACCCACGGTTTTCCACCAAGTGACAATTTCATTGTCAATAGTGTCCACGTTAAGACCTTTTTTACTGAGTTTGTACAGTGTAGGCTCGACCTTTTCGGCCCACAATGTAAACAGGGCAGGATCATTATACATGTTCCAATTTATATTTGGGGAAATTTCGTTCCCTGAAGCTTTGAATATGAAAAGGCTTTCTGGCTCAGGGCTGATAAGGTGTACATTCGCTATTTATCTTTTCTGTTTGCTAGGTTTTGAATACCTTTTCTTCTCATTTAGTCTTTTTAAATGGCCATTTTAAACGTTTGATTATTCTTTTGAACTCTTAATTTTAGTTTTATCCGTTTAGATCAGGGAATCTATATCGCTCAGCGTTCCTTCTCCCAAGGCCGCACGGCACACTCCCGTCAGTTCCAATAACCAATTCAGAGGTAATTTGACTAAATATCTGGGATCTGCCGTATTCACACGTGCAATCAGAGATATCTTTACAAGTCCCCTTGAATGCCTCCTCTAGAAATTAAATCAATGTGTCACTTTAGTAGGGACGATTGACCACCAAGAAAGAGGACAGTTTATCAACTTAACTTCCCTTAAAATGGCTTCAGGCCAAGCCCGTGGTCTTTAAACCACGCACGTTTATCCAAAGCGATCACTGACCTAAAACAGTGGATATGGACACACCCGAACCTAGGTTGATTAACCAGCGTTTGCTGATTCTAGTCGGAAATAGCTTGTCCCCTCATTCAAGTACACTTAAAATGGTATCGGATATTAGCCGTCGCTAATCTGACGCGAAAGATGTGGAAATATACGAATCCAATAATCTATGGAAAAAAACAGTCTTTCAGAGTCATTCAGAATTAATTCAAACGTAACCATTTACAAATTTGGTATGCGTCTATGCGAAACAGCTCCCATAGAGTGGAGATGTAAAGTCTACGTTCTCTAAAGTTTTGAATATGAAAAGGTTTTTTGTTTCAGGATTAATGAGATGCGCGTTCACAGTTTCTGATTCTCATCTGTTCCTTTGCGTGGTTTTACCGCAGCTATGGGAGTTTTCCACCAAGGATACAAAGATTCAGACTATATGAAGGCAAAGTCATTTAACGTTTGATAATTCTTTTCATTCTTTACTTATTTATTTTTTTCCCGTTTTTAGATTAAGAAACTATATCGCTGTGCAGTCCTTCTCTAAAGTCCGCACGACACACTCTCGCCAGGTCCGGTCATCAAATCAGAGGTCATTTGAAAATGATACCGGATGTAAGCCATCGCTAAACTGACGCAAAAGATGTGGCGCGTTCGTGGTTTCTGACTTTCAAATTAATTGTGAATTACATTATAACCACATTCAGCATAGAGACACACGCGTTTAATTCAGTTCACACAGGATACATGGCCTAGAATACAACATCAACAGCCTTTACCTAAGTGTTCCAAATACACAAACAGTAAAGCAATCCTGTGTTTAAAGAATAAACTTACAATTAGCCTATGTGCACATATAGTTGCACAAACAACTATAAAGTGTGTTCTATGAGTGCATTACAATGTTTAAAACACAACTCCAAATTTGAAAATACAAATTATTGCATTATTGCTTTTTAATCCCATCTGTGTTAAAGTGGAAGCTTTCAAATGCAATATAGAGTTTGTCAAGATTAGTTTATGTTTAGTTTAGAATATTATTCAATGTGGCTTTTGTGCCCACCGTTGGGCCGGTCACACAAAGGCTGAAGCATTTCTGAATGCAGCATGGCTTTAGCATTTAGCATTAGCTTTGTTTTTTAAGTAGCATGGGCAATACCGTACTAGCATTTAGCTTAGTCTCCTTTTGGAAGCAGCATGGACAATAACATTTAGCTTAGCCTTGAGATCCGATTTTAGCCTGTAAATCATATCATCCTGTTTTCCCAAATTTGGCTTTTTATAAACAATGCATCGATCTGCCTTTTTATTTGTAAAATCAAGTGTTCTCCGATTTCTCCGTTTACAAACTTAGATTTTTCTTTCTGTTGTTTGCCGATTCTCTGTTGCTAGTTCGTTTCAACAAAGCCAATACCACAATGGCGACAAACATGCGGCTGATTTGAAAACTTTTAGGCTGTTTTACAGCTCCTCATCAAGTAACGTTACACGAAAAACATTTGGAAGATGTTATTCCGATTTTAGGTTTCGTTTTTTGTTGCTTAGGCAAACAAGGATATCTTTAATCTATTAACAAGGGTTTTCATTCTTCATCTGCGCTGCCGCTTATCACGTCCTCACGTATTTCAGTTCCGGACTAAACAAAGGGCTTTTCGACCCGTAACAATGCAAACAACATTTTCTCAACACTTCTCAAAAGGGAAGAAAAAATGACTTACCACAGCGGCAGAAGAAAGTGAAGATGTTCAAACCTCATGCTGAATTTAAAATCCCCATATTTAGCTGGAAAGGACGTTGCTCGCGAAATCCTGTTGCGACATCACGTCGCGGGGGTCACCAATTTGTAAGCCTGTCTAATTTGATCCAAGGGCGGCATTCAAATTAGCGGTGAAGGTCACATGCGCGTTCCGTCTCTTCCAATGGCAAAGGGATTTTTAATTAAATACAATACATTCTATCTTATGTATTAACTCGTTTCATCTGACTCCATAAAATGAAAGTGTTTTTCAATGATATCTGTGCATCTTTAAATATACGTTAATGTTTGACTATTCCTTTTAACTCCAATGAAAATAAAGTAAAAGTCTGTTAGAATAATCAAATATAACAATTTATTATGTCAGGTAAATGTATTATAACAATTCCATAATCAATTGAAAGATAATCAATGCAAATCATCAAATGTTTTAGGATTAGAGAAATAGATGCAACCCAACATTTACGAACTACATGAGCTACCTCATGGGCTATCTGAAATACAGAAAAAGCCACGATCCCTTGCTGCCTTCCATTAAATAGCCAGACCTCATTTCATATGTAAACCTGTTTTCACAGTGGAAATTTACTGTTCACCCCCCCAAACTTACTGGGGGCAGAAGTTGATTTACATGGTACCATTTGCTAACAGTGGAAATTAGCATTGAGTTCACACCTTCTGGGAGTAGGATCATGCCTAGAGACCACATTCATTTGTGTGCCAGATATCCCTAAACTCTTAAAAACCTTATTTCCTTTTGTTTTATACTTTGGGAATGAGACATTTGTACCACTCATTCCTGAGACATTTCAAATGATACCAAACATAATACTCAATGATAATCATTCACATCAAACCATAGATATTCTTATGTGAGTTTTTATGTGTCACTGCGAGAGTGGGGGATGCGGGGAAGAAGTGTGTGTGTGTGTGTGAGAGTTCAAATGTTAATTTGCCAAGGTCCTTTGTCTCATAGACCAGTGGTCTATCTCTTCACCCAGTTTCCAGTTTTCCAGTCTTACAATATACACTCACCGGCCACTTTATTAGGTACCCCATGCTAGTAACGGGTTGGACCCCCTTTTGCCTTCAGAACTGCCTCAATTCTTCGTGGCATAGATTCAACAAGGTGCTGGAAGCATTCCTCAGGGAGTTTGGTCCATATTGACATGATGGCATCACACAGTTGCCGCAGATTTGTCGGCTGCACATCCATGATGCGAATCTCCCGTTCCACCACATCCCAAAGATGCTCTATTGGGTTGAGATCTGGTGACTGTGGAGGCCATTTTAGTACAGTGAACTCATTGTCATGTTCAAGAAACCAATTTGAAATGATTAGAGCTTTGTGACATGGTGGAAGTAGCCATCAGAGGATGGGTACATGGTGGCCATAAAGGGATGGACATGGTCAGAAACAATGCTCAGGTAGGCCGTGGCATTTAAACGATGCCCAATTGGCACTAAGGGGCCTAAAGTGTGCCAGGAAAACATCCCCCACACCATTACACCACCACCACCAGCCTGCACAGTGGTAACAAGGCATGATGGTTCCATGTTCTCATTCTGTTTACGCCAAATTCTGACTCTAACATCTGAATGTCTCAACAGAAATCGAGACTCATCAGACCAGGCAACATTTTTCCAGTCTTCAACTGTTCAATTTTGGTGAGCTCTTGCAAATTGTAGCCTCTTTTTCCTATTTGTAGTGGAGATGAGTGGTACCCGGTGGAGTCTTCTGCTGTTGTAGCCCATCCGCCTCAAGGTTGTGCGTGTTGTGGCTTCACAAATGCTTTGCTGCATACCTCGGTTGTAACGAGTGGTTATTTCAGTCACTGTTGCCCTTCTATCAGCTCGAACCAGTCTGGCCATTCTCCTCTGACCTCTGGCATCAACAAGGCATTTCCGCCCACAGAACTGCCGCTCACTGGATGTTTTTTCTTTTTCGGACCATTCTCTGTAAACCCTAGAGATGGTTGTGCGTGAAAATCCCAGTAGATTAGCAGTTTCTGAAATACTCAGACCAGCCCTTCTGGCACCAACAATCATGCCACGTTCAAAGTCACTCAAATCAACTTTCTTCCCCATACTGTTGCTCGGTTTGAACTGCAGGAGATTGTCTTGACCATGTCTACATGCCTAAATGCACTGAGTTGCCGCCATGTGATTGGCTGCTTAGAAATTAAGTGTTAACGAGCAGTTGGACAGGTGTACCTAATAAAGTGGCCGGTGAGTGTAATTCAAGTCTGTGTTAGAACACTCACATTCAGATAGCTCATCAGGGTTCTTAGAATGAACAGTATTAAGGTATAACAGTACTTCACAATCATTGAAGTATATCCATGTGTATTGTGTAAATGGTTTTAAAGACAGAACAGTCATTCAGAAACCTTTAGATTAATCTATTAGACAGAACAGCCATTCAGAAACCCTTAGATTAATTATATTACTGGATTAAGTGTAGACATTCTTTAAACAGGCTCATAGTCATTGAGGTAAGATGGACGCTGGCGATTGACTCGAGAGGGATACCTCGGTGTCACAACAACAGTGTCCTCATTAACAACAGTGTCCTCAACAACAACAGTGTCCTCATTCTCCTCATCCGGATCTGTGGGCGCATTTTCTGTCTCGGAAATTATATTTTAAAGAAGTAAGTTTGCTGTGCTTGGGTTGTTGGTAAAGTACCTTGTCACCAAAGGTGAGTGTGCTTGGCTTAGCACGACGGTGCGCATGCGCATCTGAGTTGGACTTCATCTTTGCTTTTGCAGTCGTGTCCCGCTCTCTGATGATGTGATTGGTGTTGCCTTCGCAGGTCGTGGTGATTAACGGGATTTTTGTATCTTTCGCTGGAACAACAGTTCAGCAGGAGACGCTTCAGTGGTGCTATGTGGTGTGGCGCGGTACTCACGGAGAAACGCGTTGAGTCTCTTTTTCCATGGGGTGCGCTGTGTCTCTGCCACACGGATTGCTTTTCCAAACGTACGCATGAAACGTTCTGCTGTTGCATTTGCTTGAGGCCAGAGAGGTGTTATTTTCTGATGGTGAAAACCTAGATGGCCTGCAAACTTGGAAAATTGTCCACTGTTAAAAGGGGGCCCGTTGTCCGTTTTCAGAACTCTGGGAATTCCAAACATTGAGAACACTTTATCGATGATCGGGATGACTGTGTTGGCTGAGACAGATCTCGCAATTTCAACAACTGGGTAGCGAGAGTTTTCATCTATGATGACTAATATACTCTCCAGTCGGAAGTGGGCCATGGAAATCTGTAGGCCTACTCATGTTATGCCAGGGAGCTTCTGGCAACTCAGACATTTTCAGAGGTTCTGACTGTGTAGGTGTCTTGCCTTGACATGCTAAACAGTTCTTGACAGTCAGTTCTGCTTTCTGGTCTATGTTAGGAAACCAGACCTTTGACCTGAGCAATGTCTTTGTCTTTACAATGCCCCGGTGTCCTTCATGGGCCAGCTGTAATACTCTGTGCTCGAGGGATGCAGGGGTGACAATTGTTGTACCTCGCAAGATGATGTAAAATGTAATGGTCTCATTCTCCCAACCATGATGACAAGCTAAAAGAAGTTATAAAATATGAGAAAAGTGATGTGTCCCTTAAATGTGTTCCCTCCCCCAGATCCTCTCCTGTATGTAAAACAAGAACCCATTCAAGTACAAATTCTGATCTCACAGCTGTAAGTCCCTCAATAGGGGACCAAAATCTAATTATAACGACAGACACCACCATTTGGTAAGAATATTGAATTATCTGGGTTTATAAGGAAAAGGGGCAAAAAGGTTCGGGGAATCTGTAACTAGATTTCCCACATGACCGCTGTGTGTAGTATGTCGTTGCCAGGTAAATATTTCTTTGATGATTTTATTCTTATGAATTGGATTTTGAATTATTGCTTCATTACCTGCTCGGTGGCTTTGCATTATCGCATAACCCAGGTACTGGACCTCGTTTTGTGCGATTTGAGCTTTTTCTTTGTTTAATTTGAAGCCAGCTTTACAGAGTGTTAACAGTACTTCGAATATTTAATATACGATAACATGTTCAGGCAGGTCTCACACGTACAGCCGTAGAATACTTTGTTTTTATCTATACAACGTATCCGTCAGTCGTACCACCATACGTCACTGTCGTAAACATCATACTAATGTATGCCTTAAACGTTACACCCGCCTCCTTCTTCCCACAATTTCTAACTGCGTTAACTTACAGGCATATTTTGTACATGACTACACATGTCCTTATTAGGCCTAGAAAATATGTTGTTTTAACGACATAACATCTCGTTATTACGAGAAAATATGTAGTTAAACCTAAATAGCATCTCGTTATTAAGACATAATTGAGTGGAAAAAATAATATGTATGTGGCAGCAATGCGCTAGCGTAAGAAGTAAACGTTTCCCAAAATAAAAATACTCTGATAAAGGACAGATACTTGAAAAATGCACTTAAAGGAATAGTTCACTTAAAGGCACACCGCGGAACTTTTGGCCACTAGTGGCGCTCGACCTGTAACTTTCACGTCTAGCGTCCCTAGAGGCCACAAGCTCCGCAGCACTGTCGCAAAAGTCAACAAACAGTCAACCGGTCAGCCCATAGACAGTGGGTCAGCCTCCCGTGTCTTTAGATTGTGTGTGCTTGCAGTGTTTGAGGCGGGCAGCCTTGACGCGCTCGATTCCCTTATCTTATAGCAGTCTGCTGAGAGAGAGCGAGCGGGGCGAGCCCCGTGGGGGTTAGTGCTAACATGTCTGTGAGTGAATGTGGGCGCGGGACGGCGGGCACATTTACTGCACTAAAAACACCGTCGGCCTGAGCTGACTGTAACTTATGTGTGTTGGTTTCGTTTTACAGAAACCGTGGGACATGTTGTGTGTAGTGTTTGTGGGCACTGAGTCGTGGGCACGTTCACTACATTTAATGTACATTTGACATGAGTCGACTTTATTTGTGCGAGCCTTGCACTGTGGCGGGCTGTGTTTGTGTGTAGAAATGAACAATGGGTTGTGGGCATTTATTACACGCATAACACCATCGGCTGTGGCCGGAATACCAGAAAATACTACACTACTTATATGATTTATCTGGGTCACCTTGGAAACGGCATTTGTGTGCAGGCAAGCGTCAGCATCGGTCGGGCACCCCTCCTCCTCCTGTAGCTCACGCCAGCGAGCGAACGCTGGACCAATGGTGATCCTCGTCCTGGCTTTTCATTTGTCACTATGCTTTTTCTTTTTTTTAGTGTCCTCTGACAAAACCTTTGCCTTCTTCCTTGTAGCTGTTGGTTCGGCCATGACGACAACATACAGACGGCAATCAAACGCGAGTTGAGCACTCACGTCAGAATCTGAGGAAGTTGGGGTGGTGGGGGAAGTGACGTATGCCGTAAAGCGGTTGAATTTTGTAGTTCTTTTTGTGCTCGGGTTCCTACCCGAAACCCGAAGTTATAGTGCTAGGAAAAGCGATACAGACACCTTCAGGCTACGGCAGACGTGTCATTCAACCTATTGTAAGTCGATGTACCATCTCAATGGGTTTTGGTAATATATTATAAAGGTTGAAAAGTTCCACAGTGTGCCTTTAAAAATGAAAATTCTGTCATCATTTACTCACCCTCAAGTTGTTTCAAACCTGTTTTCATTTCTTTCTTCTGTTGAACAGAAGGAAGATATTTTGAAGAATGTCGGTAACCAGACAGTTGATGGACTTCCATATAGGAAAAAAAAATACTATGGAAGTCAATGGGGAACATCAACTGTCTGGTTACCGACATTCTGTCATTTTTAAGTGAACTATTCCTTTAAGTACAGTAATGAAGTAAAAATACTTTGTTACTGCATGTCCACCACTGAAAATAAGTAGCCTACTTTAGTAACATAAATAGGATTGGCCTACTAGTTTGTTTTATGTACTAGTGTGTAGTACAATAGTGACAAGTAGGCCTATCTTTTTTTTAATTGACCTGTACTTAAATGTTGGTACTTATTCGGACTAGCATGAATTCAACTAGTCACTACATTTTATATACTAGTACATGTTCCTTTGCTTCTGTTATCTAAGAAGTACTAATAAGTACAGATAGTGAATTAATATTTGAAGGGGCGAAGGGGATTCTTTTATTGCAAAATAAACTCTGAGGGGGTTTATTTTACTACTTTACATTATCCTGCTTTCTTACACGGGCTACTTGCCACATAACTGAACACAAAATATTTATTTGAGCTGAAATGTTTTATTGGCTCAAAACTAATAAACAGTTTCTGGTGTAAGTGGCTGGGGACCAAGCTGAATTATAGTTCAAACTAGGCAAAGGGGTAATGTAGTCAAACCATTTATTAAATGGCATTTACTAAATAAATAATTACAATTCAAAATATTTGTATGTTTTGTATGTTGATACTGTTTTCAAAATCTTACCTGTTCATTATGTTATGATCTGTTACATTGTACAAAACAATCATCATGGCAACAAGATGAACAATACAACCATGTTACAGTAGCCTATTAATACCTATTGATATTAATACTGAAGTATACACATCAACTGAGACGCAAACTACCACCCACTGCGTTTGTATGAAATGAGAGAGAGAGAGCGAATTTGCGGTGTGATATGAGAGACATACAACAGCTTCACATACCACATAGCAGTCTATTATCCACCTTATTTTTCAAGAGCGGGCGCGGCCATTTGTAAATGTAATAACTATATCTTCAGTGTCATTCACTTCCAGTTATTTTTAGCTGTACAAAACAGCTCATTATGCTGCTTGATATAGCAAACTGTTATTTCTTAGTTACCATATTATTTTAATGTATTGTCTCTTAATTATAAACACTGGTTTGTAGCACAAAGCTGTACCGTTTACTGCACTATTCTTATCGGCTAATGAATCTGAAGTCTGGCACATTCAGAAAATACGGTGGATACAGTGCTCATTATCAGGAATGATAAGACCTCGAATGTCATAACAGACCAATCAAAATCAAGTATTCTAGAGCTGTGTAATAACTGAATATATACTATTCACTATCTAGAAATTATAATATTTTGTTGTGTGAATATCTGAACATGCAATATATTCAAAGAAAGGACAGACCCTCTGCGTTTAAACAAAAATACATAGACTATAGAGTTAATAAAAAAAGCAACATTTTGAGCAAAAAGCTGAGAAATCACGTTTTTGTCAAAGACTATTCAGATGTGATTCAGAACGATGATCAAACAGATGGAGTAGATCTAATGCTTGCACAGTCCTATATAGCTAGTCTTGGGTCAACATTTCATTCAGTAAAATTACGCAGTTTTGATTTTTATACTTGTTAATGTTGATGATCGTGTTATTTTACATATGCTTATGATTACACATGATATCGCTTGTTTCTGCATCTACGTTTTGATTTACTAATCTTTGAGAAGATGCGTTATAGCGCCCCTAGTGTATAACATTGAAAACACAGAAAGCCAGAAAACTCCGTCAATGGTAGGGAAAGAGTTAAATGTGAAAATGGCTTGCCATAGAGTATGAGCAGGGGGGTCAAGGCGGTCTGTCTATTTTCGAAGCGGCTGTCGGTGTCGGGCTATTTCTCTCAGGCCGGTGACAGGGCTATAGATTGCAGTGAGCGCTCACTGAGGTCAGGTGGCTGTACAGCATAAATCCCTGCATTTTCCTTTGATTTAACCCTCATCCTTCTCCCGCACTTTGTGACAAACCCTTCCCTTGAAGGTCAAAATGACCCGAAGCCCTAAAATTATAGGCCTACTTATTTTTTTTGTCCAGAATTCTTTTTTGATAATTGTTCCATTTCATTTTGATAATATTTTTTCTATTTTTAATGCAATTTTTTGGAGATATTTATTATTATTATTTACCTTTAAATGACTAGATTTTATTAATAGATAATAATTTAAGCACATTCTTCACATTCTTTCAAAATTCAAAATACATTTTCATGCATAACCATTTTAATTCAGCTCAAAATATCTTACATTAGGTGTCTCTGCCGACCTCTTGTGGATTTTTTTTAAAATAAAATGATATTTCATGACTAGATGGCCTTATAGCTCTATAAGGGGCAAATGAACTGTTCTACTGGATCCTAAAGACAGTTTCATTCAGTTTTTTTTCCAACGGTATGCATTCAAATATCTATTTAGAGATTTTAAATGAATGAATTCTTAATTCAGAATAAAAAAAAAATGCTGTTATAATTTTGTGTGGGGTCGGGCTGGGGGAGGGGGTGTTCCGCATTGTAAATGTGTTAAAATATAACCACTTCAGATCTGTGAGCAGTCTGCATTGCGACTAATTGATTTTTATTTGAAAAAATTTAAGAAAAAACATTGTTTTTTTATATGTACCCCCATTCACTTGAATGGAAACTCTTAGGTGTGTGTGTATGCATGTGAGTGTGTTCTGCATTGGGAATGCAGATATAGTCTTATGTCTTCGTTTGTGTGTTTGTTTGTTCAGGATTGTGCCAGATCTTTTATATTTTTTTGACAAATTAAAAAAAAAATCCTCACATTCCATTCACTCCAATGGGGGTCAAATCGACCCGTGAGGGAAGGGTTTGTTACTTTTTTAAATTCAGCCACATACACTCAATTTAGAGTCAATTTTTGTGTGTGTGTGTCTGTGTGTATTACGAGCGACAAAAGTCGCTCGTAATACATCTCCGTTAGATGTCAGGCATTAACTTTGCTGTAGCCCCCGGCCATTTATTTATACCTTCTAGCTTTACATACATTACTGTACTTGGTAAAAACAGTTTTGTCAGGTTTAATTCAAAATATTATCTACTAGGACTAAAAAAATCCCAGAGACTACATTTGGTAGGTCTGAGGAGATGTACATTTTCAGTTTTTAAAGTGTAGCAAGCATTAGTTAAACATTATTAACTATGGCCTGAACACTAGGAATAACACCATACAAGTAAAACATTAAGATTAATACAGGGTTCCCACTCTTTTTGACCAATAGATTTCCATTACTTTCCCTGTCATTCATGATTACTGGACAATGATTATTATTTTATAGAGACTGGACTCACAAAGAGCAATTTATATATTCATTACAAAAATTGTATGAAAATTAATTTATCATGACATTTAAGATTACAATTTTTAGACATCACAAATAATACTTTTTAAATAAAAATTGAAGTGTTCTGGTTCTGGGGTGTTTTTTTTTAGGACCGTGGGAACCTGGTCATAAAATACCCACTCCCCCAAAATACCCAAAAATACTTTGTGAATTTGAAATCTTCTTTAATTGTCACAGTTTAAGCACAATAAAAAGAGAAAATATTTTTCCAGTCTTACAACAAACAGAAAGACACATTTCAGTTTTCTTTCTTTTCTGCACTGTACAACAAACACCCTTACAAGCAACTCTAAATACATACTCCGTGAGCATGCTTCCAGAATACAAACCACAGTTTAAAAAAAAGTAAAACAATAATAAAAAGTGCATATTAAAATACCCCATGTCTCTTTTTTGTTGTCCCTTTAATAAAACAGAAAATGCTGAAGAAAGAAACTGCACTGAAAACAGACCAGAAATACACACACGCCCATGTTTAAGTATACATATCATACACATCCACAAAATATACATACGCGCACTGAGGCCCATAAACTCTACATTCTACGAGTACCACAGAACTGATCCCATTCTCATTAAACCAACATGCATACACATATTAATATCACATCTGTAATAATTTTACACTCACAATTACGTCATTCTTTTCTGTATGTATTTAAACACACTCATCTATGGCTCTCCTTCAATCCCCAACACACACACATACACACACACACACACACACACACACACACACACACACACACACACACACACACACACACACACACACACACACACACACACACACACACACACACACACACACACACACACACACACACACACACACACACACACACACACACACACACACACACACACACACACACCTCCAGAATCCAATTCAGCAGAGAACATTGTGGTTTTCGTTCATAGACTGACAGGTAAAGGATGAAGTGGTAATGTACTACCATAGTATGCAAAGAGCGACCTGATAGACACTGTGCAAAAAGTATATCAGTCACAGCACTTCATTGTTCCTACAGAGCAGCAATTTTTCTACTCAAATGATGGGTCAGGATTACACAATTCCTATTTTTTGAGCCATCAATCCCACCAAAAACATTCAAATCACATTGTGCTCTAAAATGTCCACATTTTGTTTGATTTCCGGTTGGATAAGGCCCACTGAGGTATGCGTGGCAAGATAAATGGATAGTTCATCCAAAAAATTACAATTCTGTCATCCTTTACTCACCCTCATGTTGATCCAAAACTGTAAGACTGTTTCTTATGTGTTTATCCATACAATGAAAGTCAATGAGGTCCAAGATTGGTTGTTTTGGACCCCAAATATTTTCAATGTATGGCGAAAAAATTTTCCACAGAAGAAAGTCATACAGGCAGGGGCGTAGCAGCCATTATAAAAGTGGGGGGGACAAAATGGTGTGGTGATGTGACCCAAAGGTCAGTCCTTCCAGAAAAATGCGGAGTTTTTTTGTGATTGTTGCGGGCAAAAATCCTTGATTATGCGGCGATGGAATATGCAGGATATTTGCAATTTTATGTGATGAAATTGCGGGAACTTGCAAAAACTGCGGTTTGATGAAAAAGAGAGAAAAAGTGATTCCCCAACACCCTGTTCTCACTAGGCTACTACTAATGTAAAGAGCTATTTCTTATTACTTCCTATGATAAGCAAACATACTACATCACAGAAAGTGCTGGAATATTTAATCTTGTTTTATTTCAGACCTTAATAAACGCATGGCTCAAACTTACAAAACATTGATGAGTCAAACAAGTTCTGTAGCTTTACAAAAGGAATATGCTACAACTTCTGTAAAAATTAATAAATAAAATATGTAAAAAATGTTTCCTGTTTTACAGCTTTTTTTCATTTTTTTTTGCAATGATGTTCATGTCGAGTAATTATGTCACTTCATAACGTTCCCATGGCAACCGGGGGAAACGGCTGCTCTCGTGTGAAGCAAACGCAACATTTTTCAACTTTCAGCTAAGATATATGTGACTTTTTTTGCAACAAAAATGCGGGGATTATGAAATCATACAAGCCCCGCATATTTTGCGTGGAAATCGGCAATTTATACGGCAAAAGTGCGGCGTATTTGAAAAAATGCCCCCGCATAAATATGCGGACTTTGGCTGATTATGCATTGAATCATGCGATCGCATAATCGCGTTTTTCTGGAGGGACTGAAAGGTGATGTTCATAATAATAAATTCTAGATGGAATAGCAATTGGCATTTTACAGCACCCTAGTGCCAATTTTGGGAACATGCCATGATAGTTTACAGCAACCTATTTTTGTGAAATCATACTCGAAATAAAAAAATATTGCAGGACTTGGGACTTTCAGACAACTGTGGACATATATACTTTATTTTTATGAAATAAAGATATTTTATGATATTTACAATATTTCAGTTAAACTACACTTGAACAATAACTTTATCTTACTTCTTAACAGTTGGACCAAAAAAAAAGTGTTCAATGAGTACAGAACAGATTACATCTAGCCTACAGTAATTTTATACAACAGACATTTTATAAAAATATATCAATAAAAACTAAATCAATGTATTCGGTATTGGACATCAATTTAACATTGACATGTTGAATTTACATTGAATTTTGGTCACCCGACGTCGCAACCAAAATTTAACCAAATATCAACGTCTTATGACGTTGTGTGCCTGCTGGGAATAATCTGTTATGTCTCATTTAACAGACGCTTTTATCCAAAGCAACAGGTAGGAGAGCATTTAACACACACTCGGCACAATCCGGCGCGACGTGACGAGGTCCATACGGGTTCTGTTGTCTTACACGTCTTACAGCGTTACAGTAGGTTAAATCATAACAAGGAAACTTTACGTGTGATTCATGTCATCGCGACATACTGTAACAGTGTGTGTTTGAAAAAAATGATGTAGTCCTCTGCTTTTTTTCTGGGGTGCATTAGACGGCCAAACAGCAAAGCGACTAAACAAACACGAAAATTCGCAAGAGCAACAAAAGATTTGAAGCTCATGGCAGACGCGCCCAATAGATGCTTCGCGCTGTGATTGGCTGAATGTTAGCTCACTCAAGTCTAAGTAACAAATCAGAGAACACGGGCGGAAATATTGGCGCTGAGTAAAAAAAAATGCGGGGGACAGAATCACCTGTTTCTAAAAGTGGGGGGGACGTGTCCCCCCCGTCCCCCCCGGTTGCTACGCCCCTGCATACAGGTGTATTGACAGTAAATGTTGGCAGAATTATCATGTCTGGATGGACTATCCCTTTAAATCACAAATTCACTCTTGCAAGCACAAACATACACTCACATACAGAATAAAAGTCACATAGTGTGGTAAGGGTTAACAGTTCGTTTCTTCAGCCTCCGCAGGGGATGTGTCCTCCCATACTGTTGGCGTGTTGCCACGGGTATCGAGGCAGGAGCAGGTAACGGGGCGTAACCTGCCTCCTCCTGTGCATTATCCTCCCTCCAACATTCATTGGAGGGTGAGGAGAGTGGCAGTGGCATGGGCATGACATCACAGTCACTATACTCCGCCTCTTCAGTCTCATCATTATTCTCTTCGTGTCCGGGTGAATGAGATCCAGTGGACGAAACAGGAGAGGCAGAGGAGGAAGGGAGAGCAGGAGTGCAACGGGGCAAAACACGCTTCTTTTTTGAGGTATCGTCACTGTACGAGTGGGGCCGTGGCTTATTGGCGGGAGCAGGGAGTAAGGCGGGAATCAAGTCAAGCTCGTTCAGGTCAAAGGTCGAGAGCTCCAACGACCCAAGCTTGGCCAACGAGGCCGAGCGCTTCATCATTGAGGGTGGGGTCAGTCCAGCCTGCCGGATCCGAGCCTCCACCTCTTTGGTCCTCTCTCGCGTCGCCCGGCCCTTTCTATGCTCCCTCCGTGACCAAGGCTGGCTGAGCCTCCTGTCCGAGCAGCCACTCACCTGCCAGAGGAATGCCCCAAGCTCTTTCAGGGTCTCCCAGGTTTCTCTCATGTCCTTTGGACAGCGTACCAGGGGACAGTCAGAGTCCGTGTAACTCTCATGCTCGGTGATTCCCTCAAGCTGGAGAATCACAACTGGAGAAGAGCTAGATGAATCAGAATGGCTTTGTCTGGAGTGTGTGAGCCCGGTGTTCCTGTGCTCTCCCTCCCTGAGTCGTCTCTCGCTTTCGCTTCCTGTTCGGTCCTCTTCAGCCGAAACACTCTCGTCTTTCTCCATCTTGTCCGTGTTGTTCTGAGGCTGGTGATGGTGTGTTGACACAGTGCTTGGATCAGGTGTGAGGTGTGTGTGGGTTGAGGTCTCCTCAGTTCTCTCTCTGCTGCTGGTGTTGACGGGGGAGTGTCGCGAGGGACATGCGGGGGCCGAGGACACCGGTGCCGCTGACAAGACCACCTGCTTGATCTTCTGCTCAAGCTCCCTGGTGGCTCGCCGCACGGTACCCTTTGGCCAATCTTTCCCATGCTCCACCTTCTCAGTTTCAGCTTCTGCTGATGTGGCTGGAGTGAACTCCTCTTCCTCACTGCTGCTACTGGAAACAGGTTGGCTGGTAGGAAGGGGGGGAGGGGTTACGCTGTGCTGAATGGACTCCATTTCTGAAACTATGTTATGGACTGAGACACTGCAGCTCTCCTGTAGCAGAAACACAGGGGCATTGGGTGGTCAATTGTATTGAATATGTATCATGTATGTCCATTATTTTGTGATTTAAAGGTGAAGTGTATCATTTTTGTGCCTCTAGTGTCACAAAGGAGAATTGCAAAAATAAATAAAATGTGAACAATGCTTGCCAGGGCGTTTCCAAGTAATTGCTATGGCATTCTGGGTGGTGGAATAAATTCATAGACTCGTGTAAAAAAACTAGTGACTTTTGTGTCAACTAATCTTGTGACAGAGGAGTTAGCTTAGAGAATAAAAGAAAATCTTTCTAAAATGTGGGAGCCAAAACCTGACAGATGACTGGCTACTATTACTGAACCATCAAGTACATTTAATAAAAGAGGAACAGTGGCTTTCCAGTGATTCCAACTTCCATTTGCATTAATATTTTGCACCAATTTTGTTCTTTTGAACACATCGGATGGAAACGCTGCTTTATTCAAAAGTTGTTTTTGGGACTTTCAGATTTTTGGTATGTATTAAATTTGCAACTGGGATGGAAACAGCTGCTGTTAGAACTTTTCAGTTAGTCAATATACGATTGGTGTTCTTTTAGTGTAAACAGGAACATGGAACTGGAATGGGTAAAAAGCATTTTAAATGTCACAAAATTACACACTTCACCTTTCACTCTACATGTGCATAAAACTCCAATGCAACTTCAGCAGATTGATCAACACCATGACAGATGAATGATCCCATGCAACATTTCTCATCAACAGTGGGTGGCAGTGTGGGGCATGAGACTTCACTCAAACATGGCTATGGTGAGACACGATATGAGAACGGATCCTGATTTTAATAAAGTTTGACACTTACTCTCTGGAACGTTATTGCCTTGCTGCAGGACGATAACATAATATTAAGACAGATACATTCAAAGATTTGTCCAGCTATCTAAATAAGCATTTTAAGTCATTCATAGAGATTTATTTATTTCATTGATGGTTAACACTGTGCTTTTTTCTGCAAGTAAGAAATTAATTAAACTTAAAATTATAGAAATTATAGAATGGTAGCACATTAATGCATCATTATACTTTAAAGTTCATGAAAAAAAAGTTTGGTTGATTCTTTTAACGGAAAAGCCCCCCAACATTGAAAATTCAGTCATCAGTTACTTACCCTGTTGTTCCAAACCTGTAAAACTTTCCCCACTGACTTTCATTTAATGGACAGTATTTAAAACATCTTTACTTGTGTCCCACAGAAGAAACCAAGTCGTACAGGTTTGGAATGACATAAGGGTGAGTAAACGATAACAGAATTTTCAATACTAATACGGGAAGTTTCAAACACTCCACCATCCCACCATTCTTCATTACCCCTTACCTTTTTCTGTTCCTCCTCTTTAATAGGGTTGTCAGGAAGTAGCCGTTTGGTCTCTACGCTCGGACTTTTGTCCCGAGGTGCCTGCTGCGACGCCTGCTCAGAAGTCCCACGGATCTGACCCTCCTGAGAAAGGCCCTGGAACTTCTCTCTGGCACTGAAGAAGTCAATGCGGTCTGTGCTTAGAGTGGAGGGAGGGGTGGTAGATGTGGCACTGGGGTGGTGGTCTTCATCACTGCTGTGACTTAACCCCGCACAGTCTGTCTCCGTGTTAGGCACTTGCTGGCTGAGATCCTGCAGCCCTGAGGAGTCCAGGGCCTCTGTGCATGGTTCAGGAGTCCTACTCCTAACGTTCATGGATGAGAGGACCTTTGGACTAGACTTCTCCAAAGGCACAAGATTGGACACCTCAGGCTGCTCAGGCAGTACTTGATTGGCCTTTGCATCTGAGAGAAGCCCGGGGGACGAAGGTGGCTGATGTACAGCGGCGGGCGGATGAGGACGACACAGCGAGACCGTCTCGGTAATGGTCACAGGGGTGACATTAGAACTGGCCTCAGGGACCACAGTGGCAGCCCTGCGTCTTGGGATGAAGGGGGTCTCTGTGGGTTCATGGAGGTTGTCGTCTGGGTTCCCCAGGCCGTTGTAAATGTGAGTATCTGACCAGGGTGTAGTATCAGGCGCCGCCTGCTCCTTAACTCCAGTGGGTGTGAGAGTCTGCAGTAGCTCCTGTATTGAGGGTGACGTCTGGCAGAAGGTCTGGTTACGGGAATTGGAGCGTCCGAGAGACTGTGCAGCAGTGGCCTTACAAAGCGGCTCGTGGTGGTCCGACAGATCACTATCCGAGTGGGAACGCCACAACTTATTGTGTCTCTGTTTGCTAGTATGGAGAAAAGAAAAAGGTAGAGTAAGCAAAACATGCAGGGAGTGGCAATAACCAATACAATCAAAAAGGAGGCATAAGTTTATGAAACTAACCGTCAGTGGAGCAATGTATAAAAGAACAAGAGGTGTACAATACAATTTGGTGGCTGATATATTATTTGACAATGAATATGGAAAACTTACAGAAGATAATTCTAATTGATAAAGTGTGACTGTATAGTTTCTTGCTGTATTGTTTTTTGTAGTAACCTAACCTAATCAGTCTCATGTGTCAATATGCATGTGTGTACACAGTTTGTTGTACACGTTGTGTTTGGGCTAGTTTTAAGTGAGATCATCTGCTGTAAGTAACAACATGCCATTTTCATATTCTGTTTCACACTGCACAAACAGTTGATTATTGGTCATTGTAGTTAGGCCAGAAATTCCAGTGTATCCCTAAGATAACAAGTTTAACATATTTTGCTAAAAAATATGATGCTGTTTTTGAAGCAAAATACTAATGAATCATAACACAGTCCTGCAGAAGAGCAACGAGTCACTCGCAGCACGTTTGTCTTATTTCACACCCTCTGCTCTAATCAGCTGAGCGACTATTGACTGTGACAGCACATTATTTACAGACACCACAGCTTGTGTTATCAGACAAAAGAAATGTCAACTATGGTATAAATAACTACCAAAAATTCATTGGCAGTTTTGTTCATCTCAAACCATGGAAAACAAGATTTTTCTGGCTCTGCTGAAATAAAAGAGTATGCATTAATAGACATACTACTGTTTAAAAGTTTGGGGTTGGTCGGTAAGAATGCTTTTGAAATAAGTCTCTTGTGCTCACCAAAGCTGCATTTATTTGATCAAAAACACAGTAGAAGTATTATTGTGAAATATTATTACAATTTAAAATAATTGTGTTCTATTTGAATACATATTAAAATGTAATTTATTCCTGTGATGCAAAGCTGAATTTTCAGCAGCCATTTCTAGAGTCTATCAGTGATCAGTCTATCACATGATCCTTCAAAAATAATTTTAATATGCTGTTTTCTTTCCTTCTTCTTAATTTTCAATGTTTAATACAGTTGTGCTTCTTAATATTTTTGTGGAAACTGTGATATGTGTTTATTCAGGATTCTTTGATTAATAAAAAGTTCAAAAGAACAGCATTTATTTGAAATATAAATCTTTTGTAACATTTTAAATGTCTTACTGTCACATTTATCATCAATTTATTGCATCCTTGCTGAATAAAATAATGTATTTCTTAGAAAACAACAACTCCAAACTTTTGAGTTTCATAAACCCAGATCATTTATGAAAACTAAGCTGCAAAAATGGGTCAGTCTGAAATAGTCACGATTGTGTTTTTTACATATTAACGTTACGATTTTAAAATGAACATATTACCACCTAGTCGCCTACATTTACACATTCAGTATTCAGCAACATGACCCACCACCAATGTGTATGCGACAAATAAAAGTTTGAACTGTTTTAACTGGGTCAGAGAGACAATGGAAAATGATGTTAATATAAAAAAATGATGTAAATATAAACTTCAGTGGGAAAATGTTACGAATGTGTATAATATGGATCCATCTTTGGATTGAGTGGTTTTGTCAGACCTTAATTTTTTTTTTTGAATAACCCCATTCAGTAATTTTACAGGAAGTGCAAAGTGCATTGTGTTGCAAATGCATACCCACCCACACCAAAGCCCACATGCACAAACCTACAATCTCTGAGACGCAAACACACGATCAAAGACGCACAAGTTACTAAGTGGAATGTGGTCGAACAGCCACTGTAACTTCTCAAAGAATACAATCAGAGCCCTATGATCAACTGTGTAAAGAACAGTGTCATTAACATGGAGGAGAACGTCTACGGTCATTTAAGTGAGTGGCATACTTACATGTTTTTAAATATTTGAATGCACACAGACGTTTCCTACTATTCACACACTTTCAAATGACATATTTACCTTGCCACCAGGATTCCCTGATACTCTTCCAGCTGTCTCATGAACGATGGGTTGGGTTTGGTGACGGCCCGCCGCTCTTTAACATACTCAAAGGCCTGCTGCAGGCCCCATCCGTACTCCTTCATGGCATATGCGATCACAGTGGAGGCCGAACGACTGACGCCCATCTTGCAATGCACCAGACACTTCGCCCCTGCTTTCCTGTAGGTATCAGATTAGTCTTGTGTTTAAAACAAATGGATGTATAGTGCTGCTAGTAGATGTTGGTAAAGAAAAACTAAAACATAGGTTAACAATTCATTTGAATTAAGACTTTATCTGAAACCTAGAAACCTTTCTTCTGAAAGAAGAGACTTTGAACCTAAAACTACCAATCATTTATACAAATGCTGTGCTCACATTATATCAGAATGACTGTAATTTCGAGTTTCTGACTGAAAACGGTTCATACCTTGTCAAACCTGAATCTGATGAAAATTCGGACTTCTTTTATCCTTATCATTTTTCTGGCTGTTATTTGATTTCTAAGTTCTTATTAATTTGGATTGTGAGCATTTGTATTATTCAGTTGTTTCCTTGTATAAAATTCATTAAAAACAAATTGTTGAAAAGAAAATTCTGATTGTGTCGTCATTTAAAAAAATGTCAGCAATTGCAACAGTAACAGCTAGTTAGACACCTCAACATATTTTAATATGCCATTTTATTATACACAGTGTTACAAGGTGTGCCATTTTGTTATATTTTTTAATTGCATATAAAGGATGAAGTAATTAGGGTTGCACAATATATTGAAAAATGCTTGCTCAATGTTACATTTTTCATACTTTACAATGTTGTGATGCCTAAATTAACTTGTAGCATTTTAAACAAATTATTTTATTTTGAATTTTATATTTTGAATTTCAATATTGTATTAATATTTAATATAATAATGATTATAATCATTTTATTAGTTATCGGTTATATTTTATCAGTATCATCCAGGTTTTTAATTTAGTTATATCCCTAGAATAATGTAGTGATCAAATATTTTTCTCCCATTAACAAAAAAACCATAGATGGGTCCATTATGAGCATTACTAAAATGATTCAAAGTAGAATCTCAGGGTTGTCAACTCACAATTGTGGTAATTCTGACATAACAAACGTAGCAGGAGTAGTTTGAAACAACTTTATAACAATGACAGCTAGAACAGCAGTGCATTTTACTCCAAAGTGAGCATTAGGAGGTTATTCCCACTCACTTGGCTCTAGAAATGAACTTGTAAGTGTCATTCCAGTAAGCCAGCAAGTCTGTGACCTCTTCATCGTAAACCCGGATATTGTGGTACTCGAATAGCCCTGGAAAGAAGTTATCGATCTCCCGCGTCACGTTAAGGATGTATTGCACCCTGATGATAAACACAAAGACATAACCGAAAATCTGTATAATCATTAACGCCAGGAACAGATTTCAAAGAGAATATCAAAGATAACAGGTTTATGGCTAAAACATCAAAGTAGCTTCTACTTGCAGGCATGAGAGTGTTTTCAGAGACGAGGATGTCAACAAAACTCACCCGCTGTTTTGTAGTTCTTCCAGATTAGATGCATTCCATTCAGAACCCTATAATTAGGTACAATTCAAAAATGACTGATGGTACAACGTAACTGAAATGTATGATTAAAATGTGTGGCTGACATCACTCTCACCAGGTAAACATGCTCAAAAATCTCTGTGGGCCTGTCCATCTGCCCCAAGATGACGATCATCTCATTATCAATGTACTCCTTAAACTCCCGTAGGTTACACACCATCTGCATCTCCAGCTCCGTGCGGATCTAAACAGGAGTGTGTGTGCAGGTACAGCGTGAGCTGAGTACACGTGAGAAGATTCTACAGAATTAATAAAATCATCCAGGAAGTGTTTTTTAGGATGTGTATTTGCATCATACATCTTTTGAAGTGACGTTCTCAAGGTCCTTTTGCGTCATGATCTCTCTCAAGCGATTCTTGATGAGTCTCTCTGTTCTTTCTCGCTCAGTTGGCCTGGAGAGACGCACAAAAAAAAAAATTACACAATCTGTTAAAGCTTCAAAACCACTCGAAAAAAATTAAGAAAAAGTAAAATAAATGTTTTGTTCAAATCTAACACGCATCCACTAGTACAACTTTGCAGGCCAAATATATGATTAATAAATGGTATTTAGAAAAAAAGTGTCTTTTTTTAAAGTGCCTTTATTATGCTATTTTAAAGGTTCCTAATTTTGTTTTGAAGGTCTCCTCCAATGGGGTTTCATGCATCCAGGGTCAAAAACACTTTAATTTTCTTTGCAGCATCATCTCTTTTCTCACAGTGTCTGGAATTCAATCAAGGATTTAGTCTCTCTAAACCCCTCCTTTTCAAGAGCCTGCTCTACTCTTATTGGTCAGATGGCACAATCTATTGTGATTGGTCTACTGCTTACAGTGTGTGTCAGAAACAAAACACCCATTACTATAAATTAAATTTCAGCTCCAGAGGGTTCCTCAGCACCTGATATGAACAGTCACAATGGCGTTGGTTTTAGCGTATCAATTCAAGCCCGAGTCCAATAATGAAACATTGTCGAGCACTTTGATCTTTGAAACTTTGCAGACCTTTTACGTTCACAATAGGGGTGGAACGGTACATGTATTCGTATTGAACCGAAACGGTACGGGCGTCACGGTTCGGTGCACGAATTTGCACGCAGAATACACGGTACAAATAAAAAAAAAAACCCTCTTAAATAGCGATAAATTCAGGAGTGTGTGTGTCTGTGTGCGCGCGAGAGAGAGAGAGAGAGAGAGAGAGGCGCGATGAACAGTGTGTGTGTGTGTGCGAGAGAGAGAGGCGCGATCGAACAGTGTGTGTGTGTGTGCGCGCGCGTGCGAGAGAGAGAGAGGCGCGGGCGCGAATCGCGCGATGAACAGTGTGTGTGTGTGTGTGTGTGTGCGCGCGCGCGAGAGAGAGAGGCGCGGGCGCGAATCGCGCGATGAACAGTGTGTGTGTGTGTGTGTGTGTGCGCGCGCGTGCGAGAGAGAGAGAGAGAGAGGCGCGGGCGCGAATCGCGCGATGAACAGTGTGTGTGTGTGTGTGTGTGTGTGTGAGAGAGAGAGGCACGGGCGATCGAACAGTGGAAACGTAAAAACATACTCCGTCACTTTTTTCATACAGGACATCATTAAAACTGCAAATTGTTTACTTATATTTGTGTACACTGGCAATAAAACACAACATTGTGCTTTTGTCACACTCTAAACTCTTGTCAAACTGTAACCTACAACTGTTAACAAAAGTTTTTATGGTAGTATTATTTTATACGGAAATCAATTATTTATAATTCAGATGAGAATAAAGTTAGTTAATTAAAATGAAGGAAAACAAATATCTTGATCTGAAATAGCAAATTAATTTTAAATTCATTCAGGTACAATTACCAAACATATCTCAAGGTCTTTTCGTCTTTTTAATAATTTAATTAATAAACTAATTATATAAAACTACTGTCAGTGCACTACAAATAAACTGGTTCTATGCCTTTATTAATAAAACTTATTTAAAAAAATACAAGGTTTAAGACATTTATAAAAATGCCTTCTGCATTTTTGCTTTGCTTTTCACTCCATTGTACCGAAATCGTACCGAACCGTGATGTCTGAACCGAGGTATGAACCGAACCGTGACTTCTGTGTACCGTTCCACCCCTAGTTCACAATCAGCTATATTACACACTACATGAAAGGTAGTATTCGAAAAAGCATAACAGGGCACTTTAAAATATATATGAAGTCCCATGATGCATCGAAACAGGCTTCCATTCGCTCAAATTGCAGGACCACTGACAAATTAGTACTCACACATCAGAGAAGAGCACAGGCGAGTCTGCGCGGTGGGACTGCACGTCCTGCATGGCGTTCCACTCGTTGATGCGGGACTGATCTGAGGACATCTGGCTCTGGTAGTAGCTCACCCAGGTCAGGAAGAGGCTGCCTGGGAAGTAGTTATGACAGCGGGCCACTTCACAGGCCTTATGAAGAGACTGCAGGGCTGACCTGAGAAAAAGAGGTGCTCCATATCAAAACATGCCACCATATCAAGGTTGGACTGACACCAAAATTCTTTCTTAGGTACAATAATAGCCCAGTATTGATATTAATCAAAACCTTAAGTAACAAACGAGGGTCAAGTGATTCAATAAATCAATGTTAATGTCAAAGCACTCATATAGAATTTTTTCAAAATATATACTATATAATTTAATCATACAGTAATCTATTTTTAAATTAGATGCATACAGTTCCTTTTTATGAAAATCAAATTAATGAAATACATAACAAAAAATAAATAATACAAAATATGTTAGCGAATTCTGCCATAAAGAGGCTAATTGACTATTTTTTGTAAAATATCCAACTGTTTTTGAATGAAACAGTTATCATATCAAATTCAGTAAATGTGTTAAAAATAGTGACGCACCGAAATTTCGTCAACTGAAAAAAAAAAAAAAAACTGTAAAAAAACCCAGTGACATTTAATTAGCGTTTCTCGTGTCTATTTCGTGCACAAATTGTGGATAAGCTACAACAAGTAAACATGTCAGCTGTGTGGACAATACCGATTTCTCGATTTTAATTTATCTTATTTTTGGTGAACTGAGTTGATTAACTCTGATAACTCTGATTTGCAAAAACAAAATGTTACTAAACACTATTTGTAGTGCGCCTTTCATCCAATAAACACAATCATCTTTGTGCTTCGTTACTTTTAATATGGAACAAAGTCTCTGCTTTCAAGTTTTGTCAATTTTATCAATAAATTCAAACAATAAATGGTCTTTTTGGTGCTCTTTAATGTGACGTGACAGATCGCTCGGTCCGCCTCAGTTCAAGCAACAGCACGTGCACGCGCACTAATAATTTCTTCCTCTTTACTACTAGTTACAGCAAGAAATAAATATGAAAGCCTAAATGTCAATTTCACTGTTTCGGTAAAAAATAATAATTTCAGTGCATCACTACTTAAAACTATATTTAATGAATCTCAAGAAGAAAAGAAAAGCACCCACCACATGGCTTGGACTGAGACTGGCTTGAATATGTGTATCCTATTATCTGTAGACACACTGAAACCCCTGTGAAGAAAACAGAGGGGTGAAACACTATCTGAACAACCTACAGTACAGGAGAATCAGAAGTGCATTTGTCAGTTTTTAACAGATATGCCACACCTACCCGTCACCATCCAGGTGGATCCGTGTGTCACTCCACAGAGGAAGCACCATGCCTATGGAAAAGGAACTGCAACACCCCCCAAAAATGACTTATTTGCTGTTAAAACATTTGATTGGTTTAACTTAACAGTACAAGCAGCAACACACACAAACCTGTCGGAAGGGCTGAAGTCCATGCCCAGCACCACGCTCTCTTCTGTGTCCTGTCTACCATTAGTGGAGACCACCACCATGTAGCGGGTACACTGGGGGAAGGTGCTCTCCAACCGCACAGCCTGTAGGGAAGGCAAATAGTCTCTTCAGAAAAAACATTGTATCAATATATTGGCCTTTTAGCTTTTTATGGATTTTTTTTTAAATACTTTTATTAAGCAAGGATGCATTAAATTGATGAAAAAAAGACAGTAAATAAATTTATAATGTTACAAAACATTTCAATAAACTTTTTTTTTCTTTTCTTTTCACAGTTTAAACAAACATAATAATGATCATGTGACACTGAAGACTGGATATATGACTACTGAAAATTCAGCTTTGCCACATCACAGTAATAAATGACATTCTAAAATACATTCAAATAGAAAACAGTTATTTTAAATTGCAATAATATTTCACTATATTACAGCTCTTACTGTATTTTTGTATAATAGTTATATAAGAGCTATAAGAAATTCTGCATTAGAGACTAGAGACTCACCGAACCCAAACTTTTGATAGTGTATATATATTTTTTTATTTTGTCTTTTACTACCATCTTTAATTAATTTAACTTACACTGTAATGTTTTGTAGTGTTGTCATTGTATGAAAGTTGTAAATTGTAACATTTACAATGTCAACTGCACAGCCTGCATCTAAAACAATATTTTAGATAAGCCTTTTAGCTTTTTATTATGATTTACATCTTCCGGTCTTAGAATTCACTAAGGTTGCTGCAATGCATTTTGGTATTTTATTATCTATAAAGTATTCATGCAGTGTGGCTTGATTTTTTCCCAAACTTTATTGCCTACACGGGCAGCTCACTAGGTTTTGGTAGAGAGCTAGTAACTGTGTGTGAGATTGTGTGTGGAGCTCACCAGACGGATGTTGTCCTCTGGCCGCAGTAAAGTGAACATGGTCTGCAGGTGCTGCTGAATGTCCCCTGCACAAAGAGAGTAAAATCGTTCATTAATCATAAATGGTCATATGCTTTTTATTTCCTTGTTTGCATGTGTTGTCTACTGGATGCCCATACCTGCATGTTTGCTGCGCTGTCCTGTAATTCTGGAGGAGCAGGATGAGGAAGAGGAGGAGCCATTCCCACGTGGAAGAAAAAGGGCGGCACCTTTCACTGTTAGAAAGCTCTCACTGATGCTGAGGACAGAAAGAGACAGAAATTGAGATCATGTGTATTTCTGAATGTGAATACACTACTGTTCAAAAGTTTGGGGTCAGTAAAAAAAAAAAAAAAAAACTTTTATTCAGCAAGCAAATACTTCTTGAGCACCCAATCTGTATATGAAAATTATTTCTGAAGGAGTGTGTACTCCTAAATAAATTAATGAAAATGAGTGAGTGAATTTGGACACAAATGGCCCAGGTATACTTCATTTTCCACACTTCCACACCGTTTTGCGCACAGTTGAGTGCACACGTGTCTCTGGCCGTGAGCACGGAAAGACGCGTTCTAGTCTTAGATTTCAAGTGCTCAAATCACTTGCACATGTGCTGTTGTTCACGCACCGTCCGCACTGACACTAAAATTGGGCTGCACGCGGACTGTGTGCACGGATGTCCACGGACCCTCCTGATGGTGAAAATTACGTCTCGGAAACAATGACCGTCGCAGAACCCGGACAGCCGAAGTATACTTTTACGCCTGAAGTGCTGCAGATGGGAGACTCTCTTCTAGTGAGATGTGGGGATTTATTAGGCCCAATTCTCACTTCGAATGGGTTTGCTCTAATAGCTAGCCATTGAATTAACATTGTTTGTAAATTCGTTATTTAGGTGCATTATGGGATTGAATGAGTACACTAATTCAATTGATAATATCCATTATGGTTTCGGACACCACTCCAAATGGCTGCCCCTTAAAATGTGCATTAAAGCTCCTGTAGGTAACTTTTGAAAACATGTATTTGCTAAAACTGTCATTATGTCCTGACAGTAGAATATGAGACAGATAATCTGTGTAAAAATCAAGCTCCTCTGGCTCCTCCCAGTGGTCCTATTGCCATTTGCAAGAAATACACGCTCCCGGTCAGAAACAACCAATCAGAGCCAGGAGGACTGTCTTAGCACTGTCAATCACGCTCGTGTACGCGCTGATCACACCCCTCTCTTGCACAGCACGAGCGCCGGAGCGCGAGCCATCGTTCAAACTCAAGATTGCCGGCGTGCTGCAGCTGTGCTTATGACGGAGAAACAACCTAAACTGCCAATTCTCGAGGGACACCTGCTCATAAAACAAAGAGGTAAAAGGAAAAAGACTGATGACGATAAACAAGCGAAAAAGAAAGAATTACACAGAGCCCATTGACTCGGTGTCAAAACTCTAGCCGCATAACATGTAGATAAAATGTCACGCACTCTGCTAAGCAACAATTGAAACCTGCTAATTCACTGGCTTGTCATGTTGCTGAAATAATGTACTAGCACACCTTATCTAGCATTATATATCGCTAGAATAATTACTTACATACTGTAACGTTAGTTACCGTTATATTAACGTTATCTTACTAGCTATTTATAACTTATAGAAAGAGTGCAACATTATAAAGTTACATGTAGGCTGTATTGCAAAATACATAATGATTTGAGGACGAAGTTTGTAGTCAAAGTATGGGCAGGACATAGTCAATGTAAAGCATATTATTGACGTTTAGTCCCTATTAGTGAATGTGCCATATAACTTTTTATCCGCTGTTATCGGTGGCCCTGTTTACTAGCCTGCGCGTTCACGACAGGCTCCGCTGTGGAGGACGAGCTGTGGAGGGAGGGCTGTAGCGCAGCAGAGAGCAAGGGGGTGGGACCTGTAAGTTGTGCTTGTTCAAATTTTCAGGCTAAGTCAACGTTTTCTCAAAACTCCCTACTGCAGCTTTAATGGTTTAGGACACAGCCCTGGTCTCGAACTATGAATTAGTGTCTTTCTTCAGTGTTACTTTTTTTCTCTCCCATTATTTCATCCATCAGGTGAAAATCATAAGTCTAACTGCTTACTGTGTGATTTGTACATGTACATTTCTGAAATCCATTACTAGGACACAGTCACCTCTGATAACAGATCACTCTAAACTGTAATATAGACACATGCATTTTCTGTAAAGCTGCTTTGAAACTAGATGTATTGTGAATAGCGCTATACAAATAAATGTGAATTGAACTTCTTTAAGTACTTAAGCGCTCATGGGATGTGTGTCAAGACTTTTTGGGTGGAATACAATTGACTTATTGAACAATGTTTCTCTTTTTCACTTCCTTACAAAGGCAGAAAGCTTGTTTAGCTCTAATTAATCACAATGAATAGCAAAATGAATGGCAAAGGATGCACAATAGGTGTGGAAATTATGCTTTATCTGTGTATTTTATCATTCCCGTGCTGCAGCAGATGATGATGGGAAACATAGTTTGGTTTCCTCCTTTTTAAATGAGTAGTGCTTTTTCAGGTGAGTTTCATCATTTTTCATAAATGGTAGACAAAATGTATTATTTAAATAAAAAACAACATCATATTATATAATAACACTTTGCCTTATAAATCCCCACTAATTAACAAAAAAAATAAAGCTAAAACGAAGAGAGGAAACTTAAAAATCTACAGAAATTAATGTTTAACCTTATTTAAAGAGACCTATTAAGCTTTTTTAAATGTCTAACTTTCTTTAGTGTGTCATTTTTGTTGTTTGAGCATTAAAACGGTTGCCAAAGTTACAAAGCACAAAGTCACTCCAAAGGGAATTTTTCTCTATATCAGTAAAGCACTGTTTCTGAACTCCCTGAAACACCTTGATTATAGTCTTCAGTTTTCTTCCGGAAGCAATGCATACATCACAATATTCCTCATTTAAATGATTCCTTCCCAAGGCATACGGGAAAAAAAGGGGAGAGGACTGGTTAAGTTGCGTTAGTCGTTAGTTGAAACTTGCGATTATGGTAAGGGGTGTGCCATTTACAAAACACCCTCAAAGCAGTTGACCAATCACAACACCCTGGTCCAGCCAACCAATCAGAGCACACTGCGACGTTTGGAAGAAAGGGCTTCATAGAGAGAGAAACTAAACAGAGTGTTACAGACAGACTGGGAGAAGTAAAAATGCAAAAATGTAAAATATATGAAGAATAAGGTGTCTTTGACCATTCAAGCATGAAAACCTATTAAACCTCAAAAACAATATCGAGACTTTGTAAAAGGGCATAACATGTCCTCTTTAAACAATGTGGGAGCATTTATCAGAGGCTACCTTCTGACATTTTAAATACTATTTGCCAGCACTAAGAAATTAGATTTAATTTTTAAATTAGCCATCTAAACCGTGTCTATCCTGTGAAAGAAACGCTGTTATTTCTATCTTTTCTATAAATTTCTCTGATGCGTTTTAAATCCTGAGTGGAACATGAGACACTGAGTTCAATAGGGAATATGGGAGGACTCCTTTTTGAAGGCATTAGCTCACACATCGAACTCTCTGTCCAGGACGCAAACAAGAACACTCTGTTCCCCATCACTGCGACAGCTGGGGGATCTGTGTGTGCGAGTTTCTGTTCTTTGAATAATACCAAGCAACATATCTCCTTCCAATCAATGACATTCAGACTATGCAGACTGTAAAACAAGAGCGAGCGTGAATAGCAGAGAGAGCAGAGAAGTGAGAGAAGCACAGATTCATTTGTGTGTGCGCGCGTCTGCTTTTGAGTCATGTGCATAACCATATGTCTTTTTATGAGGGTGTTATTGTGTGTCGGCTCAAAAGCGTGAGAATGAAGTATTATGGGAGTGTGTACATGTGACTTTGTGTGTGTCTATTGTCTAAAGTCTGTTGCATCTATTCAATGGTCTGTTGTTAATCATGAACCTGTTAATTTATTTTATTATTACTACTATAAAGGAGTGTTTCTAATAGGATTTTTTTGCAGCATATTTGGGCCTAAGAGCTTTCTAAAAAAAAAAAAAATACATTCTGTGCTCTAAATGTTTCTGTGCTTCAAAAATGTATTTTAAACAAAAGTTTTTATGAACAACTAGTCAGGCATTTGAATGATTTAAAGGGAAATGTCACACTTTACAATAAGGTTTAATTTGTTAACATTAGTTAACTACATTAGTTAACATGCTTTATAAACATATCGTTAGTTTATGTTAGTCAATGCATTAACTAATGTTAATTAACTAATTTAACAAAAATGAATTATTTGCCATGTTTTGTATTCCTTTGTAGTTTTTCTTGTTTATTAGTCTTCCCAGGCGTTTCTGATTAGTCATGCCCCCTTGTTATCTTGTTTAGCTTGTTTGCCTTTGTATTTAAGCCCTGTGTCTAGTTCAGTCTTTGTGAGTTCTTGATGTTGTAACGTTGGTTGTTCTGTTCCTGTTCCCGAGTCTTGTTCTTGAGCCTATGTCTGAATTTGAGAAGTTTTGAGTTTATTTAATTAATGTGTGCTGCACGTGGATCCTGCTTCCTCCTATGATTCAACCACATCATTACAGTTACCGTTATTTACTATATCATTATTTATGCACCCACATGTCAGTTTATGATAGTTTTACAAAACACTGCAAGTCATACAGTAATCCAGTGTGATGAACAGATCAGGTCCCCTCTTAGGGGCTGTTTACACCCGGCCACTTCATGCGTTTTCTCAGATCGGATAGCTATCAGATTTATCAAAACGATTCCATTTACACCTGGTCACATAAATGTGTTTTTGCAAAACGGATATAAAGCCGATCTTCGATTCCCACGCTATATGCAGATTCACGTCAGTGCACGTCACAGAAAGCAACAGATATGTGCAGCATATTTTGATCACCAAAGACCGCAATAAGAGAGAGCGGCAACAGCCCTGGTAAGATCATTTCGTTTCTTTACTTTTAATGATGATGATTGCGTGTTAAGCGTCTGCGACTTACTTGCAATAGTTTGCACGTTGGCTTGATGAATAGATGCACAGCTGCGGCGATACGTGTTGCAGTAGCGTCATCATATCTGACTATAACATGACATATAGCCTATATAACACGCTCTCACACGTTTATTTTTTAGCATTTTTGGGAGGAGTAAAATTTACATATGTGGTTTCAACAACCAGATGCATTTACACTTGTCCAGTTTCGTCTGGAATGCGGCCCAGACCACCTCCTGAAGTGGTTTGAGCGATCGGATTCAAATCCGTCTCGAATGCGTTTCGGAGGGCATTTACACCTGGTCTTTTCACGATCGGATAGCTATCCGATCACAGAAAACGCATGAAGTGGCCAGGTGTAAACAGACACTTAGATGTCATCTGCACTTCCACATATTCACACTTTCTGTATGACATGCACGCCCTGTTCAAATACAATACAGAGATACATGCGGACAGCAGAGTGGAAGAAATGGAAGTTGAGACAGATCTTTTCTTACGTATTGTAACGAGTGGAACAGATTATCATAGAGGGAAAAAGAATTAGGGAGGTCAAGAAGATCACCAGAAGATGAACTTATGACATTTTGATTAAAAATAAATAAATAAATATATGCATGGATGAATCATTCACAATAAAATAATTTAGAAAATAAATGCCGACTTGATATTTCTGATTGTTCATCACACAAACGTGTGGCTTCTGAAAACTGGAATACATTTTTTTGTGTGATTCATAGACAGAAAAAGGTATACAGGTTTGGAACAACATGAGGGTGAATTAATAATGACATTTAATTTCTAGGTGATTTATTCCTTCAAGTTTTACTAATCTTTCAAATATACATTTTGAATATTGATTTCAAAAAGTACACTAAAGCCCTATTCGGACAGGACTAGTTTGAATTACAATTCTTATCACCCAACGTCTGATTCGGACGAAACTAACATCTCTGTGTTTATTACAGAGGTGGAAGTGTGTGTTTTCTAAACGTGGGCATTACAGAAGGTCATCTGCTGTGCTTGCGTGCATCACGTATGAAGTATAGGAATTTTTTAATGAATTATTTATCGAGCTTTTATTTATTATTAAAACCCTATTTAAATAAACTTCATATAAGTTCATAGAAGTGGCTGTTTATAATTAACCACATAAGTGAGCAGAGATGTCTAGACGAGTACCTGACGCTGATATTAAAATGGACAGTCTTTGCAGCTTAATAAATCTATTTATTCATTCATTGAAATAGAATGAAAAAAGCATGCGGAATATTGATGCACAAATGGTAGCTCAGGTAGGTAAAAAAAACACATGAGGGAAAGCGTTAGTATAATACCATATCGGCAATCACAGACATTCGTAATTCGGACGGGATTCAATTTCTCAGAGGACCATCGAGTTTGCCGAAAAACAGTAGGTAATTTTGTGAAACAGAAACAGAGGTTGTGTGAGAAAAACAGACATGGCATATTCAGACGGGATTAAAGTCACAAAAGTACGTTTGAGAAACACACATTTCTCTAATGTCCCCATTGAGTTGGACATAATAACCTGCAATTGAGAGCAATCTGAGTCGATTCTATAAGGAAGTTACCAGTTAAATCCCCAAAATCCTTCTACTCTTGAAAACATTTATCACAATGTACCAACTATTCTGAATACCCACCACAGTACCTAACAAACTCAGAGAAGCATACAAATAAAGTGGCAGTTTTACAGGGGTCAAGAACTGTCCAACCACACTTCAATCTACGGCCGACTGTCTCTTTGCACCGTACACTGAAATAATAACACACATGGTTTCACTCAAGCAGTGGTTTGTGTGTTACAGCAGGAAAAGGGAGGGGAAAGACAGAAAGAAGAGATGACAAACGTGTAATGCTGAACCGAACACTTCATCAACGTCTCTATTGACAGCATCAAGTTTGAGTCATTATTGAAACCAGCTGCATGGGTGTTACTCTCCACGTACATTTCTGAATCAATTTCGATCCGTTGATTTATATATGAATCGAGAGAATCTTCATACTCAAAAGAATGTTTCTGAGAGAGTTTGTTTATTATAAATGCTTTAAAGGGATAGTTCACTCAAATATGAAAATTCTGTCCTTAATTATTCACCCTCATGTCTTTCCAAACCCGTACGACTTTTGTTCATCTTCGGAACACAAATGAAGATCTTTTTGATGAAATCAGAGCTTTCGGCCCCTCCATTGACAGCTACACAACTACCACTTTGAGGCTTCAAAAAGTTTACTAATACTAATCCATATGAATTGAGCCGTTTAGTCCACATCTTCTGAAGAGACATGATCGCTTTATATGATGAACAGATTAAATTTAGGCTTTTATTCACATATAAACATTCATCGACACACTCGTTTTTGTGTGAACTATCCATTAAAACATTCAAAAGATGTCAATGTTACACAGTATATGTAAAGCCAAAAAAGGCCACATCTTAGATCACACTTTGTAATGATGCTTAATTTACACATAAATCACTGTTAAAATGTAACGATGCTTCTGCACCGGTACAGTACCATATTTTCACACTTAACGAGATTGTGTGGTCTGCAGCATGCTTGAATGGAATGAACGTTCTGTTTCTGCATAATGATAAAAACGTGTGCGCGGCAAGGACTTCCTGTTTACTGAGGACAGGAAGATGCTGTGGGAGTGAGGTAAGGTGTAAAACTATACTTTGTTTTGACTGCCTCAATCGCCATGCAACACAAATACATGCATATTTAGTTAGATACACTAAACATCCTTCATTACAGGGAGCAACAGTTTTCAGTCATGACAGCAACGATAAAGAGCTCAATGGCAGGGCTCCAGACAAAAAAAAAAATTAAGGAGCAAAGGGAATAGGCACCAATTTTTTTTAAGTGCCCCAAAAGAATAAACGTGTTTTAATTTTGTCATGTGTTGTCACATCTGCTCTCCTTTTACAGAATCATCATTTTCATCCATCTTGTGGATGTCCTGGGAACTAAGATTCATTTAAAGTAAGAACTGAATTGCTTTTGAGAACTAAATACAGTTAAAAAGAATTGTTCTTTACACAGAATCTGAGCCAGTGTCACAGACCATAATAATGTCAGCATCACTTGGCCAATGAGTATAGTTTGCATACTAAAAACGTTGTCGTATGTCTTGCACACACCCAATCTATTTTTCTTCATTAGTAATATCTGAGAGGTAAACTTGGTGAAAGAAAGCTTCACATGAAACTATATGGGTAGTGTTGAATTTCATTTTTAGCTCCTTGCATTCTTTCTCATGACATGTAGACAACAGGTTACGTAAAAATATAAGGATTATGTGATATAGTGCATATATTTAGCAAAATGCCCCTTTCAATAAGTCATTTTTCTAGCTGACTAACAAGTTTATGGGCATTGAATGGCTTTTCTGAGGTAAATTTGACGTTATGTGACTGTGATTGTTCTCAAGCTGATTAATACAAGCTCTTTCCAAGGCTGAAATCCTGATTGGGCAATCTGCCAGGCCACATTAAAGAGCGCCAAAACGACATCTATTGCTTGTATTTCGTGATAAAATTGACAGAATTTGAAAGCTGAAATTGTTAATTGTTCACTAAAAGGTGCCAATTAAGTACAAATCTTACTGCATAATCTTATGAATGGCTGTGCTACAAATAATGTGAAGTTCTGGCCGTAACAGAAAACAGCAAAGATTAAAAGATAATCTCACTGAGGTTTTTTTCCACTGCAACTTTGCTGCGCGTCGTGTCATTTTATTACGTCAACACAAAAAGATGTGATGGGCTACTCATCGCAGAACATGTAGGTAAAAAGGCATGACATTTTTAAACACAACATGTAAATTTATATTGTCACCAGTGGTGATCTCAGCAAAAATATCACTCGCAAATTAATATTTTCAGTCTGGAGCCCTGAATGCTATTGTAATATAACTGAACTTTGGAATCTATGGATGAGAAAAAAAGAAAAAAAATCTATTAAAATAAAATTAAAACAAAGAATAGAAAGAAAAAAAGAAAAGGACCCCAAAATGCTTAAGCAAAAAAAGAAAACAAACATTATATAAAAATGTAGAAAATAAATCACAACATAGACCCATAATTAAATAATTAAATTTAAAGAAAAAATAAATTAAATTAATATATTAAAAAAGAACTCCAAAAAAAGAGGTTCAAAGAGAAATTAAAACAAAGAAAGAAAAAAACTCAATAAAATGAAAGAGAAAAATAAATAAGAAAAAAATTGATGAAAACAGAAAAGGACTTCTCCATAAACTTCAATGATAAAAACATATGCTGATCTTGTTCAAACTTACAACCGGTTGATGTTGTCCTGGTACATAAAGCCGCTTTGCAGGAGTATTTGTATTCCATCGTGTGCAGACAGGCATTCTGTGGAGCTGCTTAAAGCAGTCGCCAGACCACCTAAAGTCATCCTTTACGCCGGACAGTGGTGAGGCAACCCTCACTAGAGCTTTTCTATCCTTCTACCACATGCTGAAGAAACGATTAAAACACACCAGCAACTACTAGGTTCTTCTGAGCTTTTGAGTGACTGAACGGATAAACGTATTCAGAGCAAATTTAGCAAGTCATCCTTAAAAACATTTTTTCCTTGTGTAGTCTCAGTTCGCATCTCTAGTGTATCCATCTGCTCCACGAGTAAACAGGCAGACACTGAGACGGTGGGCGGAGTCAGAACACGTGCTCTAGTCTAGTGGACAGAAGACTCCTTATCAACCGACAGAGTAAACACACAAGCTGGATTCAGAGCTCTCTGGAAATGGATTCTAATATGTCCTAATCTTTTAAAGTCTTTTACAAAGTAATAATAATCTGCCAAATGACTATTAATAAGGCTAACATAACTATTTTAGAAGTTGATACGCCCTGTGATAAACCAAAAATGAACTGAAGAAACCATAAAATCTAGACAGTGTCTATACAGATTAAACTGTATCTGAATGCACGAGACTAGGGACTATGGCATGTAATTCTCTCAAACAAAGCTATACAATAGGAGGAAGCTACAATAAAAGTGAGGAAATTGCAATAAGTGCTTATAAATAAACTATTAGATGAATATGAGCGTGGTACAGCAGTGTTCGATCGAGGCTGTCCTATCTTCTGGTAAAAAAGGAAAGATGATGGAATTTCCTTTGGTAATCATAGCAATCATGAGAGCCCTTGGTAGGGGAAAGGATAGGTCTTTTCCCATGGGTCGCACTCGCCCTTTGTCCTACCCAGTTTCCCTTGTTGTGACTGACTGAGCTAATGAAATCCTAAACCAAAGGTGAAACACAAGGCCTGTGTAAACATTTAGGTTGCCCGTCATGTGACAGTGTGCTATGACAATGTATTCAAACCAGTCCAGGTCGCTAGGGCCATCAAAACACAAATATCGCTCTTATCAGTGAAACTTATATAAACAGTGAACATTACTAGCAAAGCATTGTTTGTTGTCCACAGCATTTACTACACAGTTCTGCTATGAATTTTGATCACAGAATATAGTAGTTGATAGTTTTGCCGCAAGAAATTCTAAGCTAATACACATTCTTATCATCATCCAGATTTTTATCCATTGACTAATTTTGTTCTGTGCACTCACTGCAAACGTACTCGCTAAAATGCAAACCTGAGCACATAACCAGCGATATTGATTATCAGGATCTGTCTCACATTATCTGATCAGTATAATAAATGGGACCAAACATTTATTATGTACAATGTATTGCCATTATGTCATAAATTAGGAGTAATTAGAAAGAATTTATGAAGGTCCTTGTTTGTGTGACTGCGTAATGGACAACTTTTGTGACATGAAAGCAAGCCTTTTGTAACATCTTCACATGGGTACCTCAAAGATCTATCAATCTATCAATACATTCAATTGTCATTCCAGTTAAAACTGTATTTAAAACTACTGGATTAATATAAAGAATACATCAAGCAGTATGTGCATTTTTATGTATTTTGATTATGAACACTCAGACCAGCTTTTTATAACATTATTAATATTATCTCATCTGAGGCCCAGTGATACAGAAGAACATGATAGAAAAATGTATATTCTGTAATAATGAACCCTGTACATCCTTCTGTACTGTTAAAACTCATGTAGCCAATAAGACGCTCTCACGTGTTTATTTTTTACCATTTTGGGAGAAGTAAAATTTACATATGTGTTTATTTTTAACCATTTTGGGAGGAGTAAAATTTACTTATGGTAAATTTACATACCGGTATGTAAACTGTACATATGTAAATGCATCTGGTTTCAACAACAAGTAGTTTCGTTTGGAATGCGTGTCCGACTCAGACCACCTCTTGAAGTGGTTTGGGTGATCTGATTTAAATCCGTCTTGAAAGTGTTTCGGAGGGCATTTACACCTGGAGCCTGATGTACAAACGTTGTGTGCGCACAAAAGGGCATTGAAATCTGCATATGCAATTTTCCACACAGATATCAGGATTTATAGGTAAAGGTTTTGGCACTTGCTATGTGAACACAATAGAAATCATGGACATGATTCGAAAAGATTAAATGGTCCTGAATAAAATAGTCACACTTGTGGTCCTCGCGATCAAAAATGAACGCATTTGAAATGAATGGGAGACGAATTTCATCTACTGAAAACTTTTGGTACTGCAGTCCAACAAAATCTTACTGAAAGCTATTTTTTTGAGATATCAAGCTCAAAAATGGAACACAACTTGTTTAGATTTATGGCTTTGATTTTAATTTTTAAATTAAGTTTTCATTTTGAAGTATATATATTTAATATAAAAATTGAAAATAGTATTTTTGTGCATTTTTCATCATAACTATAAACGTAAAATTCTGTAACTTTTGTTAAGTTCACTTGTTTAAACTTTTTTACACTTCAGCAATAATTTGCCAAGTGTCGTCTTTGAAAAGAGATCAAACTTAAGTCTGTACTCTAAAGCATTCAAGATTTACGACAGTTTAAGTTTTAAATGTCATTTTCAGATCCAGTGGCGGCTCCTGCAAAATCTCTCAGGGGGGGCAAATGTTTGGATTATTGATAAGGATAAGGTCCACCCATGCAATTGATAAATTAACAGCTTAAGCATGTAAAGGCAACTTCTTTACTTTAAGATTGTGTCGCAGACCTGACAAAATAAATACATTTATTTTAGTTATAAAATAAATTATTTATTATAATATAAATATAGAGATACAAGGTTTCCATCCCGACAGCAACAATGTATCAGGCAGAATCCATATTGTATATTTCCCTATTTTTTCAAAAATGAATGCTATTGGTCACCCTTTACATCTGTCAATGTGTTTTACAAATATTTTACCAATGGAAAGCATTAAAAGAGCTTGGGAATTATTTTGGGGGAAAAACAGGTTTTCTTTCGTTTCCTGAAAAGTAACAGTTTTGGACATACAAGGCTTCCGTCCGACAGCGCTGATGATGTGTGTGTGTGTGTGTGTTATTACGTTAATTAACATTTTACCAAAATTCAAGCTCAAATGGAGTTTGACAAGGGTTTTTGACCAGTAAATGTATTTTCAATCCACTCAGATAGTTTAAGTTATTTTATTAAAGATTCCACTAGGTGGCGACAAATAATATTGTTGACTGAATCGTTGACATGTAGGATAAAGATTGTGTTGGTGTTCGAATGGAAATGTACAAATTTCAAAGTACAATGCTAGGAGTAAAAAAGACTGCTACCATCCTTTCCTAAACTGATTGTAAAAACAAAGTGAGATTTTCCAACACTCGAGTATTAAAATGTTCAGCAATAAATACCTCTTTAGACAGCCTCTGCTTGTCTTCTTCTCCCAAGGCCCTCCTAGATCTTGTTGTTCCTGTTGCTACTTGCTCCTGCTCAATGTATGCTGATTACTACGACGGGCTGAATGGTATTTATTTTAATGACACGATAAATGACTGTGTTATGACTGCGTTCGCCATGACGTTGTTCAAGTTCAACTGGTCCCAACAGTCTCTCTCGCTCTCGTTCTTTTTTATTTTTATTTTTTTAATCACATTTGATAAAGATATTATAGTAGTGTTTCATTTTTTCTTGTTATTCAAATTCAAAATTGTTTTCAAATATTATTTGTCACTTAATCTTAAAGATTTTTAATAGTGTGTGTTTGTTCCCACCAATCGCTGCACAAGTTAAGGATACGTATGATGACGTAAGCACGTTAGTGCGAGCCCTCCCGGAACCCATAGAGAATGCATTGCAGTGCCTGCAGTTAGAAAAAAAACATCTTTGAATGCAAGTCTATGGGAACACTCTGGGCGATTCTCAGCCATAGTGAAATCGCCCAAAAAGAGGCGGTACTCTACAGAACGTGACATGACGCTGATTGGACTATAGTGACGGCTAGCGTAACTCTGTGGTTGAATGAGATTGTGAATGTGATTGAAAAAGTCACTTTTACACTTTGGTGGTGCGTCGCCCAATCGCCCTAATGAAGAAACCGCCCCTGTTCAGATCTATGCACAAAAATTTAATAAATGGATTATAACTACAGCGTAAATATAATTTAGTACCATAAAATCCCTAAAAATACAACAAACATAACATATACAAACATATAAAAAACATTATAGAACTAAAATATAGCCTAGTACATTCATTTCATTGAGAAAAAAATAATAAATTAGGTCATTTTTGACCAACACCAGCCACACCACCCGCATACTCTAGTCTAGACCATGTGTAAAAAAACAACAACATTTCTGCCGAGAACAATGATCAATGACGCGCACTTGACTGATATTATGGCAGACACTGCTGGATTCGTTCGGTTGGTAAACCGGTCGATTGTCCGGTTTGAATATAGGTCCAATGACAATACTGTACAACCATTGCGTTGACGTCGTGTGCAGGCAGACATTATCCTAATGATCCTCCTCTTCTGTGATCTTCCAAACATTATGAAAAATACCGTTGCGTTTTGAAGGATAGAATTTGAAGGAAATGGTAAGATTTGCATGTTTTGTTTTAAAAATGTTTTGTCAATGACCTACTGAGTCAGTCAGTTGTATTTAAAATGCAAAAAAAAGTTGGCCTATCAGTTTGCATTAAATGACATAAGGCTTCATTGAGAATTAATTTTTCTTTTACCTTCTGGGCTGAGACCGGCGGTCATCTTCCCCACTGCCAGACTCCTTAAAAAAAAGAAAGGAAACAGATTTATTATTCTTATCGATCTGTAGCATAACATATTACCCCTGGTCGTAAAATTAGCTGCGTTTTTTCCATTACCTTTCAAATTGTGCAAATTGAAATTACGAATTTAAGATACACCCAATGGAAAACCATATGTCACAAGAAAGTTTTTAAGGTTTTTCAGGCAATTCGAAAAAGGAATATTTCGCAAAACTGCCATCCTTGCCAATAAACGGATAGGCCTAGGTCACCCAAAAGTAAAAATGTTGTCATAGTTTACTCACTCAAATTGTTCCAACCCTGTATACACGTCTTTGTTCTGCTTGTACACAAAGGAAGATATTTTGAAGAATGTTTGTAACCAAGCAGATCTCAGGGCCCAGATCTGGGGGCTGTTCCATAAATGAAGCTTAGAAAAGCGGGGATTAAACTCCAAAACCGGACTTGAATGAGCCTAACAAATAAGTTGGGGCTAAAGTGGTTCCATAAAAGGTAATTGAAGTTCACGCAATCTCACTAATTTGATCCAGGTTTATCTAGTCTAGATAATTGCGTGTGCACGCGTTTCTGAAGCAGCCCTAGAGGTCGATCGTGGATCAAATCGATCCACCATCAAACAGCGTATATTTTGTGCTGTTTTATGCGTTTGTGACATGTTTTTTTCCCCCCTCAGTGCAAAAATTACATTTTACAGTTATATTCTCCATCTGTAAATGTTAGAAAGTCGTACAAATGTATCCATTTTGCTGCTAATCTTCATATTGAACGAGCGCTGCTGCGCGCCAAATAGGAGCGCAATAATTCTGACTAAAATATACATTTTGCTTGGAAAATTAATATGCAATATTTTATAACACTAGAAATATCTTCTAATTATAATAATTTCTCTTTAGGATGTTGGATAAGTTGCAGTAAACTTCTAGCTCATTACACTCATACATTTTATACTTCTAATAAAAAAAAGAAATTGAACAGAAGTAGCCTAATTCAGGGAAGCTTTTTTTTAAGAAACTAAATATATAAAGATACAAAATATAGTTTTGGGTATAGGACCTATGCTACTTTATTTAAAGATGATATATACTTATTTAGAATGCTGAGAATTACAGCTTTTAATGCAATCATTTTTTTGAAAAAGCAAGAATCCCCAGTTTTAAATGAGTGGTTAGATTTAGTTTCTAAAGTACATTATGGAGAGGATAACATTAAATTAAGAACAAATGTATACATTTTGAAAAGATATGTGCAACTCCAAAATCAAAGAATATTCCATTAAATAAAGGAATATATATTGGCCTACAATAACTACATTTTTATGTAACCTTCCCTTTTATTTCTAGTTATTTGTTATTTTATTTATTTACTTATTTAATATTGAATATTTGATATTTAAATAATATTACTTGAATAACTATTAGGAATTATGTGTCATTCATTATAAGAGTTTGATATATGTGAATGTTATATTTTTATTCATATTTATTTATTGTTTTATTTATATGTATGTGTTGGTATTATCACAAAAGAAAAAGGAAAAATAAGGAATATTTATTGGGGGAAAATATGATGTCTTTAAAGGAACTGTCCATTTGTATAATTGTGTTAAATGTGTTTGAATTGAAAGACATAATAAAGTACATAAATATATATATATATATATATATATATATATAAAAAAGAGACAGTGTAGAGAAATAATTCTCTGATAACCGAGGCATTCCTTAATTAAAATGTCTTTATTACAAAAATGATATGTCCTAAACGGACAACTTTAAAACGCCTTATATATGCGTCTATATTGTCTATATATTGTAGCCTTATTTAAGTTGATTTTCTGGATACTGTGTATTTATAAAGTCCAATAATGGTATTAGAGACTGTCAGTGGTAATATCATTGTGTTCTTGTCAGTCAGTGTTGAGGATCTGTGTAACAACTGAGGCTTAGGCTGACAGTTAGCCTGCCCTGGACCAGGGCCTAGCTTCCCAGCATAAGTTGCCAGGGTAACTGAGTTTGAACTTTTTTAAGTTTGATTTATGAAACCGAATCTACCAAAAATAAGCCTGACTAACTGAAATAAGCCTGGCTTATACTCTAATCTTGGTTTATGGAACAGCCCCCTGTTTGGTTACCAACATTCTTCAAAATATCTTCCTTTGTGTACAGCAAAACAAAGAAATTTATACAGGTTTGGAGTTGGATCAACTTGAGGGTGAGTGAATGAAGACAGAATTTTAGGGTGAACTATCCCTTTAATGTTTGATTAATACACCTATGTCTTTGATTAAAAATAATTGCTAGTGCAGTCGCTGCGATATACGTAAACCAACATCCATTCCCATGGTTTTTGGAATGACTTGTTGTAGCGAGAGGAAAAAATTCATTTTTATTCGCATAAAATCGCTTAATGGAAATGCAGTAATTTCAAAATCAACATTTCGCAAATAAAATGATTGCAAAAGTTTTGCGCAAATCCGTTATGGAAACCCGGATTCTGAGGCTAAACAATAAGACGAAAATGCAATGTAAAGATTAGCATCAAAATCAATCTTTAATACAAGTCAAGTCAAGTCAAGTCACATTTATTTATATAGTAGTATAATACAGGGGTCTTTTAAAGATATCCGTTCATGCAGAGACACCTACTAAAATCGAGTGTTTCATTTTATAAAGTTTCATAAAGGTTAGATTTGGTTGAAGTTAACTCAATATTGTATTGCACATATTTTCAATTTTCACCCAATTTTTTTTTTTTTTTTTTAAGTGTGTGGAGACCCTTACTTTAATCCATTCATAGTAATAATAATCATAATTTTGTTTTTGCATACACAGATTATTTTGTGCACAAAAAAGTACTGTTGAGGCAGACATCTTGCATTGCTATCTATTAATTGGACATCACTGAAAAATCACCCATAACTTGAACAAGTGCAATAATTGGTTCCCACATTTTGTTTGGGGAATGTCTTGTTCTGTACACCTACTTTTAATCTGTCTAAGAATTCATGCAGCTTTCTCACCAGTGATCAATAAATTCTACCCAACTTAAATGGCTTATTAGACCTTTCAAATGCTGCAGCATTTATTTGGGTCTAACAGTTCAGATCAGTGCATAAGCCCACATTATTATTCAAAGCAGATGATCAACCGAAGAGATGGGGATTTCATGCTAAATGCATTTGAACGTGTTAATACGAATTTGGAGTTTAAAGCCTAAAAGATTTTAAAATGAACAGTTCGCAGTAGCATGATGCATCTTTATTCCAGAACATAGACAGACGAAGCGAGAGGCGCACTATTATATTAGACAGAGTATGATAAAGGCTGACAGGATATTTCGAAACTTGTTTTGTTTTATACAAATGATATAACCAGCTCAGTAAACACTGAAGAAACTTCCACCAGACCAGTTGTGTGGCAATACCAATATTGCAAAAATACAGGGGGAACATTGTTGTTTTTAATGAAACAGAGCCACATCTGTATTTGAAATGCATTGCATCAATAAGGCATGACATTTACCATGTTCAGAAATTAATGCACTGAACGCACCAAAAAAGACGGGGCTATCAGAGAACCAATTCATCTCAAGTTACTCATGGCAGTCAGACATTACCCAAGATGGGCATGATTTTACATAAACCCAAATGAAAGCTCAGTGTTTTGCATTATGGAAATGTTTGACTCCATGAAATCTGTTTGAATGAATTATTTGGTTTTAAGCAGAAAATGACTGGCAATCTAGACCTCCAAAATATTTGACTATCCAATGCATATGCTCAAATAGTTTATAGTCATACACATAGTTCACGTTTGTGTATTAAAGCATAGTACAGCAAACTAAGACTGGATTTGTTGCATGTATAGTATTGGTAACACCATAGACATCAAACAGGAGTCTCACAAGACACTCTCACATGAGATTTCTCGCAGATGTCGTCACATGATAAGACCAACGAAATTGCCTATAAGAGATAACATTTGTCCACTGGTTACCTAACAGATGATTTTTAACAAACAAGTTGGAAGGAAGTCTCTTTGAAGTAACCTGGTGTTAAGTACTGCTCAAGAAGATAATAGTGAAAGCAGATATTGGTTCCTAGAACCTGAATCAACCCCACCTGGAACCAAACCTTCGAATTCTGTCATACTGACTCTATAAAAGCACCATCATGGCTGCAGTTTCAGTCACTAAATAGACAACAGTGAAATATCATAATATGATTCTGTAGTGGTAAAAACGAATTGCTTCATCATAGCTCTTGGCCTTTCTCTTTGTATACAAATTTATTTCAAATGATGTCAAACAGGAGTCTAAGGAAGGACCCACAGAGGCTGCAAGTGGTGTTAGGAAAATTTAAGAAACTAATTGTTTTTCTTGTAACAACTGTATTGCATGTAACACTATATTATTATTGAACTTTATAATATTCATTCTGCTGTCTAAAGACTTGTGGAAATTAGGACTTATCACACCTTTTATTTATTTTATTGACAGAACTTGCTTTTAATAGTAATAAAATAAAACAAGCTGCATATAATTGAAAAACAAATGTATAAACCCTTGTATATGTTCAAGAATAGTTTGCATTTTTTGTTTTTCTAGGGAGTTTTTAAATCATATTTATTTTGAAAAGAGCTATGCTAATAAATCTGAAAAAATTATCTTTTCGTCATGTTTCTTATCTTATCTTCACGTTTATATGTCTAATAATAGGTAGGCATGCTTTAATATTTTGCTTTGGTAGTATAAATGGGTTTTAATACATCAAAACATATAACTTAGCTGCCTATATGGTAGGGGTCCCTGACAAGGGGATCAACAAATATTGGGGTCATTTACATTTTAAAAAATTAAAACCCTTGCTTTACGTTTTTTTTTTTTTTTTTTAAATCTGCCTCCTGTTATTCAGTCTAGTTTTAGACGTTAATAATCCCACATTTTTACTACTCTACAGACAGCCCGTTTACTATAACTGGCTCAGTTTTTAAGGGGGCAACTGTGTTTACTTCCTGGTTCCGAGACGACTTTCGTTTGAAGACCAATCACATCGTCATAGTCACCTTTGCATATGAATATCACTATTTGATACATTGTCAAAGAGAAGCTTTGAGTCATTTGAGCTATTATCAAACACTTCCTGTCTGTGGCATGCCACTGCAAACAACCGGTAGATTTAGCAGAAAATCTCAACGACTGAGATACAGCCCATGTCACACGCTCGACAGATATTTGATGAGCCAGCCATATGGACAACAATGTAATTCCGAGTCTATATTTCACGCATGCGTGTTTCTCTAGCGTCTGAGGACAAACGGACCGTAGGAAACAGCGGAAATGAACCCAAAAACTACCGAGGCTGTGGAAGGTGTAACGTTAGAAGAAGAAAAAAGATGCGAGTCACTCACCGAAACGCACGGGCTGGATGTTGCGCTTGGAGTAGGCGACCGCTGCACAGTTACCAACGCCATTCAGGCTCCGGTAAACGGATACCTGAGGGAAACTGGTGGTGGCGAGACAGACATAATTGTGTCAGAGGAGATCAGCCGCAGCTCGTCCGTTGCTACTGCTCTCTGTCGCGCTTCCTCTCTGCGACTCCTCTGCGCATGCGCCGGAACCGCCAGCTGTCAAAGATTCAGTGGCCTCAAGCCATGGTTAACTGTGTGTGTACTAAACAAGCATGTGAAATAAAGAGTTAAACAGCATTTTTAAAAGGTCCAGGTTGTGTTTCTCTTAATAATTTTGTTTATCTTAAAAAATACCACATTCATATAAACTGCAATGAAATGCCTTTAAAGCAAATTTAATAGTCCACACAAAATTGAAAATTCTGTCATCATTTACTCACCATCATGACGTTCCAAACGTGTATTGCTCTCTTCTGTGGAACATAAAATTATATATTATGAAGAATGTTGGTAACCAAACAGTTTTGTTTCCCATTGACTTCCATTTTATGGACAAAAAAATACAATGGGAGTCAAAGGGAACCGAAGCACTTTGATAACGAACATTCATCTAAATATATTTTTTTCCTCACATGAGGGTGAGTAAATGATAACAGCATTTTCATTTTGGTGTTATCTATCCCTTTAAAGCTTCAATCTATGGTTAATTGGTTAATAATAGCTTTACATTTTCAAGGTTAAAGTAATTAAATTACAGTAATTAATTACTTTGTAATAACAACACACACACACACACCTCTGTTTTCTCAGATGATGTGCAGACAGGAAATGGGTTTACAGACAAGCTGTGACTTTTCTTTTCTTTTGCTCGTAACCTCCACTCCCACACTGCTGCTTCACACATGCCAAAGCAAATGCAACTCAGTTCTTTGTAGGTCATGTGATACTCTCAAAGATGAATAGTAGGCCTACAGTTTATTTTGCTTCATGAAGCCACCCAAAGCATTTGACACACACAACTTCATTTGTTAGAGGAAACTTTCTCATACCTTTCGCTCTATTTGCCTCTAACCATTCAACCAAATCAGCATTTACCCAAATCTCTCTAAATGGCATTAACAGTGAGAGTAGAGAGTAGAGGGTAGAGAAAATGAGATTAGGATTAAGGCAGGTGTAACAGAGTCTGGGTTAATGCAGAGATACAATAGAAAGAATGCCATTCCACATTTAACTAAATCATTTAAAACATCCATTTAAGGTATGGACAAACTGTGAAAACCTGTTCATATAGAGAAAACCGGCAAAAAATTTCGACTCTTATTTTTAAATAGACAAAAATCATTTATGGATCTATAACTATACACATAATAGAAATAAAGAACAGCTGTACACAATTACAAGTTATCCAAAAAGTGTATGCTACCCGACTTTTAACCATATCAACTTTTGTAATAGGCCTACATGGTCTTACATAATGGAAAAACACCAACAACACCAATAAGATTCAAATATTTATATACAAATAATAGTAGCTACTGTCTGTTTTGTAAGAATGACAGCAACTTGCCAGGGGTGTGTTTCTTGGTTATTTATGGATTTATTAAAGAGATTGTCACCATCTAGTGGCAGCCTGTTCTGTATCTACTCGAACAGTTTCGTTTCAGCAATATCGTTTTCAATCGTTTATTTTTTAGCATAGGCCTACAATAGAAACTTGACTATGCATATTCATTTTATGCTATTTTAATAAGTATTAATATAATATAAATGTAGGCTACTTAAATTGCTTCTTCTAAATGCCACTATTTAAACGTCTAAACCTTTCATTAAATAATTAAGTTTCATTTTCCTTTCATTGAGAGTTTTAGCAGATAGTGACAGTAAAACAAATTTCTACTTATAGCACCGCCACCGTCAGTAGCCTATTTGTTTTCACTTTCTGCACCTTGTATTACTTTGTAAATTCAGTTATTAAACATGATTAAACTCCATTAATGTACCGTTATATTCACGTTTCCATATATTTTCTATTGGTGAAACGTTTTGTGGACACTCCCAAAAGAATTGGGTCAAATTGTAATCATAAAAATAAGCAATATCGTTCGATTCGTATACGGTACTTTCACAAAAACGTAAACGTAATCAGAACAACTAATTTGTAATCACACAGAGGGTATTTGAATTCATCGTTGTTGTTTTTTTAAATAATTGTGATTAATTACAATCAGATTCTGCTTTGTTGCTTTAACGTCGTATTGATCTCCTAAATTATCGAATCTGCCGTAAGCCAGATAGTTTTGGAAGCAAGATGGCGACCTCTGGTAAACAGTAAGTGCCTTAATCCTAACTTGCAGTTATTTTGTCCCCTTACTCAAGACATATGAAGAAATTATCGTTTATAATGTTGGAGATGGAATGATGATTGTGTGTGTGCATGTCTTTAAAGAGTATCTTGATAATAATAACCTAATCAAAATAGCCCGAGCCACTGAGCTAATGCTGCTATCCCCAAAACACATGTGCATACAATAATATTAGCCACATTATAAATCATAAATAAATAGTATTTACACGTTGCATTTGACTAAAATCTCCAATTTGCTCTACGTACTATTACAGCTTTTTTTTTGCTAACTGTCCTTGTATGAAATTGGGAGTGGTTTGCTTGGCTAACGTTACCACTGTTGGGAAAAAAAACACACAGCTAAAACAAGCCTACGCTGTTTAGCTGGTCTTTGCTGGTTAAGCTGGTCTCCCGGCCTGGCAGAACCGGTGTTTTGCTGCTTTGAGCTGGTATAACTGGCATAGCAGTTATGATCAGGCTGGGAGATCGACAGCCAACTAGCTTAAGCTGATTTATTTTTCCCCCCAGCAGAGACAATGGTTATGTATATATATATATATATATATATATATATAAATAAATAAGATGAACATCTTAAACTAAACTTTAGTTAACCACTACTTGCAATGGATACTAAGTCGTATTCATTCATACTGTCTTGTGTGCATTTAAGGTATGGACTCATTTTGCCTCAGAAGAGTGCATCAAAATCTGCCCTTCTCTCCCGGCCCTCTGTGTTTGGAGATGATTCTGATGATGAGGTGACAGCTTCTATGAATCTGAATATGACTTTCTCTACACTTAAATCAGTGCACTGTAATAAAACGCAATCTCTTATATTGTAGACCTCTGTTGGGGAGAGCTTGAAGAAGGAGGCAGCCAAAAAGAAGATGATGAAGCAGGTGAGCGTAGAAGACATCCCAAAAACCGTTGCATAATTATGAGGTTAATGGTGTTGAAAACAGTTCTTTTCTTATACATCCCACTTCAGACCCGTCTTGAGATGCAAAAGGCACTTCAAGAGGACAGCACTGTCTATGAATATGACAACGTGTATGATGATATTCAGAAAGAGAGACTGGAAAGCAATAAAAAATTGCTAGGTGGCACAGATAAAAAGGTATATTTTAAAATTGTATTACAAAAAAAGTTGCTTTGTTCATTCTTAATACCAATTTACACCTAGAATGATTACTATAACTATATAAGCAGGATCTACACTATGGATGATATTGTTCTGTTTATTATAAGCATGAGTTACAGTTTTGTCGTCTGCTACTTTAAATGCTTGAGCTCTTTAGAGCAGGATGGATTCTGACTGGCTGTCTATGTTTTTATCATTCAGTAGCTGGATAAAAATGGTTCTGAAAGGGATTTCAGTGAAATAATTTCTCTTTGTCGTTATCGTCATAGTGTGGACTTCTCTATTTTCATAGAATTAGAACGATTATTAAAACTTTATTTTTATTGTTCTAGTTGTTTTTGGTGTGGATGAACCTTGAGTTTAAATCAATATAAGTCTATAGCTGTTGTATTACTATATAATGCTTTGAAATATTTTTTTGAAGTAGCATACATTATGATCAATAGCTAATTGTTCACTTCAACATTTTCAGCCCAAGTATATTAACCAGCTGCTCCGTGCAGTGGAGGAGAGAAAGAAGGAACAAGAACGTCGTGATGAGAGGAAAATTCAGAAGGAAAGAGAAGCAGAGGGCGAGATGTTTGCTGATAAAGAGGCTTTTGTCACCTCAGCTTATCGCCAGAAGCTTAAAGAAAGACAGGAAGAGTTGGAGAGAGAGAAGAGGGAAGCAGCGTTAGAAGGTGAGTTTTTGAAGTGTAATGCAGTGTTGTTATGAGTATTAAAATGGACATACTTAGTTTTATTTTTTTACTTTTAGCTGCACTGGATGTCAAGAAGCAAAAAGATCTCAGTGGATTTTATAGACATCTTCTCAATCAGACAGTCGGAGAAGAGGCAGTTCCTGATCGTAGTGCTCAAAGGTGAGGCATATCAACATGACATCATGACTTTGCGTAAACATACACGCCACTTTGAAGTCAAGTGGCGTGTTATCTATACGCATTTTGAGCTATCCGCGTGTATGTGCACGCCGAAACGAACCGTCATCTTTTGCGTGTATGTCTACGCCGTTAAATGTCCGAGTGATTCTGCGTGTATGTACACGCTGTTAAATGTCCGAGTGATTCCGCGTGTATTAGGGCTGTCAACGAATATTCTAAATTCGAATATATATTCGAATAGTTTTAAAAAACAGAAATTCGAAGGTGAAAATTAATATTCAAATCATGTGGAAAAACACGCCCGCGGTAGCAAAGGCGTGGCTGTCTGCTTTACGAGTGGCAAAATTCTGAAGCTTAAAATGTAAAACGCATTTTCCAGCTGCACAGACAGATAGCACAGTGAGTGTCTGGCTCACTCATTGGCTGTGCTGCGTCAAATGCACATCCAATGGCACGGGCGCCTCCAACGTGTGCGCCAATGAGCTAGCATTACATCAGACACGTCAGAGCCCGCCAATGGGGGCGTGGCCAGACGCCCTCGAAATAGCCATAGTAGCAGGCTAGCTAGCAGCAGTTTACCCATGAGTTTACCACAGCACAGCTCGCTCGGAGCGTTCAGTGTCGGTTCTATATACTGTAAAACTTAAATTAATGTTAATAATATTTGTTTCAATCACCGAATGAAGCCTGCTATATTTAGGACAAGAGTCGCGACCTTAAATTGCTTGCACAAAACTCTTGATCAGCACTCAACATTTGTTTATTGTTGTTCATTTAAACCGTTATGCGCAGAGAGCGTGAGGGCGAGAGAGAGAGAGAGTGCCTGCGAGTGCGAGCGAGAGTAAGGTCTGCGGTCTTGGCCATTAGTTGATTTACTTGGTTTTGTGTAAGTTAATACGTTGTCAAATATGTTTAAACTTAAATAAACTACCTATACAAGTAGTTGTGTCTCTTTGTATTAATTTGTCCTGTTATTAACGTAATGCGCGTCATTGACAAAATGCGCAACCAGATATTCGAATAGTTCGAATATATGGGTATTTTTTAGAGGGAATATTCGAACGTCATTTTTGAGCAATTTTGACAGCCCTAGCGTGTATGTACACGCTGTTAAATGTTCGAGCGAAACGAAGCAAAATGTAGATCTACATCTGTGGAGCGATATTTTTTTTCCTAGGATGGTAGGGGAACACTCATAAATGGTATTAACCCCAGTGACGGGTAGGTTTAGGGACGGGGTTGGGGTAGGTCATATATTTATATATACAGTAATATAACGTTAAGTCAACGGCGTTGATAAACACGCTGAAAAGCGATTATGCGTGCTGATAGCACGCCAAAAATGGAAATACGAATTGGCGTGTCATACATGCGCCATTTCATGAGATCAGTCTGGGCATATCCACCTTATCTTGCAATACGGAAGCAAGATATTTCTTTATTTGCGCTACCCACCAGAGTTTATGACTATGATAATAATACCAGTGTTTATGATTATGATCAAGCACTGTTTTTTGACTGCTAAAATAACTGGAAGTGGCTGACACCAGAATCCTTGCAGATTATAAAAAAGTTCAAAATGGCTGCACCTGCTCTAACATTACAAATAAAGTGGATATGTTTATCATAGATAAGTGCAAAAGTTTACAAACCCCTTGTAAAATATGCTTAACATAAAAAAAACTGCAATTATATTCATTTTAAAAAATGTAAATAATTAAAAGCTTACATAAAAATAGCATAGCAAATTATAAGTATTTTGCATTTTCCTATACAGAAGAACCTGACTGTAATTAAGGTTATTTTCTGTTCTGTTGATGAATTTAAATGAAATTAAATGTTCATTTATGTGTCATGTAGTATGAGACGCGAGTTCAGTTCAAACGGCATCATATATCTGAAAAGGTTGAAATAAAACTTCTGTCATCATTTACTCACTTACAAGTTGTTCCAAACATGTATGAGTTTCCTCCTTCTGCTGAACACAAAAGATGATATTTTGAAGATTATGGGTATGGATACAATGGAAGTCAATGGGGTCCGTCAACTGTTTGGTTACTGAAATTCTTCAAAATAACTACTTTTTTGTTCATCAGAAGAAAGAAATTCAAATTGAGGGTGAGTAAATGATGACAGAATTTTCATTTTTGAGTGAACTATCCCTTTAACTACTCGTATTCTTTGTTACCCGTCGCATTTTAAATTGCTAACTATTTGAAAGTTTGTGAAAGCTCTAATAAAATTATTAATCTTCAACCTGAACTTGTTTTAGAGAGGACAAAGCCACATGCTCTGCACCAGCAGAAAGGTCACCGACCCCGGAGCCCACACTGAAACAAAGAGAGAGCGAGGCTGAATCCCACAGTGATGAGGACCAGAGCGATAACAGAGCAGTGTTCAATAAAACAACCACAAGCGGCAACCACTCAAAACGCCAATACAGACAAAAATCCCCTCATTCAGACAGTGGTGACGAGCAAGACCGGGAGAGGAAAGAGATTAGAGAAAGAACTCTCAAAGATAGAGACAGGGATAGGACAAAGGAGAAGGAGAGGACAAGGGACAGAGAGAGAGAGGACAAGCACAGTCATAGAAAGGAGGACAGGGACCGCAGAAGAGAGAGGGAACGAGACAGGGACAGAGAAGAGGATAGAGGCCGAGACAGGAGGGAAAGGGACAGAGACGACAGACATGGTAAGAGGGACAGACGAAACAGCAGTCCAAAAGATAGAGAACGGGAGCGGAAAGGACAACAAGATCGAGACAGAAAAGACAACAGCCCCAAGGACAGAGAACGGGACCGCAAAGGAGAGCGAGATCTGAGGGACAGAGAAAGCCAGAAAATGGAGGAAGAAAGCCAGAAAATGGATGGAGAAAGCCAGAAAATGGATGGAGAAAGCCAGAAAATGGATGGAGAAAGCCAGAAAATGGATGGAGAAAGCCAGAAAATGGATGGAGAAAGTCAGAAAATGGACAGCAAAGGGAAAATCGGGGATGAAGAAAAGATAAGCGAGGGGAAAACTGACAATGCTAAAGAAGAAGAAAAGGTAATGGAAACTGAAGATAAAGGTGAAGCAAAACAGGAACCTAGTAAATTTGCTAAACGCAGCTGTGACCAGACTGTAAATTCAGCCAGAGAGAGATACTTGGCCCGGCAAATTTCTCGTTTTTCTGCGAAACCCTACATTGAAAAAGATGACGACTAGCAAATGGATTGACCATTATATCTCACTTTTGAAGACATTGTATGTTTCCCTCTTTGAAACAGATATTGGTTTGGTAAAGGCAAATAATTAAAATACTTTATGGTTTATGAACGTGGGAAGAATTGAGCTTATTGGGTGCTTTTTTTGGTGTGAATTTCACTTTAAATGTATAATTGTCCGTGAGTGTTAATAAAATAAACTCAAATGGTACCAATTGTAGCAAAGCTTTTTAGGGGCCGTTTACATGACATCGTTTTGAATTAAAAACGGAAAACTTGTGCGTTCTGGCCAAGCGGCAACCTTTCGTCTCTCTCTTGATTCCAACACAGAAGTGACTTAAACGGCAAGTCATCGACTGGCCGCTAGAGACAGGCTCCAAAAGAGAGTCAATCCCATTGAACCCCCATGTTAAAATGCCCAACTTTACAGCAGAAAGAAATGTTTACAGTTGGGTACAAAAAGTGGCTTTGGTCTATATTGGTAATTTTGCCCTTCATGACAACTGTGATGATGTGGCTTCTTACACAGAATATGGCAGTCGTGTGTTTATTAGTCATGTTTAATCAAAGCATGTCAATCTTCTTTTCATTCAGCTACATCATTGATGCCAGATAGGGATTTTCTGGAATGATATGCGTGATCTTACTTCAGCGGCAGGACATATTTGGCGTGTCTGTGTGAGAGCGCCCTCTGGCGTTCAGATGGAGCAGCATTTACTACTGATCAGCCGCACTGCACATAAAATAATCGCAGCCTTTGCCAAATCACGTGCGGTTTCATTGTGATTAATCGTGCAGCCCTACGTCACGGACAATGTCCATATTTTTTTAAATGTTTTTTTTTATGGTTCTGGTCCATTTATACGACAATGGCGTTTTGGGGGGCCTAAAAAGGCAAACTTTTGAAAACGGGTTTCAAAGTGCACGTTTTTGAAAACTATACCATTGTCAAATTCACAACGCCAATTTGGTGACGTTACGTGTTCAGTCTATAGGCCCATAGTTTCTTTTTACAAAGTGACCTCACCAGCTACTGGCCTGGAATGAATAGTTTTCATATTTTTCATGGCTGTGTTTAATAGAGATAGTTGACAACGTTGTCATCTGTATGTGAAAAATTTTTAGTACATAGTTTAATCATACCACCAGTATAAGACATTTTGCACCATGTTTATTGTGCTCTTCTAGGTATTGGACTTGCTTGAGGCTTTTATTCAACAGAAATGGGGAAGGGCAATTAACCACTTCACACTTATTTAAAGGTGATATTTCCCCATTGTATACAACATACACAATCACGATCTCCCCTGCCATTGACGGAATTTTCCAGCTTTCAGTGTTTTCACTGATATATGCTAGGGGGTGCTATAACGCATCTTCTGAAAGTACTGCATTTCCTGATCAAAACAAATGCGAAGAGGGAGAAACAAGCAATCACAGAGGTAATAATTTGCATAATAAAATAACGAGATAATCAACACCATAAGTCAAAACTGCCTTACTGAATGAAGTGTCAACCCAGGACAAGCTATAGGACCGCGAGCATTAGGGGTGTTAAAATCTACTCCATCTATATTTTGATCATGGTTCTGAATTCTTAGCTTTTTGCTCAAAATGTTGCTTTTATTAATGAAACCTTCCCACATTCAAGTGGTGCTAAAAATACATGAAGCTAGAATAAAACTGATTGTTGAAAAGCAGAAAGTCTGTTCTTTCGATACATATTGCATGTTCAGATATACAATAAAATATTCTGGGGGCCATAAAAAAAAAAGTTAAAGGGGATAGTTCACCCAAAAATGAAAGTGGTCTCATTTACATTCAAGTTGTTCCAAACCTGTAGAAATGTCTTCTGCTGTACGCAAAGGAAGATATTTTGAAGAATGCAATTAACCAAACAGTTGATGGACCCCATTGACTTCCATAGTACGCCCCACAACGGTTTGGTTACCCATACTCTTCAAAATATCTTTGTTTTAAGCAAAATAAACTCATACAGGTTTGGAACAACTTGAGGGTGAGTAAATGTCAATTTTCATTTTTGGGAGACCCATCACTTTAAAGATGTTAACACGTCTGCATTGTAGGCAACATTTTCCCCCACAGAAACAATTTAGAACAAAATGTGGATAAAGAACTTTAATTGGGTTGAGGTTTTTCTTAGTTACAATACAAAGAAGTTCATAATACACAAAGGAACTAAAAAAAAAAAAAATTGAAAGCAGCAGTCGTAGTCTCAATCCCCTTCGTTTAAAATCTGGTGGGCAAAAAAAAAAAAAAAGAGACAACTTAGATTTACATTTGCTGGCCATATTTCGGAAAAGCTTAATATTTTGTTTAGAATCAGAAAACCGTTTATCACCACTGATCAATCTGACGGTAATTCCAGCTATCAGTTTAGGTTTCATCATTATAAAGAACTCGGGCAGTATTTAAATAACATTCCTGCAGAACTCACCACAAATTTGTTAAGTCCTCAAAGAATACCTGCAAAAGACAGACCGATAGTTAAGAAACAGATCATTCATGAGTAAAGTACGTAACTTCGTCCACATTTAGTGTGCTCAGAAAACCGTTTATCACCACTGATCAATCTGACGGTAATTCCAGCTATCAGTTTAGGTTTCATCATTATAAAGAACTAGGGCAGTATTTAAAAAACATTCCTGCAGAACTCACCACAAATGTGTTAAGTCTCCGTAGAATATCTGCAAAAGAAAGACAGATTGTTAAGGAACAGATCACACATGTGGGAAGTAACGTTACTTCCACATTAGTGTGCTCAGAAAACCGATCATCACCACTGAACCATCTGACGGTAATTCCAGCTATATTCAGTTTAGATTTCATCACAACACAGTATGGAAGAAAATTATTATTGTGAAATAGTGGAAACGGGGTCCATTGCGTCTTACCATAATCAGTCGTATATTTTTTTTCGAACCTTCTCTGCACACACTCATTGCGTCGCCACTTCAGAAGTTCAGAACAGAAAGACCTAACACGCGTGCGCCTCGTGATTTATATACACGAGTCGCTCGATGACGTAGTCCTTCCTGTTCTTCTAGTACTAATGGAAAACACTACGCGCGATCTGCTCATTTCTGCCAACTACTGGATTCATTTATAACCTAGAATTCGTACCTCAAATAGTATTTTCGTTGATTCTTTTGGGGGCATTGATTTCCTTTTGAGGTGTGACTTAGTTTGAGCCATCTTTTCATAGGCTATTATATCGGAAACACCGTTGTTCTTTGTGGAATAATAAGTGTATCCTTATTAATAGGAAAACTGTGTTCTTTCAGGACTGGATGGATAAAGGTGTCTGCTCTGGTCCACTGTACACATTATGGATGGGGAAGGAAATGTCCTTATAACTAGTTATGACAATGTTTGTGAAAAATACCATATTATAGGCTACTCGGAAATGATATGTTCTTTGTTAAAAGCTGTTCCTGATGGTTTGGTTCAGCTGGTTAACACTAGGACTCCCGGAATTCTATAACTATAATGGCCATAGCAGTCATTCTGACTGCTCATACATTATTTGCATATAATTTCAATAAGCTATATCAAATCTAAGAATAAATGGATCTGTAATGTTAGGATAGGTAATAATAAACATCAGAACACTACATTTTAATTATGATTTATGTAAAAATGTATTAGTTAACCAACAACCACTCAGCCTCATCAAGGCTCTGAAGCATGGCTAAAGCCTCTGTGGCAGTCATTCTTCTTGCTGACATTGTTCTGATATTCTCTTTTCAATATTTCAATTTGGTTTTAGCTCGAAGCTAAAGCTAGATTTCAGCTTTGCAATAGACTAAACAAACAACAAGAGAAATTGTTGCTAGTCAACGGTGATGCATCTATAAGAGCGGGAAAAATTTGGAGCAACAGACACACGGTCTGTAATGCATACGGTCAGTATGACTGTTATGGCCATTCAAGGTAGAAATACTCAAAACTCTTTTGTGTCTTGTAATTTTAATAAAATAACAATGATAGAATAAAATATAGACACATTTAGGAAAAGTCAGGGTCCTATAGTTACATGGGTTTTATTTCAACAAAGGTATTACATTGCAAAATGTTAAAACGGTCAAAATGACTGCCTTGGGAGTTCTAGTGTTAAAGGTGCATTGTGTCATTCACCTGCGATTCCAAGACTGAGTAATTAAATCATTTCTGGTCTTAATTTTGCGAAGGAGAGCTGTAAGATTACAGTTTTAAGAACATTTGTAATATACAGACACTTTCCCTTCTAAAGTTAGAAAGAGACCTCTTGTTTCTGATTTTCCTAAAGATAAAATGTTTCAAATTAGAACAGGATTTCTCACTATCCCACTTCTAGCAAAGGTAAAAGAGCTTCAGTTTAAAATTATGAATGATATTTATCCTTGTAATGAGTTCCTTAGACAGATTTAATTTGGGTTGTAATGAGTGCACCTTTTGAAGCAGACAGAATCATTGGAACATTTATTTTATTTATGCAAATTCTCAAAATTATGCATTATGTTTGGTTAAGTTTTAAATATCAATTAGACTTTTATTTTAAATCTATAAAATATTTGTCTTTTTTTAATAATGATGGTGAATTATTTGGTTAACAATATTGTGATGTTGGCCTTCAAATTGTAATCTTTGTAATTTGTTGTAAGTTGTATTCTTCAAATCTTTAAGACTCATGCAAAAGAGCCATATGTGTAATCTTCTGAATGTATTTTTTGATGATAACCCCCTTTTGTTATATTTTATTTATGTGTTTCTTTTTTATGTTTCTTTAGGTTTATGTTATTTATTTATTCTGTTTGCTGCAATTTGGACTTCTTGGAATTGTATTAAGCTTTGTCTTTTTGAGGTTTGTTTGGTATCTTGTATCTTTTTTTAAATCCTATTTTAGTAGGGCGGGAATTGATTTTGTCCACAGGGAATTGGATGGTTGTGGTTTGCTATTGCTCGTGCCAGTAAACACCTCATCAGAGAAGAGATGGCAGACCAATTGGTGCACAGTTTTGGGAAGGTTACTTTGGAAATAGGTTACGTTACCCTATTTAAAATGTGATAAGTAGTGTAACTATTTCAATTACTTTTTTAAAGTAACTGATTACATTTGATGACTGTTCTAAATTTCTAACGATTGTTTTCAACTGTTAATCATTTTCAAAAATTTTAACAGGGACCACCGCTGTCAAGATACTGTCAGACTATCAAAATCCTTCATCACTTGAATTAAGATTATAATGATTTAATTTTACCGTGCACAGCCACCACAAAATCAGACTTTAGAACCTATTTTTACTTTGAGATCGTTCTGAGGTTAAATACAGATTTCTGGATGAAATCATTTTTATCACTCGCTACATGGTGTCAACTCTCAGTTGTAGCACAAAGCTTTCAGCGGCAATGTGTGGATTGAATTCAAACAAAAGAACCAATCAAAAGCATCATAACTAAACGGCCTTTAAATGGTAGGAGGCAGCGTGCACATCATAAACAGGCAAATAAACAAACTTAATATTATTCAACATAGCTTTTTGCAGAAAATATTTAGATGTAACCCCTTTAACATTTTCACCATTAACATTTTTACAAGTAGGCCTAACTGTAATATAATTACACATTTTTTCTCAGTAACTGAGTTACATTTTTTTTGTAATTAAATTACGTAACTCCGTTACATGTAACTTGTTACTCCCCAACATTAGGCTTGTTTGAGATGAGCAAAATCTGCGCAGAACCGATCACTGGTGATCAGCGCGAGATGCATTCCGGTTAGAAATGTGTTTAAAAAAAAAAAAAATGTTATCTCCTTATATGTTTTCCCCTGTCTTTTTTTTTTTCGGTTAGAAATGTGTCCGAGTGCGGTCCGCCTTGCTCTGATGTCATGCTGACGTATGTCAAAAAACTCTCGCGACCGCAAGGCGCACGTGCCGAAAATAGGCTTGTTTGAGATGCGCCTTGCCTCGCCTGAAATGTAGTCGAGAGTAGGCGGCTGCAGTGAGAGGAGGAGTGAAAAAAGCGCAGGCAAGCCGGACAGATCGCTCTTCTCGCAGTGGATCTGACACCTGTGAGAACAGAGGCGGATATCGCGGGATTCACGGGATTCACACTCGTGCACGGTGTTGCTAATAAACTGGATGTATTTTAAGTTTTGTTGCTTGAATATGAAAATAAATATAATGAACAAGACACCCAAAGTACTTATTTAATTCCATTTTAAATAGGCCTATATGTTTATGAATCATTTTTTCTTTAATACAGATAGGCCTATGTGTTTTTTTGTGTTTTCTTTTTTAAATAACATCACATAGATCGCACTGTCAGAGAGTTTGGGGATATCCACACATTATCTATACACATAAAACATGATATCAGAGTTTTAAAATCAAACATTTTAAAAGAGAACAATACATCACGGTTGTTTAAACCAATGAGCATTAAGCTGTGTCGTCAGCAAGTCGTTTCCCATCATGCTTTTGATCAGCGCAGTCGGTGGAGAGCAACTGCGCGCGACTGCAGAATCCGACACGTGCGCCTTGCGGTCGCGAGAGTTTTTTGACACACGTCAGCATGACATCAGAGCAAGGCGGACCGCATTCGGACACATTTCTAACCGGCATGCATCTCGCGCTGATCACCGGTGATCGGTTCTGCGCAGATTTTGCTCATCTCAAACAAGCCTAATTTCACATCCATAAGTGTAATTTTACTAATAAAAAGCCTCTCTTCTCAGTATTCCTTAAAGAATTTGAAAATTACTTTTCTACTATTCTAGTACTAATGGAAAGGCTTGATTTTTTACAGTCTATGGTTCTGCGCAGATTTTGCTCATCTCAAACAAGCCTATTATGGAAGCATGGTAGCAATATTCAATTTAAAAAGTAATATGCAAAATGACAATGCAATATGTAAAATGACAATGCATTTCTGTATTTAAATTTAGGCTACATTTTCTATTACATTTGCGCAACGCTTGGTGCAAAATGAAAATTCAATTATATAATTTACATTTGCCATTTAGTTTTAATATGTAAATTGAATACATATTTTAACGCTTTATAAGTTGCGAAATTAAAATTAAAATGTTAATCAGATATTAATAAATATAGGGTCACGGAATCTGATGGGTCAAATTCATAGAAGACCCAGCCTATTTTGGGTGAATGTGAAGCAGGTCAGGGGCTGGTGTGAGGGACCTAAAATATTCAGGTAGAGTGGGACATCAGGTTGAGTGGGACACGTAAGCTTTTGGGTTCTGTAAAGGGGTAATTTTGTAAGCCAATCACAACAATTGTTACTGTGTTGTAGCTGAATGTCGATATGAAATAAAGGTTGTGATAGGTGTGACATCACAGATGTGGTCAGGTTGTTATTTTTCAAATTGCTTGACTCCTGGGACCTCATGGTAAGCCACCCAGCAAGTGTAAATCTATTTTAGAATAATAAGGTTGATAATTCCGTCACTTATGATGTAACAATAAAACTTTTGCTTTTACAGACATTTATACTGTCTGTGTATTAGAGATGAAAAACAATGAGCATCTAACTGTTAAAAATATTTATGAAAATTAGATTCACAGCACTGTCCCACTCAACCTGACAGTGTTAGTTTGAGTGGGACAGTGCATTTCAGGTTGAGTGGGACAGTTTTGCATCCCTGTTTTTTTTAAGCAGACAAAAAGAAACCAAAAACAACCAAAGTGCATAAGCCTGCTGGTGTCCGCCCCAAAAAACTGCCGTTCTTCCCCTATAACAGTTCAGGGAACACTTCATTGGAATTGGGGTTGTATTTCTCATGTTCATTTTAACCATAAAATAGTGTCCCACTTTCCCTAACAAAGTGTCCCACTCAACCTGATTGCTTCCAGTTTGGTGAAGAGGGTGCCAGATGATGTTTAAAGATGAACAGTTTCATTTAACAGTTTAGTTAATAAATACATAAATTGGGAAATGTTCACCATAGTGGCCTTCATTACAATCTATTTAAACAAAACACATACAATTATAAAACATTCTAACTGATGTAGGTTGTTTAAAATGCAATTTACCAAAAAGTGTCCCACTACCTGACTTCACGGGGGTCAACTTCACGCAGTGATTGACAGGGCGGGAGGTGGCGGGGACGAGATTGGCTTGGAATGCATTTTCAATTTGCACATTGAATTTTGCTACATTCATTGCGGGACATTGAATACAAATGCAATCGTAAATGTCTTAACTGCGAGTGTAAATGCAAATAAGAAAAATAACATTTAAATGATCATTTTGCTACAGTTTTTGCTTGAACATGTTAAACATATCTAATAATTTCTGTAATAAATTTTAATTTTGAAACTTATAAAGGGTTAAAATTGTGTATTAAATGTAAATATTAAAACTAGTGTATGAAATGGCAAATGTAAATTATATCATTTCATTTTGCACCAAACGTTGCACAAATGAATGTAAAACTTTGACATGCCTTATGGACTGAAGTGCCTTTGCTTAAGTTATTTTATTTTATATTTATTTAAGTTTTTATTTTCTTTATCGAATTTTGTTCTATTTAACTGTTTAACTATGTTCTGCACACGAGTCTCCCAACGAGAGATTTTGTAAATTGTGTTTTGTAAATAAGTGTGTTTAATAAAAAAAAAAAAAAAGAAAAAAAAAAAAGAATGTAAATTCAAATACAGAAATGCATTGCCATTTTTACATAGGCCTATTGCATTGTCATTTTGCATATTACATTTCAAATTGAGTATCGCTACCCAAATGCTTTCAATTCATAGTATGCTGACAAAGTCTGACCATGAGTGTGTACGCATACCAACAACAACTTGTCCTGACTGAACATTTATATAAAAACATCCGCTTTTTGCGTAGCTATATTATACAAGAAGAAGAAGAAGAAAAAGCTGAAGCGAAGGAAATGAACACGTGATGCGTGATGACGTATGAGATCTAAATATGACGCAGATTGCTATCTGTTAGCTACGTTGTTTCCCTCCATCAACACTGAGCAGAGACAGAAAGTCAGCAAGTTGATGTCCTAAACTGACAACACCGGATTCACCTTTGCCATAAATACCGAGCCTTTCGAGCGAGAAACTCTTTATTGGACGTTTGGTTAAGGAATCACCGGATAATAAACGGTAAGACTGATTATATCCGCTTGTTAGATAAATTGCGTTTCAAACCCGATTGCTAGCAAGTTAGCATTTTTAGCGAGCCATGTGAATTTGAAAGTAGAAACTTTGCGTATGGCATTGGTGTATCTGTTTGGGGGACTAAATAAATCGGAAGAATTTTGACAAATGTTATATATATTAAATCGATTGATAGCAGGGCAGCTCGTTGACGCTTTAAATAAATGTCTTTGAAATAGAAACTTTAATGTTAGCACATGACGGCTAGCGTACCTTTCTTTTTCCTAGCTGCGTTGGTCCGCACTTGTTTGTACAGACTGGTTCGGTCAGGTTTAATCCGGCACAACCCAAAATATTTATGTAATGAAGTGTGTTGTCGAGGTGCAGTCATATGTCAATCATAGAACAATAAAGGAAATCTAATAACAATTCTCACAGGCCGTAAATTCACTTGCACATTAAATTTCTGGCGCCCAACGTTGCTGATAGGCATTACTTCTCTCATTAACAATAACAGACATGGAAAATTAGTTACCTTAATCTAGTAAATATTAAATACTATTTTACATTAATGGATACTATTGTGTATTATGAAAACAATGCAAACAAAGGTCTTGAATACATTGTTAATTTATTTATATTGCTGGCAACATTTTATATACAGAAAACCAATGTTTAAGATGTTTATAGTCGAATTTGATTTTGTCTTCTCTGAAATTGTTAAAAAACAAAAAGTCATTAACATGTTTGAAATATTACGATATAATTTTCGGATCCCTTGTTACCAATTAATGCCACATTTTGAATTATGTTATGCTATGGTCGCTACTTGTTGTCTTGAATTAACAATAAAAACATGGCAACTTTCTTTTCAGGGACACCTCATATGTAACTGTTTTGAAATGTATATTTGTGCTTTCACATTTCTCATGAAAGCTCATTTGTTTCTGTATGGATGTTTCCACAGTATGAAAATGTGAATTATGCAAAGGCAGTATTCATTTAAATACATGCTATGTCCATTTAGTCTTTGTGGTTGTGTAATATATATAAATGCTGCTAAATTTAATATATATATATATAGGCTATATATTGTAAAATATAAAGAATAAGTTGGGAGACTAAGTAGTATGTAAATCTAATTCTTTGAAAACATTTTAAAAATGGAACGGTTTATATTAAAAAGTATATTGTTTTATGTTTTGTATCATATTTGATACATCAGGCTAGCTTATATAGTGTCAAATAGTGAGAATATGGAGTATATATGAATACATGAGGCCCAAACTTGCAAAAAATATGCAATTTGCTGTTATTTGTATAGCAAAACATATCAATGCAATACAATAATGATTGAGAGACGTACAAATAAACATTATTTAAAACCCTGATGTATCATAATTGATATGTAACATAATTTTTTTCAAAAAAAAAATAAGCCTAAATGGGAAATCAAGTAAAAAGTGAAATGAGCTAATTTCAGTACTATGACACTCTTTGTAAGGCAGTCGACCTCACGCTTTTGTCACTTCCTAAGTTTTTATAAGACAATCAGACAGTAGGGCTGCCCCCAAATAGTCGACTAAATGTTAGTCGATATGAGGAGGGCTTGGTCGAATACATTTTCATTAGTCGGTTAGTTGCAAAAAAAAAAAAACGTGAAAAAATTACGCAATCAGGGGCTGCGCAGTCAGTGTATGACATGACATCAAAGCAACGAGAGATCAACGAGATCTCGTGCCTCGCGGTATACCAAAGCGCACTTGTGGGAGAGGTGTTTGGCTGATATCCATGCTGATGGCCATTGATGAGGAGGAGCATGCAGAAGAGAAGGATGAACTAAAAATGTACTTGGCAGATAAAACAAAGGTTGATTCGGGACCATTGGCATGGTGGCATAAAAATGAACATCGATATCCAAAGCTCGCTAAAGCAGCTAAACGCCTCCACTGTATCCCTTTCACATCCACTCCATCAGAGCGCATCTTTTCAAAGGCCGGCTTCATTGTGAACAAGTCGAGAAGCTCCCTTCTTCCCAACAATGTGGACAAGCTGGTGTTCCTCTCACATAATATGAAAAAAATAAAATCGAATTGAAAGCTTAGGTAAGAATGCTTAATTTCCTTTTTGTAGCGTTTCGGTTTCCTATCCGTTAGGCTATAAAAAAACGGGTATTTTTATAACCGGGTAGGTTATACAAATAAATAAATATTATTTTTATTTATTCGTTTTTATATAATGCAGAAGTTGTTTTTTTATTCTGTAAGAAAAATTAGTCTGATGTTTGCAATTTGTTTCAGGTCAAGACTCATCCGTCGTCTTAATGGCAGTTTGCGGCTTTGCTCTGATATTTTTGATTTGTATTAGTGTTCTTTAAATTAGCCTATTTGTTCCACATTTTGTCTTAAATATAGCCTAGTTGTTCTAAACAATTTAATCAAATACTTAGGCTGTTGATTTGTTTGCCGCTGCCTTTTTTATTCTAAGTTTTGGCGTTGTGCGATGTGCCATGTGCATTTATTAAATTGTTCGTTTTTGTTAATTTTCCTTTTGAACAATATAAAAATGATATTAATTTAATTTTCCACTGTATTTTTATACCAAACAGCGTTTTTGCTACAGTATTTTTTGCCTTCTTTTGTACTAGGCCTAAGTTACTAATAAGTTTATTTAATTTATTTTAAAGAACGAATTTTAGTTTATTTTATTCAAAACTGTTTCTTTTTTACATGTAACTGTTACAGTTTGTATTTTTGATAATAAATTATTAAAATGCACAGGCAGTCTGATTGCTGTTTTTATGTTATAATTAGCCTATAACGTGTCATAAGCGCTGTATACTTTAAACGCTTTACTATTCTGTTTTAAGCGCTTAATTTTCATTTTGAACGCGCTAATATCATGCTTTAGCATTTTCTGTCATATGGAAGTGTTAAACTTCAACTTGGACTATACCTTTCCTTGTATATACGCAAGTTTTTATATTAATATCATAAATGAACGATTATTCGACTAATCGCTAAAATGCAGGAGTGTTAGTCGACTAGGAATATCTTTAGTCGGGGGCAGCCCTATCAGACAGGCAATCATTCCCAGCAGTTATCCATAGCAGGTACACCTATCAGAAATATTTATTGCAACACTCAGCATTGTAGTGAACAAAAGAATGTTGTGACGCATAACCATTTAGGTATTTTGAATGGATTGATGTAAATGTAAACCAGCTGAGTGTGTTTTGCTGTGAGTGTTTTTTGCTATTCTAGACCTGAAAGCACTTCTCTTTTGTGTAGACATATGCAGGCTCTATAGCAGTGCAAGATGTTCAACAAATCTTTTGGTGCTCCCTTTGGGGGAGGTACAGGAGGATTTGGGACTTCTTCTACATTTGGGCAACAAAGTAAGTTAATATGTGTGCTGAAGTATTTCATGTTTCGAGAAATCAATAATTAATACGGTACAGAGACAAAGTAAGATTTTTTTTTTGCTACCTTTTTCATCAGATGCTGGCTTTGGAGCAACAGGGGGCTTTGGATCTTCAGCGTTTGGTACGGCAAACAACACAGGAGGAGGACTGTTCGGGACCACCCAGAACAAGCCAGGTAATGCAGAATCTTTAAATACTCAAAGAATTAATCACTTTAAGATTTAATTGAGTTGATATAGTGATTTAAAAAAATATATAAATAGCTTCTTATTGATGGATACGCTTGTATTTGAGACTTATCTAAGATTTATGCATTAATTTATTCAGTGTGGATGCAGATGCAACCTGCATGAACGCAGTGGTGTTACAAAACCAGTTCTCACTGATTTAAGCACTGCAGGTTAAGACAACGAGAATACTTTACTTTAAATGTTAGTCTTTTGCAAAATAGAGCGTGAATACATAGATGAATGGTGACTTGAGCTGTAATGGAACAAAATAATGTTTGCTGTTGAGTGAGTCATCTTAGAAGGGAATTTGCTGTGAGTCAAGTTGTGACTCGCTGAGAAGACTTATCTGAGACAGTGTCATTTGTCTTGAAATATTTGTGTTTCTCCTCAAGGTGGTCTCTTTGGCTCAAGCACTTTCAGTCAGCCCGTCACCTCCTCCACCAGTAGTGGGTTTGGGTTTGGTGCCCCTAGTGGCACATCAAACAGCCTTTTTGGAAGCACCAACACCGGAAGTGCAGGACTGTTTTCCCAGCAGAATAATGCCTTTGGTGCCAACAAACCAGCCTCGTTTGGCAGTAAGTTTCCTGCTGAATGTCTGTGTAGATGATAATTTTTTTTAATTAAAGTGTCTTGAATGAAAAGATTAGCTTGGAAACAACGCACTAAATAACTGTTTGAATTGCTTTGCAGCTTTTGGTACCAGCACCAGTAGCGGTGGATTGTTCGGGACAACCAACACAGCATCCAACCCATTTGGAGGAACGTCAGGCTCTTTGTTTGGGGCATCAAGTTTCACTGCTGCACCCCCTGGCACAACAATCAAATTCAATGTTCGTTTAGACATGATTCCACTTTTATATATATATTTTTTGTTTTGTTTTCTTTATGGATGCACTTTGAGCTACCTGTTTTTCATACAAGGTTTTTTTTTACCAAAATCTCTTGTTTTTTATTTTTTTTATTTTGTTTTGTTTTTTTACAGCCACCAACTGGTAGTGACACAATGGTAAAAGGTGGTGTGACAACCAGCATTAACACCAAACACCAGTGCATCACTGCAATGAAGGAATATGAGAACAAATCCTTAGAGGTAGGATGGATTCTCACTTTGTCGTAGTTTTAGTACGTGGCGAGCTACTTAAGAAATTTGTCAGGTGCTTTGAAAAGAAAGTGTCTGCAGAAAACAGAAAATGTGTAACAAACCTGTTGTCTAGAGTTTTGAGGATTTGGAGCCATGATAAAATATCTATACCTTTCTTTTCTTGATCTTAGGAATTGAGGTTTGAGGATTACCAGGCTGGAAGGAAGGGTCCTTCCAACCCTATGGCAGCTGGTACAGGTGGTCTCTTTGGACCGACAGCCGCAGCTACTCCCAGTACTGGCACTGGACTCTTTGGCTCCTCAGCTCCAAACACTGGCTTCAACTTCGGCCAGAACAAGACTTCATTCGGCACGAGTAAGTGGTTGTACCTTAAGAATTGGTTTGGTTTAGTTTTTTGTTGTTGTCTTGAATGTGTGTTAACTTCTTGCACTCCAGGCACCGGGGCATTTGGGACAACCACAGGAAGTTTGTTTGGCCAGCCGCAGCAGCAGCAACAGCAGCAACAACAGCAACAGCAGCAGCAGCAACAGCAGCAAGCTTCCAGTCTCTTCAAACCATTTGGCTCAGCCACCACCACCCAAAACAACACTTTCTCCTTCGGCAACACCAATACCATGGGCCAGCCCAACACCAGCACCATGGTGAGTTCCAGCAGATGTACTAAGTATCTGCAGTCTGCACTGATTTACTAAACTGATCTTATTAATCTAAAATCTGGTTAATTCTGTGTTTAATACATTAATTTCATTTCTAAGCAGGGGCTGTTTGGCAACACGGCTGCCTCTCAGGCCGGAGGACTTTTTGGAAACACTAACACGAGTACCGCCGCAGGCTTTGGCACAGGAATTTTCGGTCAAACTAACACCGGCTTTGGGAATGTGGGTACACAGGTGATTTCCGAAGAGGCTACAACTTAGCTGTTTTTTTTTCCAAGTCAATTTCCAGATTTTCACCATGTTACATTTTGTGCATTTTTTCAAAATGGTTAACTTGTGTCTTTATTTCACAGAATCTTTTTGGTAATAAGCCTGCTGGATTTGGCACCACCACCACTAGCACACCCTCCTTTGGCACAGGCACTGGTCTGTTTGCAAATAAGCCTACACTCACTCTAGGGGCTAACACGAACACCTCAACCTTTGGTGAGTCTTAATAATGAAGTTGTTTGATGTTAATGTTGCAATCAAATTTTGTTGTATCTGGTTGACATGATGCCCATCACTTTCACAACCAGTTCACTCCTAGATTTGATCTAGAAATTAAAATGCTAGTGTTTCTATTTTTTTGAAGGATTCGGTGCAACTGGTGCTGGTGGGGGTCTTTTTGGGAACAAAACTGCTGCAACAGGACTGGGAACAGGATTGGGAACTGGCTTCGGAGGAGGTATGTTTTAGGGTGCTAGTTTTTTTGTTTTTATGTCGTTTGTTACTGTGAGAATTAAAACAGGCCTTCTAAGTATTTATCTGTTTTTTCAGCTGTAGGGACTGGTCAGACGTCATTGTTTGGGAACAACCAGAACAAGCTGGGCTGCACCTTGGGGTCAATGGGCACCTTCGGGACTGGAGGCTTCAACACCGGAGCCAACACTCTGAATTTTGGTGCTCCTCAACAGCCTGTGGGTCAGTGCAAATGCTTCATAAATGATTTCATTCCCAAAACTGGTTTAAATCATGTTGATAAGTTAAGTAATGATAGGTATATTTCTTTGAGGTTTTGTAAAATAAATAACTGGTATACCGTGTTTTGTTCACAGCTCTGACTGACCCCAGTGCAGCAGCCGCTCAGCAGGCTGTCCTCCAGCAGCAGATCAATGCATTGGCCTACTCTCCTTTTGGAGACTCACCCCTCTTCAGAAACCCACTTTCGGACCCCAAAAAGAAGGAAGAGGTTTGATGTTTACAGTTTAGATGGTCCTTACATGTCTTTGTTGTAGGGCTGCAAAAGTTGGTGAAAACAATCTAATTGTGATTTGATTTGAAGATGTTTTTTAAAAAAAAAAATCCATTTTTGATATTGTTGTTTGTAGGGCTGCAAATTTGGCAAGAATTTGTGATTATACATCAATATGCCTAAAAAATAAAAACATTAATTTCTTCTTATTGCTAAATGAAAATAAAAAAATACTGTAAAAATAGTGTTTATGAAAGAATAGTTATATTTTGTTTTCCAACTAAAATGACATTTATTTTTGACTAAACAACAACAGGCAGCCCTTAACTTATCTTTTGTTGATAATAGGGGTGGCACGGTACATGAAAAAACATCCGAACCATTCGGTTCGCTTGTCTCGGTTCGGAGCGTGTGTGTGTCTCACGGTTCGACGCATGCGCAATGTAGCCTCGTGCCCGTATGTGACCTCAGACGTGTTTCCTTTTCGCGCGAAATAAGATGTGTGGACATACAAATGAGGCTTGTTCGACTTGAACCGGCGCTGCACAGAGCGATCGGTGAATGACATCAAAGTACCGTGAGCGCGACGGCTCCGTATGCTTTTCAATCAAACTCGAACACGCCTGTAAAAGTGGAGTATGGAGTGTCAGGTCACGTCACGCGGAGAAGTGGCAAGTGGGAGAGATAAGGAAGGCTAACCGGAGTTGGAGGATGCGCCAGCGTCGTATAAGTACGGTGTGTGGGAACATTTTGGATTTCATGTTATATGATATTTAAATATATAGCAGCTACAGTGGCACTTTAAGTTTAGATAAGAACTCCAGTCATATGTTTCCAAATACTGCACTTTAATTTCAAGTGAAAAAAGTGTATCCTCACTCTCAGGGAATAGAAGCATTGTTGATACTGTTTTTGTGTTGAGGTTGAACTTATGTTTCACTTTATGATTATGGCCTTTGCTATTGCTATAGCCTAATTATAGGCAATTATGTTTCATGTATTTTGACTTATTTAAAAGACAGAGTTTTAAGAGTTCCTCTCTTTTTCTTTTAAAAGATAACATTTTTGTAAGAGCTACACTTAAGTTGGCAGTTTGATAAATGCAAGTTAATTTTTAATCTTTGTGTGCTAAAAATGCACATAAGTTCCTGTGATACACATTCTACTTTTTTTTGCCAAATAAACGAAAAGCATGTCATCAATGTCTTCTCTCTTGCTGTATTCAAAATCTCACCTACCTCTCCTCGGAGATGGTCCCAATAATGTGCTTAAAGTCAAGTCAAATTCAGTTTGTGCATGATATAACATTTTTATTAATACTGTATCCTAAATAGTGGATAATTAAGCTATCATATGCTGAAGTACATTTCTGGAGTGTTGAAGATTAAAAGAAAAAATAACAACAAGAACCGAAAACCGTGACCCTAAAACCGTGATACAAACCGAACCGTGGGTTTTGTGAACCGTGCCACCCCTAGTTGATAAGCACTTCTCATTACAAGTTTGGGAAGATGGTTGGCGTATGTTGCATTCCCAATCGACCGTTCGCAAAGACCCGCCCCCTTTAGTTACTGTTGCTATGTCTGACAAGCCACGCCTCTCTCATGCCACACCATGTTCTCACGCAGTGAAAAATACATCACGGAGCAAAGAGGACACTGACAACTCGCTGACAGACGGGACAGACCAGGTTACTTTTGATATGAAACAGTCTCAACTTTCAAATTTGGTCGTCATTTAAAAAAAAAAAGTAATTTAAACAAATACCGTTTTGTGGCTCTTTAATGTGTCTGACAGATCGCTGTATAGCCTCAGTTAAAGCTGCTCGTGAACCGATCATCTCTTCCTTCTAGTTAATTTATACCATCAAATAAACATGAATTAACATCAGAAGGAATGTTGTTTTAGCCGCGGATAGACGTCAATGCACTCCGTTTTTCAAGTTCAAATCCTCCAACGTTAATCTACTAACTCTCCTGACTGCTTTGTCGTCCAAAAATGGCGGATGGCGGATTATGATTGGTCAGATCGTCTGTCAATCAAACTCCCTGCGAAGGGTCAATTGCATGTTAAAGCGACCCAAACTCAGAGCATATGCAGAGATGGAGTTTGTGTGGAGCAGCATTTACTGTGAACCATGGAAAAAGAATGCAATGTTCACTCGCAATTTTAGTTTTCTTTAGATTAATTATGCTGCCCTACTTTTATTGAGCCACTCACTAATTTAATAAAACATCAGAGACCACTGGTTTTTAACCATTTGGCACAGTATATGCACTGCTAATATATCTTCTCTTTCATTAGCGTCTCAAGCCCACAAATCCAGCTGCCCAGAAAGCCCTGACTACCCCTACTCAATACAAACTGACCCCTCGTCCTGCCACCCGTGTGCGTCCCAAAGCTCTTTCCTCCTCTGGCTCCTCCAAATCTCAGCTCTTCGATGGGCTTGATGATGATGAACCCTCTCTTAACAATGGAGCCTTCATGCCTAGGTAAGAGCCTGACGTCATAACTATAGCTACACTTATTGCACGTGTAGGTCACAAGATGTAGTGCACTAACTAAAGTGTTCCTGTCTGCATTTTAGGAAGAGCATAAAGAAGCTTGTGTTGAAGAACTTGAATAACAGCAGTCTGTATAACAACTCTGTGAACAGAGAGGTTGATGATTTAGCTTCCCCTTCAGAGTACCCACAGAATGGACTCGGGTGAGTTGTCACTAGTTCTCAACCGTTTTGATGTGAAGTAATATTTGGCAGTCATTAACTTAGGAAAACATTAAATTTGTGGTTGCCTCTTTAATCTGTCACACTTTTCAGTCTGAGTATGGATGATGGAGAGACTAGAGAAGTCACTATGGAGAGAAGTGGGGAGGATGATCTAGAGGTTTCCAAGTTCTACACCAACCCGATCACCAAACCCATTCCACACGGCCAGCCAAGCCCCTTGCTACAGGACACCATCTCGGAGTTCAACATGCGGGGAACTGCCAGTCATCGCAATGGCTTGGAGGCCAGCAGTGAGGAGATCTCTCTGGCTGAGGATTCCATTCAGGAGGAAAGAGATGAGGAGCTGGAGGCTCAGAAACCTCCTCACCCAGCTGGTACGCTTGTCTCAGTTGATGTTCCTTAAAACATACAATGTGTTTGATGGGCTAGAAATCTTATTCTAATCTATCTTATTCTGACCTCTTTCAGGTATAGTTCTTTGCCGTGTAGGCTACTACACCATCCCATCCATGGAAGAGCTGGGAAAGATGTTGAATGAAAACGGGGAGTGTATTTTGGAGAACTTCACTGTTGGCAGAAAGGGTAAAACTATTGCTTGAAGCATCACCATGCAAAAGAACAAATGATATTCCAAGTAGCCCACCAGTGGAGCATGACATAACAATGTTTTGTTGTTGTGGTTTTGCAGGCTATGGGTCCGTTTTCTTCTCTGGTGAGGTGAATCTTACCAACATGAACCTGGATGAGATTGTGTACTTCCGGCGTAAGGAGATAATCGTGTACCCTGATGACAAAGACAAGCCTCCTGTTGGAGAGGGACTAAACAGGTAATCTCAGGATTCAACATTGCTAGTGTTTCACTTGCATTTGTGACTTTAAAATAGATGTTCAAACTGTAAATGTATTTTGAAGCGTGCTGCATGTGTGTGACTTAAAGGGCTCCCTGTGGGTCCTTGAAATGTTAATTTAGTTTTTTGAAATCTAAGGTCATAAAAATTCTTAAATGGTAAAACAAAAGTCTTGATTATCTATTTAATTGGTCTTAAATTTTGGAATGGAAAAACAGAAATCAAGATACAGCCTACTAGTGTTGTCAAAAATATCGATATTTAATGCCCGCTTTAAATGTTTAATCTTCGATATTTAATGCCCGCTTTAAATGTTTAATCTTATTATTATACATTACTGACTCTCTATCCTCCAATTTGATACTGTTAAGTGCTTTTTTGTTACAGTATATTTTAATCTTTGATAACAGTAGGTAATAAAAATACATCATGTTAGCTCTGGTCCAATTAAAAAATTTAAACAAATAGAACTCAGGACATTTTTGTTCATGTAAATTATACATCATTGTCATGTTCTAGACTTATATTTAGCTTTAAATAAAAAAAATACCCCCTTAATATTGTGGCAGTTTTTTCTCCGTGGTATCGAATATCGATATTTTTCAAGGTATCGTATCGAAGTTAGAAATTCTAGTATCGTGACAACACTACAGCCTACTGTGATTATTAAACTTCAAAAGGCTATGATTTCATTAAATAAATTCAAAGTAAAAACGTGATGCTGTTGCCCATTCTACAGGTTCTCGGTATTCATAGATTGCGAAATGTTCTGAAACTGTGTATTTATGGCAATTAGATTTAAAAAAATTTTTTTATACAAGCCTACAAGTAATTTAGCTGTTAAAATTAACACATTAAATTTGCAATAAATAGTTTTTCTCAGTTTAACACGTTACAAATATTGAATGCAATTAACGAATCATCCTTTTTTTTCTGTTGTCCTTTGGCTGCTCTACTACAGTATATGATTACGCTATCTTACATTCAAATGCTATTAAACGATTCAAGCACGATAAGACGCAAAAAAGAGCTCAAATCTGTATTGGTGCGCTGAAGACCCAAAGACTATGTGCCTGTACCGCATTGAGTTCTCTTTCAAGAAGAATGTAAAGAGAATGAATAAAAAGAGTGTAAAGAGTTGTCTGAAAAAATAAGTGTCAGATCCATTTCATGTCTTAAAGTGACAGCAGCCTAATAAACCTGCTGCTGTCTGTCATTGATGTTAATAAAATAACAAAAGACAGAGAAAATCACACACTGCCTCTTGACTGAATAACTTTTGTAGCTTTAATATGGTAAATGGACTGCATTTATATAGCGCTTTCACAGACCCAATGGCCACCAAAGCGCTTTACAATTTGCCTCACATTCACCCATTCACTCACTCATTCATACACCGACAGACTAATCTATATTCAATTTATAGATTATAAATATTATAATATTACCAAACTATATTCTAATCTAATATGGACTAATCTATATTCAATTTATAATTTATGCAGTGAAGACTGCAGTGTTTGATTATTCAGTTTCTGTATGTACCTCAGTAACCTGTTAGACCTACCTGACAATCTTAAAGCATTGTTTACAACTAAAACACAAAAAACATTTTGTGCATTTTATTAGGGCTGGCAAAAATCTGAATCCGTGTGTGCCAGTTATAAAAAAAAACCTTGGGGTTGAACCCTGATATATTAAAGGCACAGCTAAATGTGACATTTATTACAATTGGTTTATGTGAAGATAGTTTTAAGTTCACTTAAATTAAAAGTTTTTTTTTTTAAAGCCAACTAAATGTTAAAATTGGTATCTTTCAATTATACTATAATGTTGAATGGCTAAAAAAAAAGGTTCAGTATCAGTGATACTAGACTACTAGTGCTTAGTAAAAAGATGCCATTAAACAGATATTTTAAAGATACCATATTTGTTGTTTCTACAATATTTTGGGGAGTCAATGTGAATGTATTACAATATAAAAATATATTGAATAAAATAAAAAGATTTAAATCACATTTTTCGAATCTGGATCGGTTTTGCATCCTCCTCAGCCACTTTTGTCACTGTCTTTGAAACAGCACTTCTCCTTATTAGTTGAACATAACATTGTTTTCTGTTACATGCAGACGTGCTGAAGTGACTCTAGATGGTGTGTGGCCCAATGACAAGACAACGTGCTGCCAGATCAAGAGTCTAGAGAGGCTGAATGAGATGAACTACGAGGGCCGGCTCGAGGCAGCCTCGCGCAAACAAGGTGCACGCTTCTTGGAGTACCGACCTGAAACTGGATCCTGGGTCTTTGAGGTATGAGCGCCTACACCAAGTGCTCCACTTTGCATCATTTTATTTTCTGACCTGGAGTAGTTATCTGTTGTCATGTATAATAAATTGTGAGAATGTAACTGAAATCTCCTTTTACAGGTGGCCCACTTCTCAAAGTATGGCCTGCAGGATTCTGATGAAGAAGAGGAAGCCCCCCCGGCCAAGCTGGACCTGAAGAAGCTGAAAACCGGGGGCCCCCTTGGGATCTCACAGCTTCCACTGACCCAGCAGCAGATGGCGCCACAGGCTCAGGTAGACTGAGGAACGCACCGAGTCTGACACACATTGGTCTCCGGGGGCCACTCAAGTTCACTCATACCTGCTGTGCCCCCCCACAGTCCAGATCTACACACTAGCAGCGGGGAGAGAGCAAAGAGTTTTAGAGGTTCAAATGCTTTTCAGCTGTGATGCAAAGAGATCGGAAGTTATTGAAATGCTGTGCACATATTTTAAATATTAAGTTTACAAAGGAAGTTCATATAACAAAGGGAGTTGCCTTTTATCTAATATTTATAGTTTGTAAAGCTGACTGTTCCCCTTAGCAGTTGAAATTAGAAGGTGCTTTGAGTGTAAAGACTAGACATCTTAGACTAAAGACTTACATTTTTCAGTGGAATATTATTTGTTACACTTGCGTGAATGAAACTTTTACTTTCAAACACAATAAAAAAAGGGTGATTCTGAATGTGTTTTAAGTGGAATAAGACGCAGCCAATCATTATTATTAGTGTATTTAATTATGCTTGGTTTCTTTTATCGTTGCCAAAATATAAAGTATATTTGTAGAACACGGGCAAAGAATTTGCTTGACCAGATGTATTTTAGCAGGTGATTTGAGTAACATTACATGCAATGATTAAAAGTGTGTCTGATCTGAGATATTCTACAGATATGAGCCTGTGGGCTTTCAGAATGTTTTATTTTGAAGTATAGCAGTGAAACATAAAATGTATGAAAGACAGTGTGTGGATCTTTGATTTTGTCATGCATTTCATTGACAAATAAAAGTACAATGAAGATGAAAATGTTTGTGTCAGGACATTTAATGGGTACACAATGCTTCATAGCGATGTTTTGATTTGGCAGCAACTAGATCCTCGATGCCTGCCAAAGTATTTGGTAAAAATATGTTAACGGTCTGTCAGCATCAGTTTAATGATGATGCAAAACAATACTCTGCACTCGGATCAAGAACAAAGACTTGATTGATCTCTTTGTGTGCATACGTGTAGAGTACTGCAGTACTTGAGCTGCTCAGCCGTGTGTCGGAGTTGGACAGTGACATGGCCGACATTACTCAAGAGCACCCCGTGGACAGTGTTTTGGGTGAGGAGGATGGAGAGAGAACTTCATTGGAGGAGAACAAGCTGAGATCTGAGACTCCTGTTGAGCATGAGCCCGTGTCTGCATCCAGCCAGATTGCTTCCTCAATGGGCATCAACCCTCATACCTTACAGGTAGCGTGCATGTAATTGAGTCATCGATTGCAAATGTTGCGTTCTGATATTTTAGTAACGTTGATTTGTGTTCCACACAGATTATGAAGGCCTCTCTCTTTGCAGAGGATGATGAATGTGACTTGTTTCAAGAGCATGGTTCTTCAAAGCTCATAATGGATGTGGCTTCCCCCAAAGTTTTGCTTTCTGGACCTGGTCGGCCATCAAGTATGCCACTTATTCATTAAATGCAGTTTACATACATTACCGGTCAAAGGTTTTGGAATAATTCATAGTTAATAATGTGTTTAAATGAAATCTCTTATGCTCGCCAATGCTGCATTTGTTTGATTAAAAATGTATATTTTAAAAGTTTGATTTATTATTGTGATGGCAAAGCTGAATTTTTAGCAACCATTATTCCCGTCCTTTAGGTTCAAATGATTCTTCAGAAATCATTCTAATATGTTGATTTGGTGCACAATTATATTCTCATATTATTGGTACTCTATTGTAAATTCACTATATTAGTTTTTACTGTAAATGCAGAATTGGTGAGCATTCGAAACTTCTTTCAAAAACATAAAGAAATATTTTCTCATGTACTGCAGAGCTGCCAACTCTCACGCTTTGGGCGTGAGACACCCGCATTTGATTGGTTTCACACGCCACACCCCCGATTTCTCATGCTGAAGTGTCAACCCGGTTGGTCAAATGCCAGCAAGATGAGTTTATCTATATATCTACCTGTTGAGCCACTCGTGATTGACTAGTTAAAATCTCCCGGAATCTAGAGCGCGCACGGCAGAGAGGGAAAGCGAGCAAGAGACCTTGCGTTTGCAGGGAGCATCAACAAAGTTGGAGAAGTCTCACTCCAAGCTAAACTCAAAAGTTGGCAGCTATGGAACTGTACCTGTGCAAAGTGCATTTCTTTGAACATGTCTGATATTACGGCTTTTCCATTGCAGTCGGAGCCCTGTTACAAACAAAGTTCACCTCAGGTGGAGGGCTTTTTCCCCAGTTCCCAGAGGCTCCTTTTGGTGGAATACCTCAGAAGCTTAGCAAGTCACTTGTGTCTGAAGCCCCATGGCCATCATTGGGTCCATCCTTCCTGTTGCCGGCCCCTCCTCCAGAACCTACGCTTAGGACCGTCGGGGCCCGTAGGCTAGGTGGGCCAGTGCCTCTGGAGGGCTCCGTAACTGTAGGGAAAGGCCGTTTACTGATGGACGCGGCTCTGTTCAGAGGCCGGTCTTTCAGAGTGGGCTGGGGTCCCAACTGGACACTGGTGCACTGTGGAGATCAACTTAGTGTCACAGAAACAATGAAGGAGCAGGCAGCAGAGAGCATGGGTTTTGGCTTCTTACCCAAACCAACCAAAAGCAAACAGTAAGTTTAACTTCTTCATAGTTTATCATCGCAAATAAAACATGACAGAATTTTTCTCAAAGTAATTTTCCCATATTTGCATCATACCAGGATCACTGAAAGTCTGTTTAAGGTGCGTATGGAGCAGGTGGTCGGCCTGGAGCACAAGCAGTCAGGTGAGAGCCTTGCTCTTTACCACAGGCCACTGGAGATCAGTCTAAAGTACAGCACAATCAACATAGAGGACTCCTGTCCTTTCATTCAGCCTGCGAGAGGAGTGGACGCTCTGCATGGTTATGCAGAATGGATTGTGGAGTTCAACAAAGATACAGGTGGAGGGGATGGTATGATATTTTTTTTAGTATCGTGTGTGTGTGTGTATATATATATATATATATATATATATATATATATATATATATATATATATATATATATATATATATATATATATATATATATATATATATATATATATATATATATATATATATATATATTAGGGATGCAACGGTACACGGTAAAATCCCGGACCGTTCGGTCAGCCCTGCACGGGACAATCTACCCTCGTGTCCCGCGGGACTTCGGTTTTGCCATTGAGTTCGCGCTGATCCTTTTAGTTTTTGCTTTAAGCCTTGTTTATACTCGACGCGTCCGCACGAGCGCGAGTCTCCGCTGACTGCGCGCGCACCTCTTCAAACGGACGAGGCGTTTATACTTGACGCGCTCGCCGTTGTGCTATTCTGTGAAACGACAGGGGGCGACCTGTCGAGGAGTAATTCTCTTCTAAACCACCAGGAATCAGCAGTGAAGAAGTAGTTTGCCGTTTATTAGTAGTTTATTAATTGCTGATTCATAAAAGAGTAATAAATGCAGTAGGTTTATTGTAGCCTACTTTCACTGCATGTAAACTAGTTAAACAATTGAAGCCTGAGTGTTTAAACCTTAATTTCATCAGCAGGGCTTACTTCTGTTATTGTAGGCTTATTTTGTAAATGTAACCAATTACTTTAGACAAGTGCAAACTGGGTGCTTAATGCAAATGTGTTCCTATTCACAAAATGAGAGGCTTTTATGGTCGCCCATCAATGCAAATGTCTCTGTGTATAGAAGGATCATAAACATGCTGGTACAGACGTACCAGTTCGGCCTGATTCGGCTCGAAGTCGTTCATCTTCACAGAAACACAGAAAGATAACCGGTGCATTGGGATTCCATACACATTGATGTTCTTCCTACTGTGACATTCTGTTTATGCTCATAAGAAAAATAAAACATATTTTTGGGATGAAATAGCAGTCTCTTTCTGCACAAAACATGTACCGAAACCGAACCGAGACAGTGGCCCAAAAACCCAGGTACGGACCGTACCGTGGGCTATCTGTACCGTTGCACCCCTAATATATATATATATATATATATATATCACATCACAATTTGGGCTCAGTAAGTGTTTTTTATTAATCAAAAGTGACGAATCATTTAGTGTTATAAAATTTCATGTAGTTCTGTTTCTATACTTTATTCATCAAAGGGTCCTGAAAAAAATTGGGTTTCCACCAATATATTAAGTAGCACAACTGTTTCCAACATTGATAATAAGAGATGTTTCTTGAGCTCCGAAACAGCATATTAGAATGATTTTTGAAGAATCGTGTGACACTGAAAGACTGGAGTAAGGATGCTGAAAATCATCTTAATTATATAAAAGCATATTATATCATAAATAATTTTGATCTTCATCATTAGCTGGCCTGGCCCATTGGCAGCAAATTTGGACTTTGTGTGCTGCCCTGTGGGGTCGTCTTGGTGACCGAGATGTGGAGACTGAGCAATACTCGGGCTACCAGCAGCAGCTTGAGAGGCGGAGGAGCTTCTCACACTGGCTCTCTGTAAGTGCAGCCGAGTGTATAGAGGAGGAGGTGGGCCGGGCTCTTCAGCGCAACCACGCTGAGGCTGTTTTCAGTTACCTTACCGGCCACTGCATAAGCAAGGCCTGCAAACTGTCCCAGAAGAGTGGTGAGTGTACACTATTTTTTCTGAATGCAGTCAAGCTGCATGCTGTACAGTAGCATTAGTGGTTCTAACAAAGGCTGTGTGTCTTTATAGGGGACCATCGCCTTTCACTGATGTTGTCTCAGGCTGTGGGCTCTCAGTTTTGTAGAGATCTACTGGCTCTGCAGCTCACTGACTGGAACAGGATGCAGACAGACTCCTTCATAGAAGAGGAGAGGCTGCGAATCGTTGCTTTGCTTGCAGGCAAACCAGTAAGTAAAAGTTTGTACAGTACAGCAGTTTGTAAATTTACAGCAGTACAAAAGCGCAGCAGTTTGTAAATTTAATGTGTGAGGCTTCCAGTTGGTTTTAGTTGTACAAAACAGCCTATGAATTCTTTTTTACAATGTTATTTTAATTTACACTCACCAGCCACTTTATTAGGTACACCTTGTAGTACCAGGTTGGACCACCTTTTTTCTTTGGATCTGCTTTAAGTCTTTGTGGCATAGATTCAACTAGGTCCTGGAAACATTCCTCAGAGATTTTGGTCCACATTGACATGATAGCATCACGCAGTTGCTGCAGATTTGTCGAGTGAATCTCCCGTTCCACCACATCCCAAAGATGCTCTATTGGATTGAGATTTGGTGACAGTGGAGGCCATTTGAGTAAAGTGAACTCATTAGCTACGCTTACATGCAACCAAATAATCCTTTAGTAATCGGATTGACGGCTCAATCGGACTGAAAAGCCTTCATTTAAACACCTTAATCAATCCGATTGAGCTCGATCCGAACGAAGTTTCGATTGGATTGAAAGGGATGGTTTATTCCTTTTCTAATCCGATCGAGAGAACATGTAAACACTTAATCGGATTGAAAACTGAAACTGAAATGCACATGTACAATGACGTTGAAATAGCGCAATGACATATGACGTGCTGAACGTGCTGGTCTTCCTGTTGAATAAACTGTCATATAAATGAGTGTCCCGTCATTTTGAAATTCTCCTTTCACTCCGCGTCTGTGAAGTGGAGCAGGACAACGTCCCACCAGTCCTTGTTTCGGATTCTCATCCACAGACGAGTGGTTTTGGGCGTGGGGAGGGGCATTTTTACTGTGTGATAAATAAGCAGCACGGCATAACAGTTCATATGCCCATTGTCTCCAAATTATGGCCAGAAATGAATGAAATATTTAAAACAAATAAAGAACCAATGTTGGAATGCGCAAACAGCAGGAAACTCTCATATTCGTGCAGTGTGTGCATGTCAAAAAATCTATTCCTGATTTGAAGCTTGTGACATATAAATGAGCACATCAACCCAATCACATGTTTAGCGTTCACGTAAACACTATGTTCGGATTCGTCAATCGGAATGAATTCAATCCGATTGAAACAAAAGTTGTGCATGTAAACAGCCATTGTCATGTTCAAGAAACCAGTTTGAGATGATTTGAGTTTAGTGACATGCCGCGTTATCCTGCTGGAAGTAGCCATCAGAAGATGGGTACACTGTGGTCATAAATGGATGGACATGGTCAGCAACAATACTCATGTTAGCTGTGGCGTTCAAACGATGGTTCTATGGGGCCCAAAAAATGCTGAGAAAATATCCCCCTTACCATTACAACGCCAGCACCAGCCTGAACCGTTGATGCAAGGCAGGATGGATCCATGCTTTCATGTTGTTTACGCCTAATTTTGACCCCCATCTGAATGTCGCAGCAGGGTCAAGACTCATCAGACCAAGCAACAGTTTTCCAATCTTTTGTCTAATTTTGGTGAGCCTGTGTGAATTGTAGCTTCGGTTTCCTGTTCTCTTTGACAGGAGTGACACCGGTGTGTGTTCTGCTGCTGTAGTCTACTTCAAGGTTCAACGTTTTGTGTGTTCAGAGATGCTCTTCTGCAGACCTCAGTTGTAACGAGTGCTTATTTTGAGTAACTGTTGCATTTCTATCAGCTTGAACCAGTCTGGTCATTCTCCTATGACTTCTGGCATCAACAAGGCAATTTCGTCCACAGAACTGCCACATTTTCTGACCATTCTCTGTAAACCGTAGAGATGGTTGTGCATCAAAATCCCAGTAGATCAGCTGTTTCTGAAATACTCAGACCAGCCCGTCACACACCAACAACCATGCCACGTTCAAAGTCACTTCAATCACATTTCTTTCCCATTCAGTTGAACAGGTGTACCTAATAAAGTGTCTGGTGAGTGTATTGTCATAATTATAAACGCACTGGTTTATAGCACATAGTTTTACCCTTTACCGCACTTTATTCGTCTAGTTATTTACCTATAGTGGCTAATGAATCTGAAGTCTCGCACATTCACAGAATTGATCTTACTTCTGCGTTGAAAAATAAGGTGGATATGGTTTAGTGATTTGTAATAAATATCGAAATAAAATCGATATCATGATGTAGCTTAGTGTGATTATCAAATGTGTGTAATTTATGTGCTACCGGCTCCAGAGTGGCACTGCTCATCCACATGCGTAACAACAGCCCACGACACAGTGCTTCAGCTTCTCAGAACAGCTTGGTGAAGCAAGCCAATCTGAGACGCCCAAAACACCAGTCCACGGATGCAGATTTTCACTCTGAAACCGGCAATGCATGCATCCATTTGCTGACAACCCATCCAAATAAAAACCTGATGGATTAATGTTTGAAAATAAAGAAATTATGAGAATAAATGTAAATAGTAATATTTAGTAAAATTGTAAATATTAGTATTGTAATAATTTTAGAGTTGTATTTTAAAGGACAACTCTAAAATTACAAGACTAATATTTACATCTTAATTTCTTTGTAGTAAATATTCAATTTCATTTGCAGTACAGCAGTTAACATATTAGTGCATTTCTTTTTTGTTTCATATGTTTAATAATAATCACTATTATTATTATTATTTACACTGAATTGGTCAAAAACTGTGAAAAACAAATAATTTCCCCCATTTGTTTAATTTATATGCGTTTTACTCTCCCTCAAAAACCACCCCACTTGTTCTGGAGTGATTCATTCTTTCCAAATATACTGTAGCTATTCAAGTCATCTGGTAAACATTCCAGTATTTTTATTGCAATATATTATATAGTGCAGAAAGGTAAAGCCTTTTCGTACAGCCCTAATTTGTCATTTATTTCAATAAAGGTGTGGCAGTCAACAGACAGCGTTATAAACGTGTGCTCCGAGCTTGACTGGAAGCGGTGTGTTGCTGTTCATCTCTGGTACATGCTGCCTCCCACTGCCTCTGTAGCTGATGCTCTCGCCAAATACGAGTCTGCATTTCAGGTACCTCACATCACACAATTTTTTAAAGCAATTTTAGTTTATCTTTGACACAAGTATAACATTTCCTAATTGCACAACCGTTCAAAAGTTTGAGGTCGGGAGGATTTTTTGGGGGCTGTATTCACCAAGGCTGTATTTATTTGATCACAAATACAGTAAAACAGTAATATTGTGAAATGGTATTACAATTTTAAAAGGCTTTTTATTTATTTATTGTATATTAAAATATCTGAATCTTAATATGCTGCTTTGGTGCTCAAGAAACATTTATTCTTAAGATTAGCTATGTTACCAAGTTGCAAATTTAACTGGTTTTTAACTCATTAACTTGTTTCCTTCGTAATTTATGCACGTCATCTTACCAGATACGTTTTTTTTGTAAGATTTTTGATTCATCCTTGCTGAATAAATGTATTTTTTGTATGTTTTTTTTTATCTTACTGAACCCCAAACTTTTGAACAAGTTGTTGTTTTAAACATTTTTGAATGTTTTTTTTGAAGAAATGTATTTACTTCCACTATAATTACTTACCATGGCAACTATGGTCACAACAAGACGCTAGCTTGCTTAAAGACCATGTTTTAGCACCTTTCTGTTGAGAGATGCCACTGATTCTTGATCAACTGTGTAAGGACGTTAAAGGGATAGTTCACTCCAAAATTGTAATTCTGTCAATGACTCACCATGTCATTCCAAACCCATAAGACTCGTTCTTTGAAACGCAAGTTATTTTTAATGTAATCTGAGAGCTTTCTGTCCCTCCATTGACAGTACACAATTACCAATTTGATGCTTCAAAAAATTCATAGAGATCGTAAAACTAATTGAGGGGTTTAGTCCCCTGAAGAGACATTATAGATTTATGTTGAGCAGATTTAATTTAGGCTTTTGTTCACATAAAAACATTTATCAACTCACACATCAGTTGTGGTAAACGGAAGCTCAAGCATGTTCGCTTGACGTGCGAGAACCAATGAGGGTCATTTTCGTGTTACACAGCACGTTTGAGCTTCTGCAAGAACCATTTAAGCTTTCCGCAAGAACCAATGAAAGCGTGTATGGTTGAGCTTCTGTTTATGTTAGCTGGTTTATGTGAATGAAAGCCGCCCTAAATTCAATCTGTTCATAATATAAAGCTATCATGTCCATTCAGGAAATTTGGACTAAACCACTTGATTTTATATGGATTAGTTTTACGATCTGTTTATGAACTTTGAGGCAACAAAGTGGTAGTTGCGTGTACTGTAAATGGCAGAACAGAATTCTCTGAAATTTATTTATGTTTCAAAGATGAGCAAAGTCTTATGGGTTTGGAACCACATGAGGGTGAGTAGTTGATGGCATTTTGTTTTTTTTTTCACTTGGGTGAACTAACCCTTTAAGAGTATGTGAATAAATTATATATTTTAAAATGCTGTATTTGTATGCTTTTCAGGGTTCAGAGGAAGTGAAAAGGTATGCTTGCCCTCCTTTACCTCCCTATGTAGATGAACTCGAGTTGTTGGGTTTGGATGAAGAGATGGATGAGACTGAATCCAAAAAGCCACTCTATGACATCTGCTTCCACCTACTTAAACTTTACAGTGACAGGTTCGTAATCACGTCCTCTTTGATTCCTGTTTTTTCTTTGATGGTGATGTCCATAGTCTGTCTATGTATGCAGGCTGATTTTGCTCTTATACTATTTTCCCTCTCATAAGGCATTACAGCCTACAACAGCTACTTGATCCCAGCACAGTAACTGCTGATCATCTGGATTACCGGCTGTGCTGGCACCTGTGGAACGTGTTGCAGGCTCTTAACTACAATCACCTGTCCACCTCATGCCAGGGCTTGCTGCACACCAGCTATGCTGCCCAGCTGGAGAGTGCGGGATTTTGGGAGATGGCTATCTTCGTGCTGCTGCACATACCTGACTCTGGGTAAACGACAGCTCTATTGTGTACTCATTTAGTTTGTGATAGTTTTTATATTAGGATGAGTTGAGTGACTGTACGTGATAGTGTTGTCAAATGTACCGACTTCGGTACCAAGTTGGTACTGAATTTTTAAAAATGTGACTGTACCAGCATTTCGCTCTAGCATTTTGAGCACTGTTGAACAGATTCTTAAACGCCTCTCATTGGCCATTGTTAATTCGCTCAACATGCATGTCTCTGATTGGCCATTGTGTTCACTTGCTCAACATCTGCCTGATTGGCTACAATGATCAATGCTTCAAAAACATGTTGTACATCTTCGCCAAGCGCTTACACAGATATACACATGAGCGTTTAAAAAACAGGTGTCTATCAGCGGATCCCTAATATAACAGCTGATAGACTGATCCACTGATAGATCCGCCTGCTTTTAAACGCCCCTGTGTGTATCTAAGCGCTTGGTGAAGACCGTCAAAGACATCAATTTACAACATGTTTTTGTAGCGTTGATCATTGTAGCCAATCACAGACATATATGTTGAGCGTGTGAACACAACGCCCAATCAGAGGTGTTTAAGAATCCGTTCAAGAGCGCTTAGTTTTTTAAATTTCAGTACCGATTTGGTACCAAAGTCGGTACTTTTGACAATACTAGTAGTACATGAGATGATTCCTATTTTATGTTATTGTGTGCAGACGTAGAGAGAGTGCAGTGCGGGAGATGCTCAACTTACACTGCCCCCTTGAGGAGACAGAAGAGTCAATGGAGAAGGAGCAATTTCTTACGGAAAAGTTGCTGATCCCCATCCAGTGGATCCATCAGGCCAAGGCCATCCGTGCCTGCAGAGAGGGAGATAAACATCGTGAAGCCTTGCACCTTTACAAGGCCGGCCACTGGAATCACTGCCATCGGCTGGTCATCCAGCACCTGGCCTCAGGTTAGAATAAGCCAAAAACACACACAAACTATTAATGCCTCAAATACGTTTTGTGTGTGCGACAATATGAACAACGCTTATTCATTTTGGCTGCCATTTCTACCTAGTATTCACACTGGCCCTTTACAGTGCAACTTGCTTGTACAGTCAGTCACACTACACTTTTCGTCCCATTGACTTCTATTCATATACATTGCAAACGCAGGATACGGGAAACGGGCGCATTAAATAATCGGGTTTGGTTAACTCCTCTGTGAATTTGCATCACGTGAAGACGTGTGACCGCTTAAAGATGAATCCGTGATGACATGACCTCAGAAACTTTGAAGCTACAGGTTTGTAGCGTTGCAGAAAAGTAGATTTTTTTTTTTTTAACATATTGGATTTGTTGAATTTATGTTTCTAAAAAAGATGCCGCAGAGTGTAACGTCACATGACTGTTGCAGTCTCTGAAAAAAGCTGCATGTTCAAAGTCTCGTGTGACCATCTCATAAGAAGCTTTGTCGCTGAGCCTTTTTTTCCCCTTTCACACACTGAAGAGACAAAAAACTGAAAACTTTCAACCTTTTCATCAACTCAATCTTTTGAAATATAGGTTTTAATGCGGTGCTCGAAGTGGGCACCTTATCGCACTTATCACATGTCGCCGGTACTCTGACTATCCCAAGCCCTGAATACGATTTCATCCGAGGTTTACTCCCACCAGAACGCGATTCCAAGGCAGCAGCGGGAGTCCCGGCACTTTTTATTTCCCCCCACTTTGAGCATTCCTTTAAAGAAATAAAGTAAAATAAAGGAAGGAACCCATAATTTGAGTAAGTCTGAAACTGGATGATTTAAGCAGTTTCTAGCTAAATATATGGTTTGGTTTGTTTAGTTTAAAATGCCATTTGGATGTAAATTTGGTCCCCAGCTCATGAAAAGTTAGACTCATTAGACTATAGATTTTTTTGGAATTCATGGCCGAACTGCTCAGTGTAACTCCGTTAACATATTTGCTGTATAGAGCTTTCTGTAAAAGTCAAATACATGCCTGCCCTTAAAACCGACCTAATGCTATCTTCCCGTCTTTTTTTCCTTAGACTGCATAATTAATGATAATCATAAGTACCTGTTGGAATTCCTGGAGGGGTTGGCAGTGCCAGAGCGCAGTGTTCAGATTCAGAGCTGGGACACATCTGGACGGGTCTACCTTGATTACATCCATGTCATCCAGACACTGCAGGACATCCAACAGGTAACCTGCTGCTGCTTCAGGAAAGTATGTTGCTTCAGTAGAATAAAAGTTTAACGTGATGATCTATCTATAGGCTGAAAGCCCAGGTTATGCGCTGGAGCGACTGGATACAGAGGTGATGTCTCTCTGTGGGAGAATAGAGCTCCTCCCCTGCTCCAAAGCTAAAGACAGACTTGCCCAATCAGGTCTGAAATTCTTTTACTCTGTTTTGTCGGAAATTTATACTGAAATAATGTTGCTGAAAAGCTAGTTTATAGTTTTCTTTGTTAATTTATGGGACCGGCTAGAAAACCAGCTTAAAACCTTATTGGATTGATTAACAATATGAATCCTCACAATTACTGTAGAATTGTAACCTTGGTTTTCTCTTGCCTTATAGAGATGGCCAAACGTGTGGCTAACATCCTCCGAGTGGTTTTGAGTCTCCAGCAGGGTGGTGAAGGCACCCCGGATCCCCGACACATCCCTCTTTGCCAGCTTGCTCCACACATTGGACGTCTACCCATGCCAGAGGACTATGCTTTAGAGGAACTCCGCAGCCTTACTCAGTCGTACCTGCAAGAGTATGTTATCAGTCACTGAATATCAAGATATAGGTTTCTCGATCAGTTATGCAGAAGTAACATGAGTCTTGAGTGGAATTACCTTCAGCACTCCAATTATATGGCTGTTTCAGGCCGTGGTTGAACTTTTGATGCATATTTAGGCACAATACTTGTGAATAAAGCATTCCTTTGTGTGTTTGTGTAGGAGGTTTTTTTTTTTTTTTCAAATCCTGTTTTGTAGTCATAGACATGATGTGTGAGTGTCTTTTATAATTAAAGTATCTATTTGAATACATCTGTTGACTTAATCTGCCTAAGATACTCAGAGGGAAAATGCCAGATAGGAGAACTCTACATTTGTCTATTCAGTTAGGCTACATTGTGAAGTATCATCTGGTCCATTCAAAGCTATAATATTGTGTTGTGTTTAGGGCCTACCTTAAACAATTCATAAAGACATTTAAAAAAAGGAGTGTTTTCTTTTGACTGTTCTTTTCAGTCATAGTGTTTTTAAATCTTAGTGTGACCATGTGTTGTAACCTTTTGTAAGTACAGTATTTTTATTGTTCCTATGGACTGCCTTAGTCTATAAGTTGCAAGCGTGCTTTGTGTAAATGATAAGGTTACTCAGCCTGTAATGAGGTGGGGTTTTTTTTGAAGAGATTAAGCATTTATTTAAAACGAATCTCTCACAACAAAAATATATGGCAACAATAAACATGTAAAAGTGTGGGCATATCTATTTTTGTAGGGTTTTCAACACGTTGATCTGGAAAACCTTATTGTTAAAGGTTTACCTAATGTAAAACTAAATAAATTCAATTCTATTGATCAAAGAACGTTCATAGAAATATATTTTGTGGTTCTTATGTGTTCAACAATATGTGACTGGTGATTCTTATAAAACTTTAATCAAAGTCAACCTGACATCTCTTCTGACTAGGATAGAGTTTCGCTGATGTAATTACATTACAGCATTATGTGAACCCTTCATCCCCTGTTTTTTGTTGTTGTTGTGTGCAACAAATGCCCCAGTCTCTAGCAATGTGCTCGTTTCATGTAAGGTTTATTTTCTAAAAACACTGTAAACATTAAACTTGGTTTATGACAGATTATGCTTCAGATAATTAAGGTTCTGCTCTTTGAATGGGTGCGTGTTTGCGGCTGTCTGAGTATTGCTGTGCATGAATGTGCTTTTATTTTATTTTATATAGAACTACGAATAAAATACTTTGAATTTCTAATGAACATTTTTCTGTGTAGTTTTTATGTATAGTGGGGTAAAAAAAAGCCTGAGCGCTATGTAAAAAATTCATACAAATTAATATCAGCATAATAGTCTTTAAGTGAAAAATTAATTGCAGAATTTCTAAATATTTGATAGGTCCTACCTTTAACGGCAGAAATACGACCTGAAGATAGAGAGATAGATAGATACTTCAAAAGTGGTCTTAGTTTCCTCTCAGTTCTCTTGTCTCCACTCTCCAGTCCCACGCATACTACAAGTACCACAACGCTCCCACAACTACCACAAGGCATATTTTCAGACACTCGAGTCGACTACCAGTACGTCGCCAGTATCTAGGCTAGTAGTGAAACTCGTCATCGCTTAACTAGCACGCGACACTTCTCTAGCCCCTCGAGTTGCGCATATCTTGCGCTGTCTGCTTGGTCTCAATACGGTACTGAACTATGGGAATGTCTGAGAAATGCTGCATCTGCCTTCACGAGACCACAGAAGAGTTTGTATTCCTCATTCACGCCACAAAATGAATCCACGTGTTATTTGGGCTTCTTTCCATTTGATTGCCACCATTGGTTTTATTCCAGGTAAGGGTGCGCTCTTTTTATGAACGTTTATTCAGGCTTCCAATTAGGTATTTTTTTGTTTTGTTTTCATATGTCGGCTATATTTGAGTTTAAACAAGATCATAATTACTTATTGATATGACATTAGTCTATGAGTCAGTGACGTGACGCCTACATTTTCTGTCCAATATTGAACTTGCATTTTTATCAGCTAAAAAAGGGTTTAAATCCATAAAAATATACCATTGTAACTTACCTCTCCCATGTTTGTATTCACTTTAACTTTTTAAAAAGCATTAGTTATTTGTAGTTTCTGTTATTTAAAGTGTCAAAATATCATGTGGTGCAAGCAGGTTTGTAACTCTCTCTCTCTCTCAAATAAACAAAAACAAAAACCTTTTTTAAGTAGAACCACATTTTGGATATCAGGCTATGACCTAAAACAACAACAACAACAATGAATATTAAGTTATTTCTACATATATTTGTACTTTTTGTGGGATGATAGCTTGTTTTGTTTAGGTGGCCAATTCTGTGCCTGTAAATTTTGACTGAATTTGAAAATATATCATGGGGTGCAACACTGCAGTGTTTTCCATGAATGATATATGTCCTAGATTGGCAGGTTTTGTGCTTTTATATTCAATTGATGGTTCATATACATAAAGTACTTTATTTTAGTATAATTTCTTATGCCATTTGCATTAAAAAATGCATTACAAATATATATTTCAGACGATTTATGTTCAATCTTTGTACAATATGAGAAAAATTCAAAATAAATAATTTAGAGCACGTAATTTCAGTTTGGATATTGTGCATTTATTAGTACCTTATAAATAAATAAATAGATAAATAATCTATTTAATCAGATTTTTACCAGATTCTACCAAGCAAAGTAAAAACCACTGGCCTTAGGCAGTGTTAATTCTGACCTTGCAGCAAGAGCGGAGTTACACCTTTCTAGGAGAAGGGTGAAATATGATTACAATTTAAAATAACTGTTTTCTGTGGGAATATATAGTAAACTGAAATGTATTCCTGTGGTCAAAGCTGAATTGTCAGCATCATTACTCCAGATGCTGATTTGCTGCTCAAGAAAAAAAACTGATTATTATCAGTTCATATTTTTGTGGAAACTGTGATGCATTTTATTTGTCAGGATTCTTTTATGAATCGAAAGTTCAAAAGAACAGCATTTATTTGAAATAGAATCTTTTGTAACATTAAATGTCTTTACTGTCACTTTTGATCAATTGAATGTGTCCTTGATCAATAAAAGTATTAATTACTTAAAAAAACATACATTTTACCTGTATCCCATACCTGTATTTATATAAAAAATATATATTATTTTTTAGAAAAAAATTCTGTCAAGTTAAATGGAATGTTGCACTTATGTTTGCACGATGTGATTTATATATATATATATATATATATATATATATATATATATATATATATATATACAAATTATGAAAATTAATTTTTTGAAAATTCGGTGAAATTTTAATAAAATCTGGTTTAAATCTTTTTTTTTGTATGAAATGTATTGTTTATTGATCTATTTAAATAGAATTTTAACGATAAGTCTCGTGTCATTTGGAGCGACCACTCATCATGTGGTATAACCAATAATATCAAAAACTATTAAATTAAAAATAAAATCTAATTTCTGTGGCTGAAATATGAATCACTAATACAGTATTAAGTGAACAAAAACAATGCAAATACTTTGTTTCTAAACACTTTAATTACTGAGAACTTGTAAAAAACATATTAAGCATGTTAAGGAAATGAATTGACACTTTTTTGAGGCTACGGCCAATTCATCTAAATGAAAAAAACCCCCACTAAAATCACCTAATTTAAAATTTTAATATGAATTTATGTGTACACAACATTCTTAAAGTATGAACAATTGCAATAGATAGTATTTTTTGTATTTTAAAATTGGCCTGTTGAAAATCTTTATACGTCATTGACCCCTATATAAACTAAGTGTTTCTGTGTATTATATGTAACTTTTTTTTATTATTATTATTGCAACTTTTGGTCCCAGAGTTTATATTTAATTTGCTGTTGAGATTTTTTTTATGTTTTTGTCAGTCTGTTTTTTTTGGTAGATTTAGTCACATAAATGTGAATTCTTAAATAATACACTTATTCAAATAAATAGAAACTCCATGTGATAAAGACTGAAGATGCTGTATTAAGATCTTGCATTTACAGCAAATTTCCACATTGTTCTCCTAAATACTCTGCATAGCATCAATTTACACACACACACACACACATATATCCCTCCAAGAGATTCTAAGATGGACATGTGCACGCTACTCTGGAACATCTGTGTATTCAACCCTAACAACAACAGTGAACAGATGACAGCACTGATCTATAACTTAATGTACTATATTCTAATCAAACTGATCTGACATGTTCTTCAAGGTTGGCACACTGATTAATAATTAGTGTTTATAATTCCATAGAGGCATGTAAAGACCAGCAGTCCCGGTATTACCCGGAGTTTCTATTTAATTCCCTTTGGAGGTGCTTTTTTTCAATTGTTATTAATTATGCAAAAATGGAACTCCTGTGATTAGTTCCTGTATGTTTTGGTGACTGGAGGATTTGTAATTTACATATTGGACATTCAACAATTGCGCTCATTCTAAGGTCCACACACATCCTGGAAACTTTAATAACTTGTAATGTCGCATGTATTATTTAAATGTACTGTCTTAAAAGTTTATGTGGCAGTTGCCCAAATAGGAACCCAATATATGGACCACAGAGTCCTTGAAGCATTTTTGCATTTGGTCTAAAGAAGCAACTTTGACACCAGTGTTTTTGGTCACAAGAATTTGATACTTTCTGAGCACTTGCTGCTCAATTCATGCTGCAGGACAGCAGCGCTGCCAGCTGGATCTCACACATCCTTTTCACACCACAGCCTCCATTTTTAACTTTCATTAGAGCGCTATTTTGTCTGGCACTTGAAGTGAATTGATTCGCCAGTGAAAGCGCTGACCACACTCATCCTCAGAGAACAGGAGGGGGTAACTGAGTAATCGTGCTCGTTCACTAGAGTTCCCCTGCAGCACGCAGTGTGGCCGTAGTTCAGCCAAATATATGGACTGCAGTTTGAAGGGTTGTTGTAGCTCTCCTGTTACTGGCGCTTTTTGATAAAGCGTCCTGAGCTGGGAGCCAGACAAATCTAAGTGTCAGCAAGAATCAAGGGTATTTGGGAAATCAGTACAGGGAATATTTTCATTTTCTTTGACATTAAACCTAATTAAGCTAGTAAAATAGTTTGTGGTGTGGTGGTAATAGTCCAGAATTAAGAGGGCACCATTACTGACCATAGAATGAAAATGGGTCTGATGGGCTTATTGCTATAAATAAGCTTAAGTGCCTCAAGTGCTCAGATTATTCTTTATCAGCCCTAGACACTCACCAAACTATTCCATCCCAAACCACCAAACTCATTAAGGATGTGAGGATAGCTGTTTTACTCAATATACTCAAGGAACCACCTGTCATGATTCTGCCATCATGTTATTGATTATTCCTGGTCTTGTGGCAGGATCATGACAGAACCAATGTTTTGTGTACAAGCGCATGGCCAATTGTCATGGCCATGTGCTTGTGTTGTCTCGTCTCTTAACCCCGCCCCCTTGTTATCCTGATTCAGTCTTTATTGCTTCACCCATGTCACCTGTTATGTCTTGATTAGTCTCCTTATTTAATCCCCTTGTGTTTGCTGTCTTGTGTCGGTTCATTGCCAAATGTTACTTGTGAGTACCCTGTGAAAGTCTTGTCTTTGATAGTCATTGAAAGTCTAGTCTTTGTTAGTTTCTCTTGAAGTGTTTGTTTTCTAGTGTTTTGTCAGTGTCGTTGTCTAGTAAGTCACCGTAGTCCTGTCTTGTTTTGCCCCCTCGTGGGCTTTGTTTTCCAGGTTATTTGTTTAATAAATCGTGTTGCCTTGACTACTGTCTGCTATTGGGTTCATCCTTCCTCACCCTCATAACACCACCATTTGACTTTGTGTCTTAATTGATTAATCAATCTAAATAAAACAAATCGGCCAAATCTAAATCACTTTCCTCTTCCTTTTCGGCAGTGTGTTTGTGTGCCCAGGGGAAATATGCATTCAAGCTGCTGAATGATTTATTCGTGAATTACACCAGTGCATTGAGGCCTGTGGAGGACACGGACAACATCATTAACGTCACCTTGCAGATCACTCTCTCCCAGATCATTGATATGGTAATGCCTCTCGGTCAATCACACATTCGTTCTCATTCTCTCTCTGTCTTTTTGATGTCTCATTTCCCTGCTTTGCTCTTTACCTTTGAATTGTGCTGTCTGAGCAAATACGTCAACTGTTTCTTTTACTACAGGTGAATAGAGTAAAACTAGTTAACTAAATATCATACTGTATATTCCCCAGTTAATTAATACAGTAAGGCATTTATTATTTCAACAGAAATCCGAACACTAGATGAAGCCAGGTTCAGAATTAGGTTTTCATTTTCATGTATTTGAGTTTAAAGTTTTTACAAAGGGAATTTTGGAAATCTCTTTTTATCACTCCATAAATTAGAAAATCCTGTAAACAGTCAGGGGGGAAAAAGCATTTTCACCATGTTTTTATGAATAATGTTATATAAACCAAACAATGATATGTGATCAACCCCCTCTGTAAAAAACTTCAGAACATAGATTATAGATTTCTGGCTCAGGGTAATTCCAGCGTAATGACAGGTGAAACGTTGATGACGTTCCTCATAATGACAGGTGAAATGTCTCAGAAAAAAAAAACTTCTTACAATATTTAAATTGGAAATGCATATTCTCAGAGCACCCAATCTGGGGAATTGACAGGCAAAATATGTTTTTCTAGAATATATTTAAGCACCCCCAAAAAAGGAAAATATGCATGCGTTATGGATGTGACGGGAAATGACAGAGTTTTTGGTATACTGTTCGATTTCCTTTAAACTCTGTGAACTTTTAAATCCAATGTATAAATATTGCTATCCACATGATGAAGGGGTCTTAGCTGAACATAAAAATATCAATGTTTAAAATATATATATTTTTATGAAGTGTATTATGAGGAAAAACCAACGTTATGGATGTGACAAAAACCCTGTTATGGATGTGACACATCTGAAATACATAGAATCTGTTTGGAAAATCAACAATCAAACCATCATGGCACTTTTGTTGACGCATAATGGCTGTGTTTTCACATTAAGAAGACTGTCTGAAATGATTCTGTTCAGTTATGAGACGCGCTCACGTGTTGCAAGTGATCGCACCTCCATGCTATATTTGCTTATTTATTAAATCCAGGCAATTGGTTGATGAAACTTTGATTTAAAATTAAGATCCAATTTATACAAAACGAAATTCACTTTAAATAAAGTCTTTCTACAAAACAAAACTTGAAATGAAGTGGCCAAAATCATTTCTTTCTTGAAACAGATCACAATAGTCATATGCATGATTTAATATGAAGCGTCCGTAACGGTCACGTCCGTAACGCATTATTATGGTTGTTCAGAGCAAAGTAGTGAGATGAATTGTCTATCCTAATAAGCATAAACATAATTTAGCTTTGTAAATAAATCAAGTTATTTGCATTTATAATTGTCATATTAAATAAACTAAACCTTTAAAACGTTATGGACGTGACAGTGCACTGAAGCGTCAAGACCTCTTTATTATAGCCCTTATAAATTCAACAGGCAGGGCTGTTATGACCAAATTAGTATATTTATTTCTCAGGCATGCCTCCATCTTTCTGCAAAATGCTTACTGTCAAAATAAAGTTTAAAAAGGTGGGACTTTGATACCTTTTTTTGAAAGCATGAAATATGGCTGGTTGAAAATGTAATTTAAGCATTGTTGCTCACCTCATATCTGGTGGATAAACAAGGCAATTTTCTTTAAATTTTTGTTAAAGCACATTAATACAGTATATTACAGACCTAAATGGACAACTTAAAAAGGGTTTTGTTCTTTTGGTTAACTTTATTTTTTCATGGTAAAGATGACCTTTGCATGGAATTGCCCCTCAGTACATTGAGAGAGAGAAAATGGTTTAGCTTGTTGTGTCTCGCATTAAATATATTAAAACAAATGTGCTAAGAAATGTAATATTTGTATTCATGTTTGTATCATACGGTTTTGAATATTTAAAAAAGAAATTCAAATTTTTTTTTATTTAATGATTTTAAAATGTCAGCTTTTACAACCAAATCAAATGTAATAAAATATTAAAATGTTCCTTAAAAACACACAATGTGCACATTTAATCATTATTTAAGAAAAAAGAGGAAAAAAAGCTGCCCTTGACACAATATGTGCCTACAGGGGTCCTCTCGGTCACATCTTTTTCTTTTTTCATTTTACAACAAAACTGTTTATCTGTTTAAGGATAATAATTAAAGATTATTCAAAACTTTTTTATTTTATACAATCTCTGGACAGTTATACCACATAGACATTTTTAACTTTATGCCCCATAAAATAATAAAATGCCTTGTAATTCATAAACTGAAAGCATGGTCATCATTCATACAACTATTATCTGTATAAAAGTGTTTTTCAATCAATTTCTGACAAAAATAATGTCACATAATTTTAGCTATTTTTAACTGATATTGATATTTATTTTGCTGACTGGATTATATTTGTTAATATTATTATATAATATTAATGTATTTGTTAAATTGTGAAATCCGTCTTTATTTTCTAGGATGAAAGAAACCAGATCCTCACAACATACTTGTGGATACGTCAGGTGTGGTTTGATGCCTACCTCACCTGGAATAAGACAGACTACGATGGGCTTGATACCATCCGTATACCTAGTAGTTATGTATGGAGACCCGATATTGTCCTATATAACAAGTAGGTCGGATTGGTATTGGGTTTCATCGATTCAGCCACAAATTGTATGTCATGTCCTGTCATCACTTTGTTGTTGCAAAGGCTGTACATTCTTATGAACTGCTTGTTCATGGGAGCGTACAGTAAGTTTTCTGTCTCCTCTTCTCATAACAAACTGCACTACAGGGTTATCAGTCTTAACTCATTATTTTTCATACACACACACACACACACACACACACACACACACACACACACACACACACACACACACACACACACACACACACACACACACACATACTATACATATATGTGTGTGTGTGTGTGTGTTTATTTGTCTGCTCGGCAAAAAGTAATTTCCTAAATCAGCATTTTTGTCTTGTGAAAATATTTAAATGTACATAAATAAGATCAGTATAACTGATTATTATGTTTGCAACTCCACATCTTCATTTTTTTTATCCAATTGACCAATATATATACTGTGTGTGTGTGTGCTTGTTTTAGGCATACATTAACAAAATTTACAGATGTTAAAAAAAAAGAATGAAAAAGAATAAAATTTCCAATGGGGTAAGAAAAGCTAATTCTCATTATATAATATGTTTATATTTATCTTGTTTAAAGGATGTTTAGATATTTTTTTATATTTTCTGAAAAACAAGACAAAGAGACAGTTAAGAAAAAGATTTGTTTGCAGTGTTAGACTAGTCACCAGTAAGAAGGAACTTCAAATATGATTCATGCATTCATTTTTGGTTTTCATTAGGGTTATGAAAAGTAGAAAAGTGCTGAATATGACAATGATTTTATTGATTTCCACCTTCTGCCTTCCAGTGCAGATGACCAGTTCTCCAGCTCTATGGAGACCAATGTGGTGATCCGCCATGATGGCCAGATTATGTGGGACCAGCCGGCAATATCCAAGAGCTCTTGCAAAGTAGATGTGTCTTTTTTCCCTTTTGATGCCCAGCAGTGCCGCCTCACCTTTGGCTCTTGGACCCACAACGGCAACCAGATGGACCTTCACATTGCCCTGGACAGTGCTGATCTCTCTGACTTTGTGGAGAACGTAGAGTGGCAGGTTCTGGGAATGCCTGCTAAGAAGAACGTTATTCTCTATGGCTGCTGCTCAGACCCCTACCCAGATATCACCTACACACTTCACCTGAAGAGAAGAGCTTCCTTTTATATCTTCAATCTGCTCATTCCCTGCATGATGATCTCCTTCTTGGCTCCACTGGGCTTCTACCTGCCAGCCGACTCTGGGGAGAAAGTGTCTTTAGGGGTCACAGTGTTACTAGCCCTTACCGTCTTCCAGCTTCTGGTCGCGGAGAGCATGCCTCCTTCAGAGAACGTGCCACTCATTGGTGAGATCCTGCAAAATAACTTTCACTTGTAAATGTTAGGGGTGCAGTGTTGGGGAAGTTACTTTTAAAAAGTAGTGTTTTCTCGTTACTCGTTACTTCTTAAAGTAATCTGTTACTTTACTTAGTTACCCCCTTTGGAAAGTAACTTTTTATGTTACTCGTTACTTTTACGTTACTTTTATGTTGCTTGACTTTGGGCAGAACCCAATATCTGTTCCTAAATGTGTAGGCCTACATAAAATTCTACCATGAACTCTACTTATTGAAAAACTAGAAAGAAAAAAAACTAAAAAAAGAGAGATTTTGAGATAGAAAAAAAATATATATTTATTTAAATAACATTTGAAAAACCTGTATAAACTGAACACCAAAGCACAATATTAACTATTGAGCGGTGGTGACGCGTTCATGAAAAATGTCACAAAGAACCGGCAAAAGAAATGATTATGAATATCAAATATAGCAAGGAGACATTTCAATTGTTTATTAATAAACAAGTGTTTTCTTTGTCAGTCAGTGTCGGCTGCAAAGATAAAGTTGACGATGCTGACTCGCGATCTTCACAGTAGTGAACGCGCCAGAGAGAAATGCACATTTCATATGGATTACATAAGCAGAGAGTCTGTTTTCTCTCGTTTTGAATAGTTTTGTTTTAAAGTACACATTTCAAGCTTTCTATATATTTCTCATATCTTTGAGGCAAGTAGCTTGCGCTAAGTTTCGGTTCATTTATGAGACGAGCTCAGTCCACGCGCCGGCACGGAGCTCCTGAGAAGTCCTGATTATATTGCCTGCTATATTTACTGCTTATTTATTAAAGACAATTGGTTGATGAAACATTGATTAAAATTAAGATACAATTAATACAAAACGAAATTCACTTTAAAGAAAGGCTTTCTACAAAAACAAACTTAATGAAGTGGTCAAAATCATGTCTGCCCACTCCATTTGTCTCCCGATTGCGCATCTTATGCTCTTACTCATGCTTTTCACTTTTCATATAATCAACATTGATGAAATTAAAAAATAAATTATTTTATTTAAACATAAATATGAAACTAAATCGTTTTCTTTAATGACTAGGCTACAACACGCAGGTCTATACAGAGAAATTTAATATCGGAGCGGGATTTGAGCGAACGCCGTCTTACTGTAAGCATGTGGGGGTAGAGGTACGATTTTCGAGCAATCATCGAATATTATTTTGCTTGATATGCCAATCCTTAATATTTGGTGTTTTAAATGCCTGTTTGAGGTCTCTGTGAAAGATTTAAAGCAGTCTTTTCCCAGATAGCAATGAGTCGGCGGACCACCGTCGGTTCTCCGGCGGCAGTAGAAGCGTCAGAATGGCGACATCGCAAACACGTTGGACGGCGCACCGCCGGCGGCAGCCGCTTTTTAAAAGCGGCAGCCGCCTTCCTACCGCCTTCGTTAAGCGGCCGGCCCGCGGGCCAACCGCCGTTCCGCCGCCTTTATATTGAAGGCCGTCCTTCCGCGGCCCGCCGGAGGCAAACGCTATTTTCGAGCGCTCTGCCGCCGCTTATTCTGGCTATATATATATTTTTTATTTATTTATTTATAGCATGCAGTTTGTCAAGAATAATGATTGCTCAAACCAGACAAATTTACAATTGGCATTTTTATTCTACATTTCAAAGTACAGTAACTGTCATTTAAACAAGATGTTTCAGATCACTGAAACATAACAGAAAAATAAATAAATCAATATACTAACATGCAGGTTTCCAATTCAATTTTGGTTAAACAGCCTTACAAGCAAATTACAACACTTACAATAAGTGTTCATATAAAAAGGACAGCTCTAGGGTAAAAAATTACCAGTAAACATTATGACAAGTAAAGAGGATATTTGATACCAAATAATGTGCAAGATACCAAATAAATAAAAGTATAACTACATTTACAAACCATTTCTAACAATATGATAAGTGGTAGTAATTTATAGTAAAGCTCTGGAGTAGAATAGGCCATTATAACCCCAATGCTGACCTGTGGCACAAGGATTTACAAGCTTTATTTGAAAAAGAAAAAAAGAAAGTAATTTCCACAGTGAGTGAGTGTAGTCTGACACTTCTGACTTCTTTAAGGGTCTTGATTCTACTGACTGCAAGATAAAGAAAGGATTCCAGTTGTCAGTGATTCTGGGGTGTCAGTAGTCAGTATAGTTTTAAGTGGTCGGCTGTGGGTCCCTCTCAGCTGTGCGGCGCCTTTTTCTGCCTTCACGGTCAGATGCTCCTTTCAGGTAACGCGTAACGTTAACCTGGACCGCCTCATCAGTGCATCCTGGGTTGCCGGGTCCTTCCGGATGGCTAATATAGAAAATACAGATCTGTCATTTAATTTGAATTGCATGAGGACAATAGGACATACACATCTACTTAAATCTAAAAAAAAATATCCAACTTACTTTGAACAATGGTCTTCAGGAACATGTCTCTAAAACATGCTTTATCCCCTACACCATAGGTCGGCAACCCGCGGCTCTAGAGCCGCATGCGGCTCTTGAGCGCCGCCCTAGTGGCTCCCTGGAGCTTTTTCAAAAATTTGAAAATGGAACAAATATTTTTTGTTTTAATATAATTTCTGTAGGAGGAAAAACATTACAAATATTCTTAAAGTTTGTCAACGTTGTAAAAATGTGTATAATAAATATTTAATTTCAACATTTCTGTCAACGAAGAATTTACTTCATAGACTGTGACACACGTGTCTGTCAGATCGGCGTGATGCCAGACCGGTGGCTGACAAACAAACAAACAAACCGGCGGGTGTGTCATGGGCCATGGATCCCAAGGGGGAAAAGAGAAAGAGCTGAGCACTCCCAACGCACTCTAGTGCGGCGCGGGACTAGATTTGATGGCCGAGTGCGAGCGCGGGCGCGTGCGGTAATGCACTCACTCTACTAAAACAAAATAGAAACGATTTACAGGCCAGAATTTCTATTCATAACGTATTTGCAGCGTTGAGCGATATAGCCAATCACAGACATATGTGTTGATTTCTTGAACGCAATGGCCAATCAGAAGCATTTAAGATAGACTCCCCTCACCGCTCAAAACTGACGTTTTTGTTCAGTGCTGAATTCTGTATGCTGGCAAATCCTTTAATTATAACGAACAAAGTGTGGATATTATGAAAGATTCATTGTGCAGTCAGCTTCATTGATAATAACAGAGATGTGTGAGATCGCGATGAACTGTCAGCTTTTTAGGAATTATTAAGAGAGCGCACTTTGCGCGCATTCAGTCATGGCAATGCACGCAGTAAACTGCTTGCTTTTATGTTAAATTAACAGTGGTTTGTGTTTTAATGTTTTAATAACAAATAATTTATCAGGAGGATGTATGGTGGCGACACGTAGGCTAACTTGAAAGTATTTGGAGGTACAGAAAAAAGTGTATTTGCGGGCGGGAGCGGGACAAAACATAAATGTTGCGGGCGCGAGGGAAAGAAAGTTGAGAACGTCAGTTATAACGACCCACGCATTAAAAAATGGTCGGGTTAAAATCGGGCTCGGGCTCATAATTACGTTAAATGTGTCGGGCCGGGCTTGATTTTTTGGGCCTGATCTAAGCTCTAAGTTGTAGCCTACTTATCATTTTGATACTAATAAAGCTAATATAACACTTACAGCATGTGTTGCCTTCATTATAAGGCTTATATAAAGCTTTTAATTTTTTGCGGCTCCAGACAGATTTTTTTTTTTTTTTGGGTCCAATATGGCTCTTTCAACATTTTGGGTTGCCGACCCCTGCCCTACACAAAGCTGAAAATCCAAAAAAGTGTTACAAATTACATTTCTCTGAAGCTTCTCATAAATAAATAAAAAATGTGAAAGGCTAAGGATTCAGACTGTAATATATGCAGTATACAATGTTAAATTTTACTTTATATCTAGGTCTACTACATGTACAGGTAGCCCCAGTGGGAATTAAACCTACAACCACAGGTGCTGTTTGCAAGTTGTACCTAATTGCTCAGTGCAAGCAAACGTCTTCAACATTGTTTGTTGAACTTGCTTCACCTGCTCTTGAAGTAAGATTTTACAATTCGTATTTTTATATGTAATATTGTAGTGTTTATTATAAATGATTTATCTGTGCACTTCATTATTCTTTTAAAATTCATGTAGCCTTATAATCTTTAATCAAATACGTTACCCTTCCCTCCCCCCTCGAAACGACTTCTCTTCTCTTCCGGTCATGTGCTATGGCGCGAGGGCGTGGCAACTCCCCTCAAACCGTGCTATGAGCAGAGATGGAGAACAGGAGCGCTAGAGTAAAACCCTGCCCTCCGTTCAATATACCGTTTCACTTTTAAATACGTCACAACACTGGAGAAAAGTCGTTTGTAACTTCCGGTTCATGCCGACTTCAAATAGAAGCAATAGTTTCCAAGACAAAAAAACTTCACAAATAACATCACTTACTTGTACTCAAACTCTTGGCTCTGTGAAGTGGAGTCTGGATTACTGGGGAGAAACCTGGTAGCGAGAAAGAGGAAACAGAAATTTGAAAATCTAACAAATGGTATAGTTTAGTGGCAGGATCACAAATCCAGCATAACAGCAATAGATTTTACATACCAGTTCAGCATTTTCCTGGTTTTCTGGAATCGATGCATCTTTCTAGAGTTTTTTTTCTTGAGACTTACAAGATTCTAGAGTAGGGAATAATGAATATAAGAGTCAGTTATCCACAATAAACAGAAAATAAATTACACAGATGAAATACAGGAAAATCAAATACACAAGTCAGACCCATTTACCTGCTCCCTTCATGAACTTAAAATGATGTTTCTCCCAGGTGCTGTGTGGAGGTGTGCAGAGGATGGCTAAATTGTTGCCTTCGTCTTTTTGCTGAGGTTAAATGGGGGCCAATGGCACATGCTCTCGCTGAGCCACTCTTGCGGAACCACTGCAAATGGCAGATCCTCCTCGTTGATAAACTGAACAATGTGAACCATCTAAAATAGAAGAACATTTTGCATAAAGTATACTTTTTGATTAATTTCCAGGCAAAATCAATAACATTAAAATGCTCACCCCTTCAATAAACGAGTCATTTTCACAAGTGGATCAACAGAAAACCATGTTCAGACAAACACAATCATATACATATACACACATATATACATACACACATATATATATATATATATATATATATATATATACACACACACACATAGTTATTTTTGTAAGAAAACACCAAAAGTTAAACTTTCTAGATGTAAAGCTTTCTTTCTAGATGTAAAGCTTTGGCGATCTACTGTAGCTAGATACATTTCAACATGTCGAACATGCTTGAATTCAGTGAGTAAAAAAGGCGAAGCAGCATGTGTTAGCTAACACTGTAAGTTAAACTAGACTAGCAGCATGGTTGTCGAATCAAACAAAACATCATTATGTTTAGTTAGAAAACAACACAAGTTATACTGATCAGTCTTTCTTGTCGTAAAGATGTTGCTAACTAACGTTACCATTCCCACGTGGGCGGGAGAATTGTCCTTCAGGATTTAGTTACGTAAGTTAGTTAATTATTCGACTGACCAATACTATCTTAAACCACATACTGTAGTAGGCCTACTCACACTTGCATAAACATACGTAAATATAGTTAAAAGAAGAAAAGAAAAAACTAACGCCAGGAAGAAACTAAGTAACGTTAGCCTAACTAACATTAGCTATGTCAGAAACATGACGCAAACTTTGTAAACAGGCTAACTTACTAGCTTGACTAGTAAGGCAAGAACATATTTGAAAAAGATGAACTAAAAATGTAAAAAATGAACATAATATTGCGTTACACAAAAAGGAAAAATGTACTTACTTTAAAGATCGTAGTCAATGACTAGATAGGATATCGTCTCCAAATACTGAAATCGTGTGTGACGCCACTGTTGTGTTGGTAAATCTGCTTCCGTTTTTTAGGTACTGCCCCTCTCGGCCGGTGGAGGTACTTCTCTGTTTGTGCTTTAATACTTTCTTAAACATTTGTACAGATTGCAAAACTCGCTATTGCAAATGAATCCCTTATACCTGTAAAAGGTAAAATAAATAAAAAAATCGAACTTGTAAAAAAATGAAAGACATAAACGAAATTTCCTGGGGTGACAGAGAGACAAAATATTTCTAAATATTTCACTTTATCTTTCAGGTCAAAACAGGGATTTTCATGTTTATTATAAATATTACCATGGTTGCAAATTAATAAAAAAAATCTAAAGCATACCCAAGCTTTTGGCCAAGTTGCAGATGTCTTTCACTGTTCACTGATTTCAGGCATTGGTTAAAAGTCTAACTTCATCCATTTATTCTGCTAAATTGTTCATACCATGAATGAAATATTTATTTTAAAACCTAATCAGAATCAGAAAGATATTTATTGCCAAGTAAGTTTTACAAAAGGAATTCTTTTTGGACTATTTGTGCATCTCACTTGTGCATAAATCAAAGAAATGAATTGTCACCTTAAATAAAATAATTCTATATATTTTACATAGGCCTATCACTGAATCGCTTCAGAGTTTCAACGTAATTTAAATGTATTTTCCTAAACCTTATCATGGAATCAGACTGAGTCAAATCTGTTATAAACCCTATAATGACTTTGGTACCTAAAAATTTGATATAATTCACATAATAATTATAATCGCTTTAAATGTGAAAGTTAAAATGCTGTCAGTTCCACTCATGCCATTGCCAATGACATGGCTGGTCGATTTCAAAGCGGCTTGCCGCCAGCCGGCCGCGGTTCATTTAGACGGCGGCAACCGCCAGAGAGAATGAAGTCGGCGGCCCGGCGGCTGTTCGCCGGCGGCATCTCGCAAGAAATGGGAGTGACGTATTCGGCGGCAAACTTTCTTCTCCGCCAGCGGGCCGCACCTATAGCCGACAGTTTGGGGCCGGCGGCAAAAAGAAGCCGTGCCGATATTTTTTGCTATCTGGGTTAGTGCCGCTTTCAGAGCGGTCTAGTCCGAAGAACTGTTACGTCCATATTGTTTCTTTCCTCATAAATGCGAACACGAAAAATTCAATACAATTAATATTTTATGTTCTGTGGAGAGCCAACCCTTCTTCATCCGGTGGGAGTATTACTTTTGGTTTGCGCAGTGTAATTCACAGAATTGATTGCTCTGCTACCAGCCTCTGTCACGGAGCTTGTGACTATTGCAAGCGCGCAGCTGAGGAGACAGTGTTGCTGTCAAATCTGTCCATGGGAAAAGTAACGTTGTGCGGAATTGAAAAAGGAACTACGTTTCGTTACCAAATTCTCAGTAGTAACGCGTTACACTACTTTTTACCCGAAAAAGTAGTTACGTTACTGTAACGCGTTACTTTGTAACGCGTTACACACAACACTGTAGGGGTGTAATGATACCCTCATGTCACGATTTGATATTCATCACGATACTGAACTCACAATACGATACTATTGCGATACTCCAAGACATATGGTAAAAGGTTAACAAAAAATGTACTGTTGATTTAAAATACAAAATTTGGTATTACATGAATGGGTGGAAATGAATAGGCTTGGACTTGGTGCTGGTAACCTAATGCACAGGAAAATGGTTGCACCAGAATAAAAATATTGATGATTCTGAATCTGAAAATACAGAATTATTTTAGACGAGTATGCTTGCACTCTGACTGTCACAACCTGGCTCAAGGGTCATGACAAAAGAGGGAACGAGACAGCATAAATGGTCAAAAGTGATTTATTTAACAAAAGAGTAACTAAACATAACTACTTAAATGTGGAAAGTATAACTCTGTAACATAAATAAACTCAAAACAAGATGTGGCAGTCGAAATGATCAGGCCAGGGTTGACGTCTAGATTGCAGAGAGAAGAGAGTGTAGTTTGACCAAGTGGAGCTTTATCTCCCCTGGCTCATAGGTTCCAGGTGCACCCAATCAGCAATCACCTCAATAGAACAAAGATAATTAACAACCACACAGGTATCACTCCCACAGAGAGACCTCACTGGATCACACAGGGCCCGTCACACCCCCCCCCATAAAGTCGGTGGCCCAGAGGAGCCGCCGGCAAAATCAAGAAAAACTAACGTAACCCACTATAATCTAGATCATTAAATATTACAAAATTACCAGAATATAATAAATGGCTAGATATACACACAGCAGAAATGTACATTTGGCCTTCAACTTGCGCTTGGATTACTGCTTTCCCCCATTCCATCTTCAGCAAACCTCGATACCTGGGAAGCAAATTAAGAAAACAGGCATAGAAAAAAAAACAGGTCACAAGACAACAAGTAGCATTAATAACTTAGAGCAGAGGGGCACGTGACAACGCATCTGCTATCACATTGTCCACTCCTTTAATATGTCTAATCTCTAGTGCGTAGGCTTGCAGAAACAACGACCACCTCATGAGTCTCTGATTGGGACATTTCAGTGACTGTAAAAATGTCAGCGGATTGTGGTCTGTGTACACAACAATTTGTCCCCCTCCAATGTACACCTCAAAATGCTGCAAAGCCCAAACAAGTGCCAGCGCTTCTTTCTCGATCACTGAATAATTCAGCTGATAACGGTTGAATTTTTTGGAAAATAAGCTAACTGGTCTTGCCATTCCCTGACCATCCTCCTGCAACAAAACAGCACCTGCACCAACCTGACTTGCATCTACTTGGAGCATGAATGTTTTATCATACTGTGGTGCTATCAACACAGGAGACGAACACAACAGAGACTTAATGTTCTCAAAGGCTTGCTGACACTCATTAGACCACACAAACTTTGCCTTAGCCTTCAACAACTCAGTCAGAGGAAAAACAACTGTAGAGAAGTTTTTACAGAAACTCCTGTAGTATCCGACTAGACCCAAAAACCGTTGTAACTCTTTTTTAATTGTAGGCACAGGAAAATGTTCTACTGCCCTGACTTTGGCCTGGACCGGAGCTACACGGCCCTGCCCCACTACACGTCCCAAATACGTCACAGTTGCCCTCGCAAACTCACATTTGGCCAAATTGACAGTCAGACGCGCCTCAGACAACCTGTCAAACAAAGCTCGAATGCATTTAAGATGAGCGTGCCATGTATCACTATAAATAACCAGATCATCTAGGTAAACAGAACAACCTTCTAAACCTGACACAACGCGATTCATCAGTCGTTGGAATGTCGCTGGAGCATTCCTCAAACCAAACGGCATGACTCTATAAGAATAGAGTCCAGATGGTGTAACAAAGGCCGACACCTCCTGAGCACGCGCAGACAATGGAACCTGCCAATATCCCTTAAGCAAGTCAAACTTGCTAACAAATTTGGCAGAACCAACCTGATCTATACAGTCGTCCATACGCGGCAGTGGAAAGGAATCTGGTTTAGTGACTGAGTTTACCTTTCTGAAGTCTGTACAAAACCTAGGCGATTTATCAGCCTTTGGAACCAAAATACACGGTGAAGACCAACTAGAAGGTGACGGGACTGCAATATTATTTTCCAGCATGTAAGCAACTTCAGAGTCTAGATGTTTAAGTTTCTCTGGAGACATGCGGTAAAAGCGCTGCTTAATTGGTTGTGCATCTCCAACATCAACATCATGTTCGATCCAATTTGTGCATGTAGGAACATCGCCAAACAGACACGGATATTTCTGTATCAGATCAGACAACTCACCACGCTTAGACTCAGTCAAATGCAACAACAGACTATCAAGGTTACAAAGTGTCTCCGAATTTTTTAGACGACCATACAACAAACTGTCATCTGGTTCTGGCACTCCATCTGCCTCCTGTGGTTCTGACACCGAACTCACAAGCAGAACAGGATGCACCTCGTCTCTCACCGTCTGGCTTACCTCCGCCTCACGTTTATAATATGGCTTGAGAAGGTTGACATGACATAACTGTTGACTTTTTCCGTCCTGGTGTTGCAATTATGTAATTCAGGTCAGACCTTCTCTCAACAACTGTATAAGGACCAGCATAATTAGCCTGAAACGGCGAGCTCACAACAGGCATCAGTGCAAGAACTTGATCTCCCGGACTAAACTCTTGATGCCCCGCACGGCGATCATAGATGTTTTTCATCTTACTCTGTGACACTTGCAATTTCTCCCTGGCCATTTCACCTGCTACAAACAGACGATGCTTAAAGCCATTGACAAAATCAACCAAATTTCTGGGCGGTTCCGCCTCCACCAGGCCATCCTTTAAAACAGCCAAGGGCCCACGCACTTTGTGTCCAAAAACCAAGTCATTAGGACTAAAACCTGTACTTTCCTGTACAGCTTCTCTTGCAGCCAACATAAGCCAAGGAAGACCCTCCTCCCAGTCTCTATCCAGCTCTGTGCAATATGCACGCAGGAGAGACTTCAAAGTCTGATGGAATCTTTCCAAGGCTCCCTGACTCTGTGCATGATAGGCTGATGACTGGTTATGACGGACACGCAACAACTTCAAAACTTGACCAAACATGTGCGAAGAGAAATTGGACCCCTGATCACTCTGGATGACCTTCGGAATGCCAAAAACCGAAATGAACTGACTTAGAGCCTTCACTACCGCCTTGGTATCCTGCTGCATATCCATTGAGGGCAATTACCACTGAGTATTTTGACACATCACAGACAGTAGATATTTACAGCCAGACTTAGAACATGGTAACGGACCCACACAGTCCACAATCAGGTGCTCAAATGGTTCATTCACAACCAGAATGGGTTGTAATGGAGCAGGTTTAACAAACTGATTGGGCTTTCCTGTTAGCTGACACACATGACATGTCTTAATGTATGCTGCAACATCTCTTTTCATCCGTGGCCAAAAGAAATGCTTCAAGATGCTAAGATAAGTCTTTTTCACACCAAAGTGCCCACTCTCATCATGAGCAACTTTTAAAACAAGAGGACGAAATTTAGTCGGTACCACCAACTGAACGACAGCATCTCCAACAAAGTCAGTACCCAGAATCAACCATTTCCTAAGCAACAAGCCATTTTGTACAAAATACCCACTTGCTACACTGTTGATCTCCTTAGCAGATACTACACAGTCAAACATTTCTTTAAGGGAAGAGTCACTTTGCTGTTCCTGTAACAACTCAGTTTTTGACACAGATAGTGGAAAATCCGACAATGATGGAGCCACAAACTCAATTTCACTCCCATCAGCTTCCCTCTCAGACTCAGCTTTACTCATTGTTCGGGTACTTACACAGGCTGAGAAAACTTGAGGTAAGTCATCGGCAATTTGGTCAACAACAGACTTAACTGGGCAAGATGTAACAACTGGCAAGGGAGGAGTGTCAGCCCAAACACGGCTACCAGCCAGCCCGTTACCCAGAATGAAATGAATCCCCTCAATGGGCAACGCTGGACGCACACCTACGGCTACCTCTCCTTTCACCAGTTCACAATCCAGGACCAACTTATGTAACGGTATGGGCAAAACAGTTAAACCCATGCCACGACTTAGAATACAGTCACCCATATCAGTTTCTTTTGACAGCGGCAACACAGATCCCACAATATAAGAGTCAAAGGCCCCTGTGTCCCTTAGAATTTTTACTCGAACCTTAGCCTCACTTCCTACCAGTGACACAAACCCATCTCTAATAAAAGGGGCATAAGCTGCCAAGACATCCGGTTCAAGCTCCGCTGCAAGCAACTCAGATACACAGTCCGTAACAACCGACGCAGCTGCTGCCACAGGCTTAACCTTAGATATTACAGTTTTATTCCTAAAATGCAGCAGTGGACAATCAGCCTTCCAGTGACCCTCTTCATGACAGTAGTTACAGTTAGTGTCAACATTACTTCGCGATACTGCTTCTAACTTTGGCGCATCAGCTCTCCAAGAACGCTCACGTGTTATAGCACGCTCTCTAAAACTCCCTTTATGGAGTAACAAATACTCATCTGCTGATGCAGCCGCACCCGCCGCCGTGACACACTTTCTCTCACTTACATATGTTGCAATGTAACCAGGAAGTATGTTTTTGAACTGCTCCAAAACAACAAGGTCACACAGATGCTCAAAAGTGGTGACTTCCAGCGCAGCCAACCAACGTTTAAAATGACTAGTTACATCCCGAGCAAACTCCATATAAGTTTGACCAGTACGTCTCTCCCAGGACCTAAAACGTTGGCGATACGCTTCTGGTACCAGCTCATACGCCTTTAACACGGCAGACTTGATTTTTACAAAGCTAGAGCTATCTTCTGCGCTCAAGGATGAATAAGCTTCCTGTGCTCGTCCTGTCAGCACACACTGAAGCATCAAAGCACAATCTGCATCAGGCCAACCTCTAGCACTGGCAACACGCTCAAATAATACAAAAAAAGTATCCGGGTCCCTTTCATTAAACTGTGGCAGTAATCTTAAATTATTAATATCAAAGGAACACAACTGCCTACTCTGATCTTCACTGGACCCCTTACTATCATTTGCCAAAGATAAGCGGTGCCCTTCTAGATCTAGTTTGGCCTGCTCTACTTTTTGCCGAATCTTCTCCACCTCAATCTGCTTTTTGAGTTGCAACTCATGCTTACATTTGTCATGCTCAAGCTGAATCAACAACAGTTCCTTCTGTTGGTCAAACGTTAAGCCCTGAGTCTGGATAAGTGCACCAGCGAAAACTGGAGAATCATCTTTCACGTCTACAGGCAACACACCCTTTTCTCTCAACTCAGCCTTCAAAACTACCCTAATGTTCTCTTTAAGGCGTTTGTCACCTACCACTATAGAGAAGTGCTCTGCAATCTTCAGTAGCTGCTCCCTAGTACAACGCTCCAACGCCTCTTCAGACGGAGCTGCAATAAACGCATCACAATCTGCCATTACAACAAATTACACTTGGCTCATCAACACCACAGCAACAGACCCAGTAAATCAGTGCAGCTTCCTCATGCGTACTAAGAGAACTAAATCTCACGTAGTATGGAGTTTTCCCACTATCCTAATCAACCCAACTAACTAACTTATCCCTAGTCTTCATGCAGTTACTTGTGGTGGGTATTTATGCACTAATGACCGCTGGCCTGGAAGAGCAACTAGCACACTAGCGACCCTCCCAAAACCACGGACATGCTCCCAAGCTAAAAGCTTCACCCACGTTCACCACAACACTACCAAGGATCCGCTCAACAAGCCCAAAAGTGGACCGTCGCTACAGCCTACAAGAGAAAACTCCAACCACTTTGATCAGCAATACGCATACGAGGAACCACAACAGTCACCTGGATTATCTGTTAACTGCAGAACAACAATAACTAATTTGTAAAAAAAACAAGTTACCTACAAATTTATTTCAAATGCCAATAAACAAGCCTTCACTTACCCTGCTCAACCAACCAACCTACTGTATATTGCCACGCCAAATGAACAAACAAAGAAACAAACAATTACCAAAGTAAAACAAATGTCTTACCATTCCAACGAGCTGCCCCGCTCCCAACAAACTGGACTGCAATACATAGGCTAGGCTACAACAATACTATGGCTGCACTAATCCCATATCTTATCAAATTGCCCAAATACTAAGACCGGCACGAGCCCCCATTTTGTCACAACCTGGCTCAAGGGTCATGACAAAAGAGGGAACGAGACAGCATAAATGGTCAAAAGTGATTTATTTAACAAAAGAGTAACTAAACATAACTACTTAAATGTGGAAAGTATAACTCTGTAACATAAATAAACTCAAAACAAGATGTGGCAGTCGAGATGATCAGGCCAGGGTTGACGTCTAGATTGCAGAGAGAAGAGAGTGTAGTTTGACCAAGTGGAGCTTTATCTCCCCTGGCTCATAGGTTCCAGGTGCACCCAATCAGCAATCACCTCAATAGAACAAAAATAATTAACAACCACACAGGTATCACTCCCACAGAGAGACCTCACTGGATCACACAGGGCCCGTCACACTGACACAGACTAGATATAATAAACTAATGTAGGCCACTTTTTACTGGTAACATAAGACATTTGGCATTATCAGGACCCATGAATATTACCCCATTGCATTATTATACATTATTTTCATCATTATATACTAGTTTAATGTAGTACTGACACTAAAACTCTGTAAACTTGAATTTTTTCTCACACAGAAATTTTCATTTTGGGTAAACTATACACAATACATATTGTCACTATCCACGATACATATTGTTGCATTTTTGTATTGCGGTATATTGTAATGCGGTATATTGTAACACAATATATTGTTACACCCCTAGTAATTGTACAATTAGTTTTTATTCTAACATGCAGTAACTGTGATTTATTTTTTTTTTGCTCATTAAAGGGGCCCTCTTATGCTTTTTCACTTTAGTTAGTGTGTAATGTTGCTGTTTGAGCATAAAAAAGATCGGCAAGGTTACAAAGCTCAAAGTTCATTCCAAAGGGAGATATTTTATTCAACAGAATGCACTTTCCAAGAACTACAACGAACGGCTCGTTTGGACTACAACGCGTTTTTTTCCAGGCTTTGTGAAGTCATAATGTTACTCATTTAAATAGTCCCCGCCCACGGAATACGCAAAAAAGCGGACGAGGCCTGGTTGAGCTGCTGCTATGTTAAAGAGACACTGTTTTTTCCACAACTCATTTGTTTGACCTTCCTAAGGCTGACGAACTTAGTGGTTAAAATTTATTTTAAACTGTTCTTGAACATTATAATCCCAATGATTACAGCTTCCAGAATGCAGGCTGCGCACAAAATCTTCTCCTGAAATGGAGCAGTTCCCACTTTGTCGGGACAATCTGTTGTTTGTGGATCACAACTTGTAAGTATGTCCTATTATTTGTAGTTGCGTTTTCTAATAACAGTTCCAATTATACGTTTTGTGTTGTTGCTACGCTCACCTGCCAACATTACTGTTGATATAATGTTTATAGCTTTTGTAAGCTCTCGCGTTTGTAAGTTCACCGCCCCTTAGTAAAATTAACCATGGTTTTGTGATCGATTACTGTTTGTATTACCATAGATTTCCGACAAATATCATGATTAAATAGTGTAACATCGTATCTAAAATGTATAAGAAAATTACCCCCCCAAAAAAACATACCATTCTGAAACGTCCTGTGAAATCCATGCTTGCAAAGTCCGTGCATGAAATCCGTTCTGGACGATCCTCGTTTGTTAACATTGTCAGGGTCTGAATCGGGCTCAAATTGGTTTGAAATTGCCGCCATCCTTAATATTTACACTAGAGCAGAACTCACATGGAGGGGCGGGACATTTCCCGAACACACGCTAAGCACTGCCAATCATAACACATTGGGCCAGCTAACCAATCACAGCAGCACATTTTGCATTTCAGAAGAAGGGGCTTCTTTGAAACCGGAACTAATTGACACTTTCGGGCCTGACTGGGGAGAGAGGTGCTGTAATAATAAAATATGTGAAAAATTATTTGTTTTTTTTAAAGGATATTCTAGTACACCCCAAAACCAAGACTTTGTAAAAGGGCATAATAGGACCCCTTTAATAATTGTACTATTAAGGATAGCAGTGCATAGCCTGTGGTTTTTAAACAAATGTTCAGCACAACACAGAATTCCCATTTATGCATTTGGCTGATGCTTTCAGTGACTTCAGCATATTATATAGGCCTACTGCTGAATTAATAATGGTAAAAAAAAGAAGAAATGCTTAAAACAAGATCAAGTTACTTGAAAAGCAAAATTTGATAATACCAATATAATAGTAATACTTGCTTTCAGAGAATTTAACTTGAATTAAGCATAATCAAAATATTTTTTAACAAGGTTTTTGACTTTCAGGGGAAAAAACAAGATATCGTGGTGTAGACTTGAAAATTAAGCTTTTCCCCGTTATGGTTGAATCACGGAAGCAACACCAGTTCTTTTGCCAAGAGTTCTCTTATTTCTTATTTTATTACATGTCAGCATAGCAGAGAAACGGGCATAGAAGAGGAAGGTTACAGGAGAGGTGGTCTTCATTTCAGATTTCTCTGTTCCCCTCTCTGTTGTCTCTCCCCATCTCTTTCCTCTCTCCCCCTCTCCTTCCTCTCCCTTCACTCATGCTGTATGTGTTTCTCTGGGGTGGTACCCTAAGGATTTGAGCTTATATACACCACTGAGGAACTTGCAAATTCCTTGTAAAGTAGAACAATATGTTGCTTATGTTTAAAATGGAACGTATGCCTCATGCTTACATGTGGCACAATCCACTTTCCATAGAAAGAAAACTGTCCTTTATTATATACATCCTTGGTACATATGCATCAGTGAAAAACATTCCTTTCCTTATAAAGAATACAGCACCTCAGTCGATGTATACATGATTGGAAAACCTTTGGATCAGTGGAACATGTTGCATTGCACACATACTCCTTTGCCAAATATAGCTCATACCATATCTCTGCTCAAAATACATGTACAACATACCCCGACTTCACAAAAAACATTATACAAAAAGAATAATAATACAGAAAATACATTTAACAATCAAATTTTAATCTTCACGTGGCAAATTAACAAATTAGTACAATTAGAACAATTTGGCCATTATTTAATTAATTATTAATATTTTTTTTGCATGTCATGTGAAATACCAAACGATTTTATTATAAGTTTGTACTCTTCGTTCTATGTCAAGAATACGTTGAAGCCATTATTTCTGTATCAAATACCATGACCATAAACAGTGAGTACCAATTTCAGTCTTACATTTGAGACAAAAGAAATTGTTAAAGATATGTCTACAATTAGGGGATATATGGAATCTGTCTTCAGTCGAACAGCTTTTGCCCGATTTACAGACTGATATTATTTTAGCATGTTCCCATATATCATCCCAAGTGTCATCATTAATTGGAATTGATAATTACTTTCCCCATATTTTCCAGGTATTCAGTATGTCTGTACAATTCATGCAGCATTAAAGAATTTGACCTCAATTAACATCAAATAATGGACAATTAGAACCATAGTTTTCCATCACATCTTAAATGCATGCTCTGTGTTAAAGTGTCTTGGGCTAGGTACATCTGTTCTGGCACTTTTAGTTCCTACCCCCCCCAAAAAAGTGGCCACATGCTGTATAAATGTTTAGTCTTCTTTATTCAGCACAACACCCCTTTTGATTCAATTGGTGTGTAATTAAGGGGTTCACCAAAGAGTAAACACCTCCACCCACAAGCCCTGAAATAAAGAATTATCAGACTGTATGAAATGCAAATAGGCTGCTAGAGCAATAAACAATGTGCCAAGGGTCAATCATTTTAATGAGCCTTTCTAATGAGTCTAGGGCTGCCTGCAACTGTGCCTTTTATTAGCAAACTCACTATTGAAGTTGTAGCCCAGTCAATGGTTAACATTGGAATAATTAACATAAACGTTCCTCTTGAGGTCAGATAATCGATGACTCTTTAAATATCTATTTATTGCTGAAAGCTTTGAAAAGAAGTCTGCTGTCTATGTTCACCGATTCCAATGTTTCCACAGGGAAATATTACATCGCCACAATGACAATGGTTACAGCTTCTACAGCCCTGACTATCTTCATTATGAACATTCACCACTGCGGACCAGAGGCCCAACCTGTTCCTACATGGGCACGTCGTTTTGTCCTGCGCTACCTGGCTCGGATTTGCTTCGTCTATGACATGGGTGAGGGCTGCCTGTCTGCTCACACAGACAAACCTGCGCAAAAGGGAAGCAGCTGCACTATAAACGGCCAGGCCAGGGGCGAGGACTTCGCTCTGAGGGTACGAAGCATTTCAGCCAGTGACGGTTGTTCACAAAAGATAAAAGATCAATTAAATGAGGATGTCAGTCCAACCTTATCACTAAGGCAAGGAAATGAGTGCCACACTGGCTGGACAGATGGTTCCTGTGTGGGCATTGACCATGGAGAGGTTGCGGGAGCTACAGGAGAGAGAGTGTTGGAGAGCGGAGCGACTGGAAAAGAATCGGCGAAGAAAAGGGAGATACTTGTTGAAGGTCAGTGTTTGTGTCATCAGCAAAGCCTCTTGAGGAATATCGAGTACATCGCTAACTTTTATCATGAGCAGAAGGCCACGCAGAGACGAAACGGGGAGTGGCGGAAAGTTGCCAAAGTCATGGATCGCTTCTTTATGTGGATATTTTTCATCATGGTCTTCCTGATGAGTTTGCTTATTATAGGGAAAGCTGTCTGAATGCTTGATATGAAAGACACCAGGGGCCTCATGCATACAGTAAATGTCGGCGCAGGTCTAACGAATGAAAAGGTTTGCAAATGCAAAAATTGAAATAAAAAGAGAAAATATCACCAACACAGATTGAACTCCCTTGTGAAAAAGAAGTGCGCTCAATTGTATTGAATGTACAGAATGTTCAGATCTTAAAGATATTATATTTAAATAATGTTTTTGCAAATAATATAAAATGAATGAAATAAAAGGCCTCTTAGTGTACTTGAAGGGAGTACAGAGTGCACTGTAATAATGTCCAATTAAAATGTTACATTGTAAATTGCAATTTTTAAGCACATTTTAAATAATCTAGTTTTTTTTTTTCGTCTTGGTTTAAAATACTACACTTATATCGATGTGTTGGCTTGACAAACTAAAGCACTTGTAAAGTACTTGATTATAATTTAACTGTAGTGTGTTATTCGATATTACATTTAAAGTTAATATATTTTAAATGTACTAAATTCCAACTTCATCATTACAAATGTGTAACTAAAAAAATGTTTTAAGTACATGAAATACAAGTTTCAATAGAAATTACATTAAAGTATGTTTTAGTTTACCCTAAATGCTTTTCAGTACATTCAGCAGTATACTTTAAACATATATCAAAATCGATATGCACCTAAAGGGATAGTTCACCCAAAAATGAAAATCCATTATTTCTGCCTGCAAACTTGCGACCTTATTTCAGTTTTTTTTAAAGTCTATTTTACATGTGTTAATGCCAACTGCATACATTTTGGCACAGGTGTGTATTTTATTGGAATTGTACCATTTCACCCCCATTTCCTTTATTTTGCACCTGGTACAGAAAAAAGTTCCACATGACCTTAAGGACAAAAATGGCTCCTTTGCAAATTTGAATCATAGTGCCACTTAACTATAAAATGATGCAATCTTTGTTAATAGACTTTCATTCTGTTGGCAAGGCTTAAAAAGTTATTTTTTAAAAAGATTTTTTACCAGATCAGATTTTCTCAAGTTTGGCCTGTAAAGCAAATACTCGGTTTATTCCTGTTTTCTCCTCATGGATATTATAGAGCCAATTGGATAAATTATGCAGCTATAATTGTGTGGGTATGGATGTCAGAGTGTGATTTGTATGTATGTAGTAAAAAAAATTGTGTGTGGTTGTAATATTTGAAAGAGAGAAGCTTTGCTGGCATCTAATAGGGAAAATTTGGTACTGCACCCACAAACAACATCTTACTGAACGCTCATTTTTTTAGATATCAACCTAACATTTGGAACACAACTTGTTTACATAAATGGCTTTGATTTTCTCTAGCAGTTTTAGAGTTCAACACGTTTCATAAAATATATATTTTATATAAAATGTTCATAAATAACTTTTTTTTGTTTCACTTTTTGAACTTTTTTTTTTTTTTACAACAATAATCTGCCACGGGTCTTCTTTAAAATGAGACCAAACTTAAGTTTGACACAGACATTTTTGTCCTCTATGGACCTATGTGTAACTTATTTTAATTAATTTTTCCAAACCTATATGAATTTCTTTTTTCTGCTGAACACAAAGGAAAATATTTTGAAGAATGTGGGTAACCAAACAGTTGATGGGCCCCATTGACTTCCATAGTATGGAAGTCAAAGGGGTCCATCAACCATTTGGATACCGTCATTTTTCTAAATATGTTCTTTTGTGTTCAGCAGAAGAAATAAATTCACACAGGTTTGGAACAACGTGAGGGTGAATAAATTACAGAATTTTCAATTTTGGGTGAACTATCCCTTTAAGTATATTCTTTTAAAGTATATTATATCCATAAAGTATGCTAAAGTTTACTTCCTTTTCACAAGGGCAATCTGGACATACTAAGTCTCATTTGTTCTCATGTCATTGTATATTGTTGATGAATCCAGATTATTCTAAATGAGGGAGTGTGTGCCCAAAGTAATTCTCAATTAGTATAATACATGCCCAACCTGTCTTCATCTCTGCCCTTTCTCAAAATCAGCTGAACACAATAAACACCTTTTATATAGGCCTGGACTACTTGTGATCGGCTACTATTCTGAATAAATAGGTAAGATGTATTGCAGGTTCATTTAGTAATTAGTAATTACTACTAACAACTAATGTATATACTCATTTTAGCTTAACATATTCCAGCTTCAAAAGGCCAACAGGAATTATTTCTGTCTTTTTTTATCCTAAAATATAAATTTGGTTAGTGAATCAGACCCATTGTGTGCCAAACTGAAGAAAAAAATTGTGCATTTGAAGTCACAGAGGTCTGTGATTTTGGTACAGGACATTAAGTCCATGTTCAGTTAGGTCACAAAAATAAGAATCCTTGTATTTATGTGTTAATTTACTTTATTTATTGTATTGATATTAGGTAAATGAATACATGTTTTTAATTATCAACATTAAACTAATGTACCACATTATGTTTACTGACTTTAGAGAAAATAGAGCTTTGAAGCCAAAAGCCAAGCAAACAGCCAACCAAGTTTTTTTATTAGATGGATGCACTCTAGTCTTTACTGCTCTTTACTTTACAGCTAAAGTCTTCACTCTAAATAGTTTCGAGCAGGAATATCACAGCATTATGATTGCAATATTAAAAAGAGACACAAGAGGGAGATAATACATACAGTATATGGAAAGCTTATTGAAAGCTGTTGATTTATTTTTCCGTAAACAACATGGGGAAATGGAGATGCGAGCAGCATGACAAATGGAGCCAAATCCAGAGTAACACTGACTGTTTCATATATAGGACTATTACATAACGTTGGCTGTTACTGCATGTGAGCCATAGTACTGCCTGATTTGTGTGTGTGTGTATATATATATAAATAAACACACACACACACACACACACACACACATTTAAAATACTATATGCACTACTGTATGCACAATATCATTAAATGTTTAGATACAGTATTTAATTGTTTAGCTATGCTTAGCCAATGTCTTTGTGAAACAGAGGATGTTTATTGGGATATTTGAATAAATCAGAAAGCTAAAACTTTTTGTGATGTCTTATGAATGTGTAGTGGGCAAATTTCAACCCTCACACAGAGTGTAGATCCATCAAAAATCCTCATTAAATGATTTAATCTCATACTTCCACAGAAAAGGACTGAAATAAATGCTCATCACCTTCAATAATTAGTTACTGGTGAGATTTATGCAATTAACCCTTTCAGCCTATTTTAAATCCCATTTAAGGAGGCGATGTAGTTACTGAACTTCTAATAAGTTTGCAGTCAGAAATAATGGATTTGATATAAATCATCAAATCACAGCATTAAACATTCATTATTCCTTGCACCCCACCATCTAACCTTTTGCTCTGTGTGCTTTCCCAGCAATGGTAAGGTTAATTAGCTCTAGGCTTCAACAGACCTCAGGAGGGATGGTAGAGATATAAAAACTACATTCATCACACAAATTGAGGCTTATTGAACTTCTTCTTTGATTATAGAGCCTCCCTGAAACTTTCCAAATATCCATTAAGAATTTAAATTAACCCTATAATTCCTTTCAAACTGTTTTTACACTGCCATTCAAGTTTGGGGTCAGTAAGATTTTTTTTTTATTATTTGGAAGGAAATTAATAATTTTCTTCAGCAAGGATCCATGTTTCCCCCCAAATTAAACTCTATTCATCAAAGCATCCTGAAAAAAAGGATCATGGTTTCCACATAAGGCATAACTGTTCCCTTCAAGGGAACTTGTGAGCTGCGTCGGAAGTTACAACGGTATGGGAAGTGGGAACGCCTCTGCACAGTTTTAATTTTGACAGCAAATTTTTATTTAGTTTCAGTCATGGTCTTTTGACTAAAATGCCATTTAGTTTTAGTCATAGTTTAGTCATCTGAATTGTTTTAGTTTTAGTCTAGTTTTAGTCGACTAAAATGTAATGGGATTAGTTGAATTGTATTGAATCAATTAAGCATTTCTCAAAAATTTCCAAACGCATTATATACTCTTGGAGAAAACATTTATCAACCTGTTAATATGAATGATATTAAGGTTTGAACATGCAATACAGACACCGATTTAACTGCTGTGACATATATCATGTCTTTATTTATCTTAAAATGAAATAAAACCATTTCTCATAAAGAAACAAGAACATGGTCTTTTTAATTGATATATACATTTTTTTCAGAACACCTTGCATACAGCATTTTTCATTCTTTCAAGCAGACATATTTATTTGTATAAATTAAATATAGATGAATCTTTATTGAAGTTATTAAAGGGATAGTTCACCCAAAAATGATCCCATGAATTACTCACCCTCAAGCCATCCTAGGTGTATATGTCTATCTTCTTTCAGAATAACAGTTATATTAAAAAAATATCATTGCTCTTTCAAGATTTATAATGGTAGTGAATGGCGGTCCTAAATTTTGAAGTCCAAAAAAAGTGCATCCATCCATCATAAAAGTTTTGTTGGAAAAATGTATGGAACGTATGGAATACTTTTATGATGGATGGATGCACTTTTGACTTGAGCTCGGCGACTTCTAAGGGCCCCCCCCCTGCCTCGGGCCCTGGGTACTCGGTACCCCTTTTCCCCCCGCTACCACGCCCCTGGTCTATGGTGATCAGTGTTGGGCAAGTTACTTTTAAAAAGTAATTAGTTACAGTTACTAGTTACTTCTTCCAAAAAGTAACTAAATTAGTTACTCAGTTACAAATTTTAAAAGTAACTAGTTACTTAAGAAAGTAACTATTGCGTTACTTTCAAGTAAAATTAAATTTTAAATGCTCAAATGTGACCCCACCTCTACCCCTCTTTAACGGAACTTAAAATACATGTGCATGTTCAATTATTTATGATAAATCTGAATATTATAATGAAATTGACACTTAATACAATAGGTCTACATTATTAACAGAAACATTGTACACACATCTAAAAAAAAAAGTGTTGTTGTGGGACAAAGTGAGACTAGCCTCCAATCAAATGCCATGTATGTAGATATTATGTTTATATAGTGGATCAATGCAAATAACACAATAGATGTTTTGGAACTTTTGATATTTATTGCCCCTCAACAGGCCACAACTGGGCAAAATTAAATTAAGCTTGTTAAGCAATATACCAAAAAGACTGACTGTCTTGTGTTGTTCCTTGTGTGTCCTGTCCTGTCCGACTATGCGTTATGATGGGTCGTTCGCAATTCATGAGCGTTAGCCGTTAGTGATAAGGGGTCGTTCGCGAATGAGCGTTAGTGATGATGGATCGACTCGTTCGCGAATGAGCTTTTGATGGGTCGTTCGCGATTCGCGAATGAGCCGACTCTAAGAGCCATATCTCGCATATCTGAAGAGCCGACTCTATTTTTACAAATTTAGCCTATAGAAATTAAATAATTATGTAATAAAAATTGAAATATTATAGTCAAAGTCATTTAAAGAGCCGGCTCAGTGAGCTGAGTCAAAAGAGCCGAATGCCCATCACTACTATGCGTGCTTTTGAAGACCCGCCTAACTCTACCTCTGATTGTCTTACAATGACATTTTACTCTACCTCAGCCAATCGTCAGCATTTATGCGCTTGTCTCGTGCTCTGCCCACTAACCAAGGAAGAACAGTAAACAAAGTATTTGCCTCTCGCTCAGAGATCTAGTTGGTCCGTGAAACAATCCATTGTTAAAAGCGCTATATAAATGAAGATGACTTGACTTGACTTGACTCTGATGAAAAAAAAACAGCTTCATCAGTTATAGTAACGCGCCGCTTTTTTTGGCAGTAACGGTAACGGCGTTATTAAGATGAGAAGAGTAATCAATTAGATTACTCGTTACTGGAAAAAGTAATGCCGTTAGTAACTTCCCATTACTGATGGTGATTGTTTGTCCTGTAGGAAAGCATACATGTATATATTGGAAAATTTGTGAAATGACAAGCAAACAGCGTTTTAAATGTGTGTTCCTCCCTTCCCTTGCTACATTACGGATGGGGATACACACGATTTATGCGTCGTTTGTTCGGGGGTGGAGGATGCATGGTCATCTCTCGAGGGGGCTGACTGTTTTCACTTTGAGCAGTTCTGCTCCCGCCGGGTATTCTTCGAGAAGGCCGCCCAGGCACGCTGTCCTCGCAGTTCGGGTACCGCTGCTGCCGAGGCAGAGCGGCGACTTAGATCGTGGGGATTGCAGGTGGATCTAGTGGAGGGGTTGAAGGCGGGCTCTGCCTTTTCTCTGCTTTCACCCGCTAGATCCAGCACCTACTCTCAGGGGTCGGAAGCACGCTAAGAGGTTTCTTCCACCCTAAATGTGAAGGTCTGGCGCTGCAGCTGTCCAGCTCCGAGCTGTCCATCTGGCCATTGTACTGGAAGGCATGTCGACGGCTCCCTTTGAGGCCATTGAAACCATCACAGAGAAATGTTTAACTTTGAAAACTGGTTTTCTGCTGGCTATTTCATCTTAGGAGACCTTCAGGCACTGTCGATTGCCCCTTCTTATTTAGAGTTTGCACCTGGCATGGTGAAAGTGTTTCTACACCCTATACCAAGGTCCCTATTAATGTGGTGCAATCCATAGTGTCGCAGGCCTTTTGCCCTCCTTTCTTTTGGACGTTGAACCAGGAGAAGCTAAATTTGCTATGCCCTGTCAGGGCGTTGGATGCTTATGTCCACAGAGCTTCCCTGTGGCAAAAGTCTGATCAATTGTTTGTGTGCTTCGGGTCACCAAGCAAAGCATGAGCAAGTGGATAGTCAAGGCTATCTCTCTTGCATATGAGGCTTGAGGACAGCCTTCACCAATGGCTGTCAGAGCTCATTCAATTAGAAGTATGGCGGGTATCCCTACAAGAAGTTTGTGATGCGGTGGGCTGGTCCTCTCCACTTACATTTGTGAAATTTTACGACCTATTGGACACTGCACCGGGGTCCTGGGTGCTCCTAGGTTGTGCTCTGTAAGATTCACACCAGACAGGCACTTGTCAGTATGGCAGAGTGGGTATTAACCTTCACCTAAGTAACGTGATTTCCGACGCAGTGCGAGTTCCCTTGAAAGGGAACGTCTCAGGTTATGACTGTAACCATGGTCCCCTTAAAAGGGAACAAGATGCTGCGTTGCCCTGCCATACTTCCTACATGCCTGTGATCGACTTGTTCAGCCAATCAGGTCATGGGTTAGGTATCTTGTATTGAATACGGAAACGAATTCACGCAGAGGCGTTCCCATAGCATCGTAACTTCTGACGCAGCGTCTCGTTCCCCTTTCAGGGAACTATGGTTACAGTCATAACCTGAGACGTTTTCCACATTGAGAATGATAAGAAATGTTATTTGAACACCACATCAGCATATTAAGTCTGAAGGATGGCTGTTGAAAATTCAGCTTTGCCATTACAAAAAATATATAAAACCGAAAACAGTTACTTTAAAATGTAATAATATTTCATATTATTATTGTTTACAATATTTTTGATTAAATAAATGCAGCCTTGGTAAAGATAAGAGACTTTAAAAAAAAACATTAAATAATCTTACTGACCCCAAACCTTTGAATGGTGTATATCATATGACATTCCAGGAATGAACTTTTCTCATGAAGAATATGAATGTAATAGTTACGCAGGTATGCTAGCTAGGCTTTCAAGCTTTAATTCTAATGTAAATGCTATAGACTATAAGAGTTTCCTAATGACCAAGACTGCACTTTCTGGAGATTTGCCTGGGAAGCAGGAATCTGGCCTTGCAGTTTTGACTTGATTGCGGTGCCACAGTTCTTGCTGACTCAGGAGGAGCTTTGATTCAAGTAATCAAGAGTGCTCATGCGTGTCATGGCAGTATAGTTTGGAGGAAGGTCAGATAGAGGATCCTTCTCAAATAGGCAGTACAACTGACAGGTGTATTTACAATATGCCACTCAAAAGGCCAAACCTAGGGCGAAGTATAAATTACTGCTCATGTCTATTGTTCTACAGCACTTTCTTTCAAGTTCAGTAGCTAAGCACATAAGATTCACCTCCTTTTTCTTTAAAACATTCGACTTGCCATTATCCAAATTTTGTGGTAGCAGTGCTGCCAAATCAGCTAAATTTACTTAAATGGCAGTGGGCAGATTTATATAAAAAAAATTCTAAAGCGCATACATTCATTTAGTGAACTGTGTAATAGTGTAATAGTGTGCACTATAACACTATTACACAGTTCACTAAATGAATGTATGCGCTTTAGAATTTTTTTTATATAAATCTGCCCACTGCCATTTAAGTAAATTTAGCTTCTTCAACACAAGATGGCATCATATAGACATAGTAAATGTCCCCTTGGCCATTATTATTTACATCTGCCACACTAAAAATAAAAGGACTTGATCAAGATATAAATTAGGCCTGAAATTAAATGGGAATACAGTATATATATATATATATATATATATATATATATATATATATATACACACACACATACTGAACAAAATTATAAACGCAACACTTTTGTTTTTGCCCCCATTTTTCATGAGCTGAACTCAGTCAGTATCTGGTGTGACCACCATTTGCCTCACGCAGTGCAACACATCTCCTTCGCATAGAGTTGATCAGGTTATTGATTGTGGCCTGTGAAATGTTGGTCCACTCCTCTTCAATGGTTGTGCGAAGTTGCTGGATATTGGCAGGACTTGGAACACGCTGTCGTATACGCCGATCCAGAGCATCCCAAACATGCTCAATGGGTGACATGTCTGGTGAGTATGCTGGCCATGCAAGAACTGGGATGTTTTCAGCTTCCAGGAATTGTGTACAGATCCTTGCAACATGGGGCCGTGCATTATCATGCTGCAACATGAGGAGATGGTCGTGGATGAATGGCACAACAATGGGCCTCAGGATCTCGTCACAGTATCACAGTATGCATTCAAAATGCCATCAATAAAATGCACCTATGTTCGTTGGCCATAACATACGCCTGCCCATACCATTACCCCACCGCCACCATGGGCCACTCGATCCACAGCGTTGACATCAGCAAACCGCTCACCCGCACGATGCCATACACGCTGTCTGCCATCTGCCCTGTACAGTGAAAACCGGGATTCATCCGTGGAGAGAACACCTCTCCAAAGTGCCAGACGCCATAGAATGTGAGCATTTGCCCACTCAAGTCGGTTTCGATTACGAACTGCAGTCAGGTCGAGACCCCGATGAGGACGACAAGCATGCAGATGAGCTTTAGAGTGGCCTTTTATTGTGGCCAGCCTAAGGCACACCTGTGCAATAATCATGCTGTCTAATGTGAGGTGGATGGATTATCTCGGCAAAGGAGAAGTGCTCATAACACATATTTAGACAGATTTGTGAATAATATTTGAGAGAAATAGGCATTTTGTGTACATAAAAAAAGTCTTAAACCTTTGAGTTCAGCTCATGAAAAATGGGGGCAAAAACAAAAGTGTTGCGTTTATAATTTTGTTCAGTGTATATAATGTAACCTTATAATATATATCCTTAGTGCTTGTCTGGTATCCCAAAAGCTGCACAACTGCATCGATTGCACATGGTAGTTTTAAGCAAAGTACAGTTTTGTTGTTTCAAGCATTTTTTTCTTTAAAAGAAGTAAAATAAGACTGCTCAAAGAGCTTTATTGATAACAGGGAATACCTTAACCACCACCATATACAGTCTATTCAATATATATATATATATATATATATTAGCCATTAATTGTAATAATCCATTAATAACTGGCTTAAAACCATTTTTGGGGTGAATACTTACTTGCTTGCCTAAGACTTTTGCACAGTACTCTGTGTGTGTGTGTGTGTGTGTGTGTGTGTGTGTTTATATAAGCTTCCTTTATATTATTTACATATATCTTTAAAACATTTCCAGCTTATAATAATGATAATAATAATATGTTCTGAATATAGTCATGAATCCAACAAAACAAAACTATCATTAGCTCTTAATGATGCACCATGAGAGTTGTTGCCAAGGATATAAAATGCACAACATCATGCATTCAATGGAAATTGGTCCCCCCCCCCCAAGGTGTGTTTTTCCTCCTTGAAAATGACCGCATTTAAAGCCCCTTCGGTGTTTAATGTTTGTCACATAGGAAGATGCCAGAGTGACAACACTGACCCATGCTGACTATCAACTGTTAAAGACTCTCTATAGTACTCTAAAGTGTATAGTAATTTCTACATTTCACTCAATATTTTATTGTAAGGTTGGTTCAATTTCTCTACACATCCAGAAATTGTATTTTTTTATATATCATTTATTTTTTAATGCAGTAAAAAATCTGAACGTTGAAGGCATAATGTTATTTTAGCAATATATAATATCATAATATTTACTATATACTATGATTTATTCATAGAACTAGTAAACAGTGTATTGTAAAAGGATTCTCTCTCATTTTTAATGTGGGTGCATATACTTTAAAGACCACATCATTTTCAAGATATAGCATAAAACTGTAGATAATGAGGAATCCCCAACACACAGCATAAGTTGCATATTTTTGTTTTTGTTTTGTTTTACTGTTATTTTCTACATATAGTATTTCCTTGACAAGGTCAGGATCTGCATGTCACCACAATGAACACCAGCGGGCCTGTGGAATATTTCATCCTCGATGGACTAAAGGACAGATACGTGCTGCCCATTTTCTTCACTGTCTATGTTTCTGTTCTGTGTGGAAACAGCATGATCATTTACCTTGTTAGAACCGACCCCAAGCTCAACACTCCTATGTATTTTTTCCTTCATAATTTGTCCTTTACTGATATTGTGTACACGTCAGTGACCATTCCCAAAATGCTGTCAGTGTTCCTGACTGAGGTCAAGACCATTTCCAAAACAGGATGCTTTGTACAGATGTACTTTTTTCTCTCATTTGGAGTGACAGGGCGCGCTTTGCTGACTGTGATGGCGTTTGACCGGTACGTAGCAATCTGTAACCCCCTGCGGTACACGACTATCATGACCAGGCGGCTCTGTATTCTATTGATATTTGCTGCTTGGGGTTTTGGGTTCGTTTTGGTGCTGCCCCCAGCTATTTGGGCGACTCTGCTGCCTTACTGCGGGCCTAATATTGTTAGGCACATGTTCTGCGATCACTCCTCAGTAGTGATCCTTGCCTGTGTAGACACCACCAGGAATGGCATTTTGTCCTTAACAAACGCACTCATTGCACTTCTCAGTACATTTCTTTTCATCTTAATTACGTATGTCTGTATTGGCAAAGCTATGAGAAAAATGAGCAAGGCACAGCAGCTCAAAGTTGCGGGCACTTGTGTGTCCCACCTGACAGTGGTGTGCATCTCGTATGTTTCAGCCGCCTTTGTGTATATCTCATATCGAGTAGCTAAATTTGACCCAGATGTTCGTATAGTCATCGCTGTGCTGTACTCTGTGCTCACACCCCTGCTGAACCCCATCATTTACAGCTTGAGGAATAAAGAACTGCAAAATGCAATGAAGAGAGCGTTTTGTAAATGCACTATTGCTTCTAAAACCTCCAGAAAAACAGTTCCTTCTGTTGCTTACAATCTGCATTAATTCTGCTGTTCATTGTGAAAATAATTCAATTTAATCTGTTAAAAAGTATGAATATGTGTGGAACAAGCTAGATTCAAGTTACAATGTATGAGACTGAAGCAACCTGGTTATTGTGCATTTAAAACTTGATTATTATTACAGAAATCTCATTGTTGTTTCATTTATGTATATACCATTAAGTTTCTTAGTTTGTTTGCGTTAAATCTGTGTAATCCACATGGATGAAATGCAAATAAAATACTAAATTTAGGCTTAAATTCTTTTGTTGTTAAATTAAAAATGACAAATAAAAAATAATATAAACTGAATAATACTTTGAATTAATTCTAATTAGGCAGATACTATACAATATGATATTTTTCAACTTCTGAAAACAAAACTGGACATTTCTTTCACTCCATTGTATTTTCAGTAGTGTGATAAATCAACAGACCTATTTGTGGTGATATAATAAATTGTTTGATTGCTTTTGTTTACATTTAGGATATTGTATTTTTATCCATTACTCCAATCATAAAAATTGTCAAAGTGATTTCAGATTAGAATGTCTAATATGTTTTAGGATTGTTAAAACTGTATGCTTCATTTGGAATTTTGCTGCAATAAAGTAATGTTTATGTCATGAGGAAATGTTACATTTAAAAATATACCATTTAATAGAATCGCAGTTCCATTTTTATTTCAAATAATCTTTGAATATCACTGAGGTGGTTTTAACTGTGGACAGTGACAAGAACAAGAATGTTATAAGTGAGTTGATAGCTATACGCTGATTTCACGCAGCCGCCATTTTGAAATCGCTCCGGTGGGAAGAAAACCGGAAGTGTCGCCTTTAATCATAGGAGAGTCGCGAATGCGATGGTGTATTGTTGTGTTTAATGTTGAAATTAGTTATTCTAAAAATGTACATACATTTCTTTCATGCTTTAGACTATATACAGTGAAATTCATTTATAAATAAAATTATTTTTTTATATATAATTCAGAACGTAAAAAAAGAAGCAGGAACGAACTATATGTGACCCCGCCTGTGAACCCCCGGCTAAAGTCGCAGAATCTAATTATGAGTAAAAGAGCGTCAAAGTAGTCATAGCCATAAAAATGAAAAAAAAAAAAATAGGTCATGTGTGTTTATTGCTGTAAATGATAGATTATTCCAAGGGCTTTGAGATGCAATACTCAAATTTTCCTTTATAACATGATAAATACTAAAATTAATGATTTTATTGACACTACGTTATACTTTTGCGAAAAAAAAAAAAAACGGACGCGGGCTTCCTAAACATTGATTTCAATCGTCTCTGGGTTTATTTTTCGGCGCAACAACACCTGCTGATTCTTATATCATTCAGTTCAGGGACTTCTTTTCTACTTATTTTCTATTAGAAATAGTAAACAGACCTTAATATCAATCCGCACGAGAGGCAATCAGGTCAACACAATAGTGATGGGAAGTTCGGTTCTTTTCCGCGAACCGGTTCTTTCGGACAGTTCGTTTCAATGAACCGGTTCAAAAAACCGGTTCACCAGTTCTTTTACGTCCTCGCGTAATGACGTCAATTATATCATCCCGGCGGATAAAAATACTTTAAATTAAAGGCATTTGTAATCATAACTTCACTTAAATAATAGTACTCATCGTAATAATCCTCTTGGATAAGTTTCTTACATTTACATTTTGCAAACGAACCCTGTAGCCTACAGGCGATGTGCAAACGCGGATGTTTAACATGTCTTAAATATATAAAGTGCATAAGTGGTCTTCATCATTTTATTTGTAATAAACTTACATTTCGCCGAATTCGGCCCCTCATTTAAGTCCTCGGTTCACCCGTGCTGCGTGCTCATCAGCACATCATCAGTTGGCTGAAAGAAAGTTCTGTTTAGAGACGGTGCTATCACGCATGCTCAGTATCTCCAGCTCATCGGTTCTCCGTATCGAACGTGTCCGAAAGAAACAGTTCTCGGTTCTGTACTGGTGATTCAAGAACTGCAACAACCAGTTCTTGACTCCAGAACCGTAGCATAGGCTGTGTGCTGAGCTGAGAACTGCTGAAACCTGAATATACAGTCGACAAAACTAAAAAAATCGATGCATGTCTTTCTTCTCCAATATGTTTAATACGTTATGTTTTAACACATTATAAACATTTACTAAGCAGTACTGTGCAGTGTGCACCATTAAAACTTTGGCAAGAGTTTACATCAAATATTTATATCAACTTACTTAGAAATTAAATGAGCAGTTCCTGAAAATATTATTTTAATAAATGTTTAGTTTGACAGGTTTACAATCCATTCATTGTGTTTCCAAACTTTAAAATAATACAGTGATAATACAGTAATTATGTGATAAACATGTTTCCAACATGTTTTTTTTTATTACACTTACTGATGTTCAACTAAATAAATACTTAAGAAACGTACATTTCGTCCTTCAGAAAAAAATTGCACGCGTGCTCAGCTCATCGATCAGTTGTTCTCATTATGTCGAACGTGTCCGAAAGAAACAGTTCTCGGTTCTGTACTGGTGATCCGATAACCGCTGTACATGTGCGTTCGGTAGTACGCGCATGCGCAGTATCAGCTCGTGCTCATCACTCTCAAAAACAGCACGTTTCAAACTGTTGGATTTACTGGAGTGAAATATACTCCGGGATATTGGTTTATTTCGAGTCAGAGGGACTGTCAGGCATGTCTGAAAGTGAGTAACTTTAGTAACTTGTGTATCAGCACTAACGCAAGACGCGAACTGTTTCGAACGATTCAGTCCGATTTAGTGTACTGGTTCGACCGGTTCACTAAAAAGAACCGGTTCAAAAGAACGATTCGTTCACGAACCGGCCATCACTACAACACAATGAAAAAAAAATGCGACTTCAGCCGGGTTCAGATGTCTGAGGAGATTTTTCGTGTCATCGCCAAACATTTAAGAACAGCTTATTTTTTTTTGTAGCTCAGTATTCTGCCAATAAGATTAATCTTAACAGTTTAGGCCTGCTATGTGTCAATAATATAATTTGTTTGCTGGAGTAACGTTACTGCGTCATTTTGACATCTGACATGGCAGCACCGAAGCATGAGCAGGAACGTAAAATAGCGGATTGCTTAAACAACTTGTTAGATATTAATCTCGGTGTAATTGCCCAATTTATGATTTAACCGGTTTTATAGCGGATTATTTTCTGGAGGATAATGAACAGGACACACTCTTTGACGAAACTGACGAGGAATTTAACGGTAAGTTTTTGTCATTCTTGTTTGTCAGTGTTCAGCCAATGTAACGTTATGCTAACACATAATCCATGCTGTGATGCAAAAATAGTGGATTTAAATGTTTATTACATTTGTTGATTGAGATTGAGTCAGTTTAAATTAATTACGTTTATGACATGATGTTTATTTGTTTAATTAGGCTACACTCTGAATTGAAGCCATGGCCATATATCCATAGCCTACCTGTTTCTTGTCCCTATCTCATCCCCTCAATTAATCAGATTCAGTCTGATATTTTCATATAAAAATGATTCATTATCCAATTTAAATGTGTATTTACATTTAAATATATCTCATATCTACATTTAATTAATATATTACATTTAAAATATCACATATCTCATAAATCCATTTAGATCTCTTGCTTTTAATTGAACAAATTCTCCTTGTTTTTTCAGGCAGTGACCAACATGATGATGAGGACGATCTGGTATGCCCTAATCCAACAATGCAGAACAAGGTTCAGAGTGACGAAAACAACAAAGTTGTCCATGCAGATGTGCTGACTCCTGCTCCACCCCACACCCATGGTGTTAGAAGACCAAAAAAGACCCCACATGGTCTTGCCAAAAAAAAATGAAACTGGCTTAGCTTAATTGACTTAAGTCTCTATGGAGCTGCTTATGTTCATACTCTTATTTCCATCTAGACAATTTTATATTTTGCATCTGGACAATTTTAGAATGTGTAAAAAATTTGAGACTGACCTGTTAAAGGGATAGTTCACCCACAAATTAGAATTCTGTCATCATTTACTCCCCCTCATGTTGTTCCAAACCTGTATGAGTTTCTTTCTTCTGCTGAACACAAAATAAGATATTTTAAAGAATGCTGGTAACCAGACAGTTGGCTGCACCCATTGACTTCCATAGGTTTTTTTTTTCCTTCTATAGAAGTCAATGGGTGCCATCAACTGTCTGGTTACCAGCATTCTTTAAAATATCTTATTTTGTGTTCAGCAGAAGAAAGAAACTCATACAGGTTTGGAACAACATGAGGGGGAGTAAATGATGACAGAATTCTAATTTGTGGGTGAACTATCCCTTAAAATTGTATTTATTTATTTTTTACTCCAGATTTACTCAATGTTACACCATGGCTCAGTAAGAGAATGAGATTTTCTACCAAAATGTTATATGTTAATTAATTGATATATTATTGATATTATATTTTCACTGATATTTCATTTTACTAATAAAGTTTTACAAATCATTCAACTGAATTGACATGGTAATTGTTGCTACAATCAAACTCGGTGGCCCCATTTGTTTCAATGTTTTTATTAGAGGTGGGCATAGATTAATTTTTTTAATCTAGATTAATCTAGATTAATCTTGGAATTAATCTAGATTAATCTAGATTAAAATGGCTCATTTGAATTTTGCCGAAGGCATGCAGAATATGTGTGCTACCCACTAAAAGTAAGTCCTTGAGAATGGGTTTCTCAAGCCAGGTGGCGCATTAGACCAGGGGCTCGTCTCCTGTTTCCAAAATGCATCACAAACTGCTTGAGAAAGCTGTTCTACTATGATAATTGGTGATGAAAATAAATCATGCTCAATCAGATGTACTTGTTTACTAACTGTTTATTCAGTTAAACATGAATTTTGAACTGTAAGGCCTACATAAGAGGTCGTGATGAACTGTTTTACAGTCAGTAGCTTTGTGTCAATCAGTCCAAGCTCTATTTCTCCTTCTTCCACCAGTCACTCAGGCAGACCAGCTTGTTCACATTTCCTGGTGACAAACTAGATCTCCTCTTCTGCACAATATGGCCTGCTAAAGAAAAAAGTCTCTCGCATGGGACAGTTGTGGCAGGAGTCCCCAAGTATTTACGGGCAATGTGGGCCATCTTACCATAGACAGCAGTGTGCTCCGACCACCACTTCAGTTGACACTGATCTAGACTGGCACTGGGCTCTGCCTTGTACCTCTCCACAGTATTGTCTTCTGGTGTCTCCTCATCTGATTCTGAGTCTGATCCCATCAGTAGCAGGGCTGTTTTCTTCTTGGGTGGCTCAGGGTTCTCCTCCCAGAGTGGCTGCAGAGCAGGTTTTTCTCCCTTCACCAACTCACTTAGCTTTGCCCACACTGATTCTCTCTCTGCTCTGGGCAAGCACTTGAGGTCCTTAAATCGTGGATCTAGAGCAGTCGCCACCTTTGATGAATAAAAAATAATAATTATTGATTGATGAATATTTCACTTTCCAAATCCAACCTCCATATTTCTTCATGACTCATTCATCTATTCATTGACCGATCTACTGGCTTAACAGTCTATAATGGTCAAACAATGCAGTTATCTTCTGGATCAATCTGACATACCTTAAGCCATTCCAGGTTTATTTTCTCGCTCCGCTGGTTAAGGTCCTTGGTGAAGGCAGCCTTGAATCGCACAATATAGGCAGGATCATCATCTGAGATCTTCATCGCGTGCTGGAGGTGGCACAGGGCAGGTAGAACCACAGAGCAGGATACATATTTATCCCCACCAAGGAGCTCAGTAATGTACCTACACACACACACACACACACACACACAGACACACACACACACACACACACACACACACACACACACACACACACACACACACACACACACACACACACACACAGAAACAGAGCAATAAATAATTAATGACTGATTCATTTAACTCAGATTACACATTTTTAAAGTTCTTAATCACATTACATTTAAGGGCATGTGTTTCTTAAATACAAAGTGACATTTAAAATAACTTGTATGCCAATTCATTTGTAGACCATACCTGCATGGCTCCAGCAGTTTCTCTAGCTTTGCCAACTTCTCATATTCAGCATTTGTTGGGAGGGCCAGATTGTGCTTCTGCTGAGACAGCGTTGTGTGCAGTGCGTCTCTGTTGTGCATCACGCGCTTGATCATCTCAAGGGTGGAATTCCACCGTGTTGGAACATCTTGCACGAGTTGCTCCTGAACTTGTCCAAGGGAGGCTTGCTGGACATTCAGCTCGTCTGAGTTGGCCGGACTATGTTTGAAATGTCCGACCACTTTACGGCACTTGGCCAGTGCACCATCAAAACCACCTTCCCGAAGTGACATTACAATAGCTCTCTGTACAACATGCGCAACACAGGGCAAATGCTCGAATGGCAGTATCCTCCCTGCTGCCACCATATTAGGAGCGCTGTCTGTTCCAAGAGTGCTGATTTTGTCAGCTATCCCCCACTGATTAGCGACGTCGAGAAACTGCCTGGCACACGCTTCTGCAAAGTGACGCGTCTCTGTTTTAATCACACCTAACGGACAGACAAAGTAAATCAGAATAAGTTAACTACTAGTAAACAACTAGCAATCATCAAGAAGCAAACATAATGTGGTGGTACTTCGGGATGTCGTGGTAATTAATATGCTAAGTAATTAAATTAAATTATGTAATTTAAAATTACATAACGTAGCCTACCTAAAGCGAAGGAATGAAGTTCCCAGCTGGCATCGATGATGTGTACAGTAACGCCGAGGTAGTTATCGTTGTTGACAGATGTCCAATGGTCCCCAGTCAGTGCTACAGACCTCGCCTCTACCATCTTCTCATCTTTTGCGGCTTTCTCTGTGGCGTGCTGGTCATGTATTCTCCTCATGATAGTTCGCCTCGCAGGTAGTTTGTAAGATGGGTCACTTGTGGCCGTCTGGAGAACAAGCTCGAGCCCATCATCTTCAACCACGCTGATGGGCCAGCAGCTGGTGGCAATCCACTGAGCGAGGAGATTAGTTAGCTTGGCTGATAGAGCTGTGCTGACGGGCTTGCCTCGGTTGCACTCAAACAAAGTAGTTTGACGACGACTCTTCCCCTGCGCTACATCAGTGCTTGGCCCGGCATCAACCGCATTAGCTAAGGGATGCTTTGCGTTTAGGTGGTACTTGAGACTGGAAGAACTCCTACAGTAAACTAATTCCGCATTGCATAAGGTGCAAACAACCTTAGTTTTGTCGATGTTTCCATTGGGAAGCTTCTTAAAAATAAATTTTCCCTGAAGCAAACCTGGCGGCTTCATAGCTGCATCCATGTTAGCACGTTTGATGTGGTAATTTCACAGTAGGCATACACACACACACAGATTCGAAGACTCGTTCTCGCCCCCTACAGTGCAATTCGGCTAGGTATACATCCGCGCTAAACTATCAAGGTGAAAGTCATCATAGCTTGCGTAGTATAGACTCAGCTCCCAACCCAACTTTGAGAATAGATTAACGGCGATATTTTTTTTATCGCCCGATAAGAGTCTCACGTTAACGCAGCACGTTAACGCCGATAACGGCCCAGCACTAGTTTTTATGCTTTTAGCTTTTTGGACATGCGCATCATAATGAATAGGTCTGTTTTACAAAACTGTAAGAATTTTCCCATAAATGTGTCATTATCACTAAAAAGGGGAGAATCTCAGCTTTAATGTGGTATATGGCACATATGGAGGATAATTATGGATCAAATGTGTTAAGTTTTAAAAATAAGCTTTTTTTTAAATCGGAATTTCTCAAAAACATGATTTTCTGAGCCTGAGATTCAGCAAATCTTTGACATAGCCTTACTCAGTCAATATTAAAGATATCAATGTTTTATTTTCACAGAATGTTCTTTACATTATGTAGGACGATTTTATGTAGAAAACAGTAAATCACAAAAAAATTACTTTAGCTGGGTTTTCACAGGCAGGGTCACATATACATATCCTATATTGGATATTAACATCCATCCGTGTAGATCGCGGCAGCAGCTTCAGGTTGGTAGTCCAAGGCATTGTTGTCTATCTGTACTTCCGGGGTTCTTCCCACCGGAGCCTCGCTTTCAATATCAAAATGGCGGCTGCGTGAAATCAGCGTATTGGATTCAATCTTTTTGTCAACTTGTTCTCTTTCAATTAGGACTGGTTTTATATTTCTATTTGCATCTGATTAATCGTAGGCCTCATTTATCTGAGAGTAGGCATCTAATTGTTTGAGTAAAAAAAGCATTAGGCCTATTTATGAATAATTTTCACAATATTAAATAAAATATGAAAAAAATGTGCAAAAAATGTGCACTGTTGATCACACTAGTCTACTTTAATGTTTCACCAGGGAGTTTGTTTTGAAAAACTTTTATTTTGTACAAAATGGCACAGAGTTACACTTGTGGTGTTCCAATGGGCCATTGAGGGTCATTGTTTCAATGGGCCATTGAAAGTGAACGGGAGAGACTGAAAATAAGAGAAAAATTTTGTTTTCAGGAGCATGTTCATTATGTTCATGTAAACATATGCGCATGTGTGCTTGCAAACATCGAGCCCTTGGACCTGTGCATGTGTGGATACATGCATACACACGCTATCCAAATACACACACACGTTAAAAGACACAAACTATTTTGAGTATTACACATATATTCTTTTTCACAGAGAAAAAACTTTATCCTACCCTGAACTGCATCTAATATCCATTGATCTATCTGACATTCATTCACACACACACACACACACACACACACACACACACACACACACACACACACACACACACACACACACACACACACACACACACACACACACACACACACACACACACACACACACACACACACACACACACACACACACACACACACACACACACTCACTCACTGGATTTAACCCAGAAGAAATGGGTTTCAAAAGAATCTTTCTTTCATGTTCTTTGTTTCATGTTCTTTGTCATCCTGCATCACGTCCTCCTCACTAGAATCTTGATCAATGATCTGATGAAGAACATCATGCACAGAGAGCTTCTTCGCGATTGTGCTGCGCCTGCTACCAAATGAATGACAAGCAAAACACTGTGAAGCATTTATATGTGTCTGTGCTATAACATCTATATTTGTACATTTTAGTCCAAAAACAAAATGTCATAATATTTTGTCTGAAACCTGTGATGAAACAAAGAACATGAAAGAAAGATTCTTTTGAAACAGGGTCACTGTGGACTAAATCCAGTTTGCGCATACATGTCTGTCTGTGTGTGTGTGTGTGTGTGTGTGTGTGTGTATATAAATGTCAGATGGATGAATGGATATTAGATGCAGTTCAGGGTAGGATCTAGTTTCTCTCTGTGAAATAGAATGTGTAATACTCAGAATAGTTTGTGTGTTTTAACGTGTGTGTGTGTGTGTGTTTTGGAAGCGTATGTATGCATGTATCCACACATGCACTGGTCCAAGGGCTCGATGTTTGCAAGCACACATGGACATGTTTACAGAACATAATGAACCTGCTCCTGAAAACAAAATTTTTCTCCTATTTTCAGTCTCTCCCATTCACTTTCAATGGCCGGCTATTTTTGACCGTGAACACCACAAGTATAACTTTGTGCCATTTTGTACAAAATAAAAGTTTTTCAAAACAAACTTCCTTGTGAAACATTAAAGTAGACTAGTGTGATCAACAATGCAATTTTACTCAAAAAATGAGATGCCTACTCTCAGATAAATGAGGCCTACGATTAATCAGACGCAAATTGGAAATATAAAACCAGTCCTAATTGAAAGAAAACAAGTTGACAAAAAGATTGAATCCAATATTGTGTGATAATATAGCATAACAAGTGATTAATAAGCTATTTTTTGTAGGCCGGCTATTTTTGACCGGGAACACCAAAAGTGTGACTGTGCCATTTTTTACAAAATAAAAGCATTTCAAAACAAACACCATGATTAAACATTAAAGCACACTAGTGTGATAAACAGAGCAATTTTTCTTCATATTTTATTTAATATTGTGAAAATTATTCATAAATAATGTTTTTTTTTACTAAAATAATCAGATGCCTACTCTCAGATAAATGAGGCCTAAGATTAATCAGATGCAAATAGAAATATAAAACCAGTCCTAATTGAAAGAGAACAAGTTGACAAAAAGTTTGAATCCAATATTGGGTGATAATATAGTTTAATGAGTACTATTACTAATACTATTGTGGTGACAAATATACGAGATAATATCATACGAAATTTGATCCAAAAGGACCATCAGTGATGTAACAGTACAAGCCACAGCATCACTGCAGCTGTACTGGGGCTTTGTGAGTGGATAATGCAAATAAAGAATCTTGCAATTCTGAAAAATATATCTTTGCATTTATTTTTGATGCTGTAAGCAACTTTTACAATCAAGAACTATTAAGTCTGATTCATATGACCAACTGTTCAAGTGTTTTAACCGATAAATACATATGCATACAGGTATCTCTTGTCTGCTGGGCATTTCACTTTTAAATGCTTGATATGATCTCTTTGGAATGCAACAACCTGTCACACATTTAAAAAGAACCCACCTGTATCTTCTCTACAAACAAAGAAAATCGTTATGCATCTATTTAATGTTTAAAATACTATTTATAATGCTCTATAGATCATTAGATCAACAGAGCTGCTCCTATGCGTCATTAAAACAGCTTGACCCGAAGAACTGAGAAAAGCTGTTGGCTGTAGTGTATTTCACTATGGGCAACGCCCCAGGCGTGATAGACTATAGAAGCACCAATTACACCACATCTGTCCGAAGGACGGACCAATCACAGCTCATGACAAGGAGCCCACCCCTCTTTATATATACAGCGTTGATCCCTGAAACGGCATTCTTGTTCTCTTCCTCGTGAACACTTTTCTTCAGTACCTAGGCTGCGCTGCTTCAGTTCACAAACGTACCGTCAAGGTTGACGTTGCAAAACGCAGTGCAGTTAAAATTTGTTGTGGATTCTCTGCTCGTTACTGAGCTTCTCTATTTCGCCCTCATTGGCGGTATCTCCTAGCTAACTCGTTAAGGCGAGATAAGATTACAGGATACTCACCATGTTGGTGTCCAAGGTCGCCACGGAGAAAGGGAAGGATGCTCCTTTGCACTCGTGTCCGGCAGCATGTATGATCTAGGGCAGGGATCTGCATCCGATGTACATTGCATGCATGGGCATCAAGCATGCTCAGGCCACGCTGGTGGAAAGTTGCGTACACTGTCGTGTAATGCCAGTCAGGATTTTGGATGGCTGCATCTTCTAAAGACAATCTGTGTCTTTCTTCTGTCCCTCCTTCAGCTAAGGCTTCTGTGGATTTGAGGGGATTGTTCGGCCTGGCTGTTGCGGCGATGAGACAGTGGTGCGACCTTCAGAAGAAGGAAGGAGCACCGCATCCTCCTGTTCCCCTGTGTCCTGTTCCTCCGACGCAGAACAGTAGGATTTTGAATGCGTCCAGGACTGCAAAACCCCAGAGCGCAGAGCAGGCGGCTCACCCCACCGCTGCTTCAAACACTAAGCCGTGGGGTAAGCAGTCATTCGCGGCAGCTGCAAAGTCTAGGTTCGCTAACCCTTCCAACAAAAAGAAGAGGGATACCTAGGACGCAATCTATGCATGGGAGGGACGGACAACACCTAGAATTTTCTGTGATGTCCTCTCCCGAGTCCACCACGGCTGTTCCCCCACCTGCAAAAAAAGCGGAGGATGTGGAGTTTGGGTGAAAAAATGTTCAGGCCACTTCAAAAGTTGTGTACAGGCCAGTTCACCTCCTTCTCAACACACAAGGTTCCGTGGATTGCTGACAGCAATTCCACAAGTTCGAGTGCAGAATACTCAGCCACCAAAAGAATTTGGGCTGATGGGTACAAGCACAAGTTTTTCAAGTGTATTGTCACAAAGCACTTCAGCCCCTGGGTTCACAGCAAATTAAAAATTCTCTGTCGCATCCAGACTCAATGCTGGGGGCACAGGGAGACAAAAACAGGATAATAACAATGAACCAAGAGATAAATCGGTCTCTGAGTCTGAGTTTGTTTCATCTAGAAACAAACTTTGTTGTATTATTTTCATGTTATCACTGTGAAGCTGCTTTGATACAATCTGTATTGTAAAAAGCGCTATATAAATAAAGGTGACTTTTTTATTTTATTTATTTTACCTTTATTTAACCAGGAGAGAACCTCACTGAGATTAAAATCTCTTTTATAGGAGTGTCCTGGCCAAGATAGGCGGCCCAATTGTTCAAACACACATATAACAATAAAACAATACAACACACAATAAATTAGTATTAAAAATACAACCTCAGAAGCATTTGCAAATCAATAAATGTTTCTCTAGCGCATATATAAGTGTTCTAAAATTGCTGAAAGACACCAGATGATTCAGCTTCAATGTCATTTGTAGAGAGTTTCATTCTGAAGGTGCAGCATAATTAAAAGCAGTTTTACCTAAATTAGTTCTAACTCGAGGTACATGCAGATTGTAATAAAACTGTGAACGCAGTGAATAGTTACCTGCTACTTTTTGCTTAAGCATACAACAAAGATAAGATGGTAAAACCCCCAAAATTGCTTTGTATATCAATGAGTACCAGTGCATTTTCCTTCGTACAGCAAGAGAAGACCAAGAAACTGTATTGTATAATGCACAATGATGTGTGGAAAATGTGCAATTCGTAATAAATCTTAAGGCACCATGATACACAGCATCTAGGGAGGCAAGAATATAAGACGGAGCATGCTGGTACACTACATCCCCATAATCAAGAATCGGCAAGAAAGTCGCAGACACAAGCTTCTTCCTTGCATTAAATGAAAAGCAAGACTTATTTCTAAAGTAAAATCCCAACTTCTTCTTTAATTTTTGTTTCAAGTAATTAATGTGTGAAGTAAATTTTAATGTGTCATCAATTATGATGCCCAGGTATTTATACTCTGACACTAATGTAATCGGTTTTCCTTGTAAAGTTTGAAGAATAATAGAACTGTCTATGGAATTTCTAGAATTGGAGAACCACATGAATTTAGTTTTCTCAGCATTTAAGACCAACTTTAAAGTAAAAAACCTTGTCTGGATAGTATCAAATACTGACTGTAAATCTCTCAAAGCTTCTTGTTTTGTAGGCGCAGAGCAATAGATGACAGTGTCATCTGCATAAAAGTGAAACCTTGCTTTTTCAATATTAACATTAAGACAGTTTATGTATATAGTAAATAGTAATGGCCCCAAAACAGATCCTTGGGGAACTCCCTTAACCACTTCTTTTAAGTCGGATTTGATACCTTGCACCTGCACACATTGGGTTCTTCCCTTTAAATATGTTTTAAACCACGAGACTACATTAACTGACAATCCGACACTTCTAAGTCTATCTAGCAATATGTCATGGTCCACAGTGTCAAACGCTTTAGATAAATCAATAAAAAGACATGCACAGTGTTGTTTTTCATCTAAGGACCCTACAAGGTCGTTTATAACTTTTAGGACAGCCGTAATAGTGGTGTGTTTTTTTACGAAATCCCGATTGGTTGGTAGTCAAAAGTTTATGAATCTGTAAATACTGTGTCAGTTGGTCACTGATAATTTTTTACAAAAGTTTTGACAAAATACAAAGCTTTGAAATCGGTCTGTAGCAGTGTTGGGAACGTTACTTTAAAAAAGTAATTAGTTATAGTTACTCACTACTTGTTCCAAAAAGTAACTGAGTTAGTAACTGAATTACTCTATAATAAAAGTAACTCGTTACCAGGGAAAGTAACTACTTGGTTACTTACGTAACCTCAGTTCCCTGAGTTAGGGAACGAAGTATTGCGTAGCTATTAGGGATGTCAATTTTCACAAATTCCCATGATCGATCGTCGTTTAAATTAACGATCAATTAATCGATTAATCGTTAGCCTTAATACTGCAATATGCGTCTGCTGCAGTGCATATGGCCAACAGCATGACAGCGTCTGCAAATGCTGCTCAAACCGCTATGTTCCTCACCAAATTAATGAGAATGGTTTAAATCTAAATAAAGGGCTAGTAGGATTGTAAAATGTTTCAATGTGATTAATAATAATTTAAATATTTAATAATCAACTATAACGACTAATACAACGTGTCACCAACGCCGCCTCAGATGCGCTTGTCAGAATGTGTGACTTGTGGACGCGTGCTCTTCCTGGAACAACGAACTTAAAACGGCAACTAAACCCAATGAATTCACACAGATTTAATAAAATAGTGTTCTCATGTTATGTAATATGACAGTCCCAAATTAATCCTCGTTATTAGTCGTGCATTCTGCTTGAGCGGCGCGCGCTGAATGAATAACTTAACCGTGGAGCACTTTGCTAGCACGTTATTTAACTCAAAGAAACGCATCCTATGAGATTAATCAGATATATACAAAATAAACATAATATTACAAATTATATCTGCACAAAATGACGTGAATGCACAAGTGAACTTGAACTAAGTTACGTGCCATTCAGAATGACTCATGTTGTGGACGCGCTCTTCCTGGAACAACGCGACACGGCAACTAAACCCAAATAATTCACAATGTTTTATTACAATATTGTTCTCTTTATGTAATAAATGGAGGCCAGACCGTGCTTAAACAGAACTGTAACTTTACTCTGTATTCTCGTTGGCATAACACACGCGACCGCATACAGTCACTTCTCACTTCCCGTAATACACAAGAGACTCTCTTAAAGTGACAGCATAACATAAACTAGAACCTTCCTTAAAGGTACCATAACTCATTATCATAACATCTCTCCCCCCTAAGAATCAACGTTACCAACCCTTAACAGCCCAATCAGAATGTCTCTTTTTCTTTTTTTCTTCTTCAGTATCCCCATACAACTATTAAACAATTAACCCTACTATAACCTAAAGATTAAGCCTATTAGGTGCTTTCTTTTGGCGTCCTGATCTCCTTAAAGTCTCTGAAGTTTCCTCAGGGACGGTTGGTACACTTCCTGGAGGCACCAGTGCCCCCAGTGGCACCGAGACAGCTGTTACGTCAGAGTTCTCTCGTTTTTCAGCCCTTTCCACTTGATCCTCACACTCCTGCTGCTCCTCCACATGACGGCTCCTCACATGATCCTGATGGCGACGGACATCACGTCCATCTGACAGCCTCACTACACATGAGCGGGGACCACTTTTTCCCAAAACGGCTCCCGGCAACCAGCGCTGACCTCTGGCAAAATTCCTGACAAAGACCGTCTCACCTTCCCCGAAGCACCGTTCTCTTGCATGCTTGTCATGTCGCGCTTTCTGCTTTTCTTGCTGGATTCTCACTTTCTCCCCAACATCAGGATGCAGCAAATCCAGGTGAGATTTCGGTTTCCGACCCAGCAACATCTCTGCAGGCGCCAGGCCTGTAGTAGTCTGCGGTGTAATCCGATATTGGAACAGAAAACGAGAGAGGTTAGTTTCAACATTTTCCCCTGACATCTTCTTTAAACCGGTTTTCAACGTCTGCACCGCTCTCTCGGCCAGCCCGTTCGATGCCGGATGGAAAGGGGCTGTACGAATATGTCTAATTCCATTCCTCTTGACAAATTCTTGAAACAGCTCTCCTGTAAAGGTCGGTCCATTATCAGTTACCACCACATCCGGCAGTCCGTGTATTGAAAACACTTGGCGCAGTGCGTCAATTGTCACGCCAGCTGTAATGTTTTTCAAAATGTGTGCTTCCAGCCATTTTGTGCGAGCATCCACCATGACCAAAAACATACGCCCCATGAAAGGACCCGCAAAATCCAAGTGCAGCCTGGACCAAGGCCTGTTAGGCCACTCCCAGGGCTGAAGAGAAACGGGTGGGGGCATTTTCTGGTTTTCCTGGCACTCCCTGCAGTGTTGGACCTTGTTTTCGATATCCTGATCCATATTTGGCCACCAGACATAGGCCCTCGCTAAACTCTTCATGCGTGAAACCCCAGGATGGGCTATGTGGACCTCCTGTAAGACTCTGGCTCGCCCTGGCAGAGGCACCACCACTCTTGAACCCCATAAGATGCAACCATCCTGAACTGAGAGCTCATTTTTCCTTTTCTCAAAAGGTTTCAACTCCGCATCTGCAACAATGGATGGCCAACCCTGTAGCACGAATCTTTTGACTTTTGACAAGACCTTGTCCCTTTCTGTCCAAGCTTTGATCTGCTTCGCGCTCACTGGTGAGTCACTCAACTTTTCCAGCAGGAAAACAGTTTCAGGAGGCAGAGGAGTGGACACAGGGGTGTCTGGAAGTGGCAATCGGCTCAATGCATCCGCATTGGCATTCTCCTTTCCCGCTCTGTACACTATACGATATTGATAGGCAGACAATGTCAGTGCCCACCTCTGGATACGAGCTGATGCCATGGAAGGAACACTCTTATGCTCACTGAACAGGCTCATCAACGGCTTATGGTCCGTGAAAACTGTGAAGGAACGGCCATAGAGATATTGGTGAAAACGCTTCACAGCAAATACCACTGCCAAGCCCTCTTTGTCTAGTTGAGAATAACCCTTCTCTGCTTTTGTAAGCGTCCTGGACGCAAATGCAATGGGTTTCTCTGAGCCCTCCTCCATTATGTGCGACAGAACGGCCCCAATGCCATATGGAGAGGCATCACACGACACTGTAAGCTCCTTCTCAGGGTCAAAATGGACTAATACACTGGCTGACTGCAGCAGATTTTTGCCTTTGGTGAAAGCAGCCTCCTGCTCCCCTCCCCACTTCCACTGGCAATCATGATGTAACAGCCTGTACAACGGGCCCAGCACAGTTGATAGCTCCGGCAAGAACTTCCCGTAATAAGTTACCATCCCAAGGAATGACTTAAGCTCCGACACATTACCCGGCTTGCGGGCCTCCTTGATGGCCCTGACTTTTTCTGCCACTGGAAAGAGGCCATGGGCTGATATTTGATGACCCAGGTAGGTTACACTCTCTGCCTGGAATGTACATTTGCATTGTTTTAGCCGCAGCCCTGCCTCTGACATCCTCTTGAGCACCTGTTCGAGGTTACTGAGATGCTCCTCTTCTGTCTTCCCAGTGACCAGAATGTCATCGAGGTATACTGCCACGTTTGGAATTCTTTGCAACAGGTTTTCCATTGTTCTTTGAAAAATGGCCGGGCTAGACGCCACTCCAAACACCAGTCTGTTATATTTGAACAGCCCTTTGTGAGTGTTGATCGTGACGTATTGTTTTGACTCCTCATCCAGCAACGACTGTTGATAGGCATGACTCATGTCAAGCTTAGTGAAGGTTTTTCCTCCCGCCAGCATTGAGAACAAATCTTCCACTCTTGGAATAGGGTATGTCTCCAACTTCGCTGCTTGATTGATTGTCAGCTTATAGTCTCCACAAATGCGGACTGTACCATCCCCTTTTAGCACGGGAACGATTGGGGCTGCCCAGTTTGAAAATTTAATTGGCTCAATGATACCGAGCTGCTGAAGCCTCTCAAGCTCTTTTTCCACTTTATGCTTCATTGCATATGGGACAGACCGGGGTTTAAAGAAGTGAGGTGTAGCATTGGGCTCCACGCAAAGTTTCACCGTGGTACCCCTTAGGGTGCCCAGCTCATCCTTAAACACATCTGGATACCTCGCAACCACATCCCCAGCACAAAGCCCTTTTATGAGTCTTATCTCTCCCCAGTTTAACTGAATTTTACTGAGCCAATCACGCCCCAGCAGGCTCGGGCCTGTTCCCTTGACAACGAGCAAGCGAGCTTCAGCCGCCTGGCTGCCATAGGCAATGGTCACTTCCGTCGCACCCATTACCGGAATGATCTCTCCTGTATACGTTCTCAATGTAATGGAAGACTCACATAATGCTGGTGTCTGCTCATTAGTCCATAACTTCCCATAAGTCTCCTCACTGATGATTGATGCAGAAGCTCCCGTGTCAACCTCCATCTTAAGGTTTGCTCCATTAATTTTAATTGTTGCGTAAAGAGGGTCTGAACGAGTTTCACTCAAGGAACATGTCTCCTCTTGTTCAGTCTCCACTATGTGATGTGTCTTTAAGTGAGGTTTCCATCCACCCTTTGAGTTTTTCCCTGTAGATTTGTTACCTCTGCATTTCTTTGCCAAATGACCCTTCTTGCCACAATTATGGCACACAGTGTCTTTGAATTTACAAACATTTGCAAAGTGAGCTCCCCCACATCTGTAACATTCCACTGATTTCACTTTGACAGCCTTAGACACCTGAAAAATATCACTCTGAGCACTGCCACTTGCCTTCTGAATATCTTTCGCATGTAGTGCTGCCGACTCCATACCTTGTGCGATTTCCATTGCTTTTGCAAACGAAAGTGTCGCTTCCCCCAGCAGCCTGCGCTGAATCACGTCATCATTAATTCCGCACACAAGGCGATCACGCAGCATATCCTCCAGTACAGCACCAAACTCACAATGTTCAGACAGCTGACGCAGCTCAGCCACAAACTTTGAAATAGATTCTCCAGTCTTACGAAAATGGCTGTGGAACTTAAAACGTTGCACAATCACTGAAGGTCTAGGGCTGTGGTGATTCTGGACCAGGTCAATCAAATCTTTGTAAGCCAACTCTCCCGGTTTTCGCGGTGTTGCCAAGTTCCTCATGAGCTTATACGTCTTTGCTCCGCACACACTTAACAAGATAGAGCGTTTCTTATCTTCCTCCGTGATCTCGTTCGCGGCGAAAAAATGCTCCAGACGCTCTGTATACTCGAGCCAGTCACCATTTTCTTCTACAAATTCCCCCACTGTCCCGAACATCGCCATTTTGTCAATATAATCCGTTCCAGCAGGGCTTCCTCACTCGTGCCAACCCCTACGATTCGTTAGCAGAAGTGCGTTGTTTATCCTCGTCGCCAAATATGTAATAAATGGAGGCCAGACCGTGCTTAAACAGAACTGTAACTTTACTCTGTATTCTCGTTGGCATAACACACGCGACCGCATACAGTCACTTCTCACTTCCCGCAATACACAAGAGACTCTCTTAAAGTGACAGCATAACATAAACTAGAACCTTCCTTAAAGGTACCATAACTCATTATCATAACACTTTATAATGTTATATAATATGACAGTCCCTATAGTCGTTATTAGTCGTGCATTGCCATTTGAGCTGCGCGCGCTAAAGATCACGCTGCGTCAATTCTTAACCAAATGCATCCAATATGAGATAAATCAGATATAGATAGGCGCACACAAAATAAACTATTACAACTTACATTTGCACAAAACAAAAGGCAGCGAATGCACACGCAAACTTATAGTCATGATGAAGGTGTAAAATAGTCCCAAACATAACTCCGGCGCGCTCACTTACATGTTTCGCGGTTGAGCAGCACGCACGCGCATGAACCTGCTTAATCGATGATCGATAAGGTTTATCGATTAAACGTGTTATCGACAATTAATCGATCGTCGATTAATCGTTGACATCCCTAGTAGCTATACGCAGTGGGAAAACTCCTTTTCCTTGATTTTACTGAACCTTATGTAAAACGCATTTGCAGCTGCACAGCTAGCACATAGAGCGTCTCGCTCGCTCATAGGCTGTGCTGCAGCAACTGCACATCCAATGGCGCGGGCGCTCCTGACGTGTGACCAATGAGATCGCTCCACGTCATCACACGTCAGAGCCCGTCATAGGGGCGAGGCCTAGCCTATATAAGCCCCTGAACTCGCCAAAATAGCAGGTTTATACGACTGAAGCGACAAATACCCAGTTAAAATAGTGCGGTCGGCTACGCAATACTTCGTTCCCTAACTCAGGGAACTGAGGTTACGTAAGTAACCAAGTAGTTCCCTTTCGAACGGTCACTTCGTATTGCGTAGCTATACGCAGTGGGAACGCTATGCAAAACGCCGCACTGAATAACTGGTTGCCACTGCAAGCCATAAACCACTTAATATGTATACACTAGAGCCGACACCGTCAGGTCCAGGTGAATCCATCAGAATTACCCGATAGGGTCAAGAATATGAAAATACCACCAGCCTTAGCGGGTTTATAATACAAGATTTTTACCGGCCAGAAGCGGGTTTATAAACATATATATGTGAATGTGATTATGCACGGAACAAATGATGAAGGACCAGACACAGCCAAGGCCCTTATCATACAGAAAGCACCCTCGCCTGTAGGGAGGGTACTTCCAAATTATAGAATTTCATAAATGTGGACGGCGAGGCCCACCCGGCCGCCTCACAAATGTCTTGGATGGGAAAACCAGACGACCACGCCCACGACGAGGCCATGCTTCTGGTCGAATGGGCTTTTACACCTAAAGGGCAAACCTGACCCGCTGAGGTATAAGCCGTCGAAATGGCCTCCACTATCCATCTAGACAGTCTCTGTTTAGTGACCGGATCCCCCTTGGATCGACCACCAAAGCAGACAAAAAGCTGTTCTGATTGCCTAAACGATGCAAAACGCTCCAGATAGATTCTCAGCGCCCTAACAGGGCAGAGAAAGTTAACCTCCCCACCCTCCGTGGAAGGGGGAAGGGCTAACAATGTCACCACCTGTGCTCTGAACGGCGTTGAGAGCACTTTGGGTACATAACCATGCCTGGGTTTGAGGATGACCCTGGAATCACCAGGACCAAACTCCAAACATGCCGGGCTCACAGAAAGAGCCTGCAGATCTCCCACTCGCTTAATAGATGCCAACGCCAACAGGAGGGCAGTCTTCAGCGAGAGAAGTTTAAGATCCACCGACTGGAGTGGTTCAAAAGGTGGACCCTTCAAAGCCCCTAGGACCACAGATAGGTCCCAGGACGGCACAGAAGGAGGTCTGGAGGGGTTAATCCTCCTAGCACCCTTCAAAAATCTCACGACCAGGTCGTTTCTTCCCAGTGACTGGCCAGCTACCAGAACATGGTGTGCTGCAATAGCTGCCACATACACCTTGAGTGTGGACGGGGAGCGATCCGCGTCCAACAGCTCCTGTAGGAATGAGAGAACCACAGATATGTCACATGACTCCGGGTTCAGACGGTTTTTCGAGCACCAGCCGGAAAAAAAACCCATTTTGAAGCATAAAGGCGCCGAGTCGACGGGGCCCTAGCTTCAGATTTAGTATTCAGCACCTTCACAGGAAGGTCCCCGGATACCGGTTCAAGGGCCACACATGTAGGGCCCACAGGTCGGGTCGCGGATGCCACAACGACCCCTTTGCCTGCGTGAGGAGGTCTTTCCTCATCGGAACAGGCCATGGAGCTGCATCCGAAATCTGGACCAGCTCCGGAAACCACGGCTTGGACTTCCAAAGAGGAGCCACCAGAAGGACCGGGCACCTGCACTCCCTGACCCGTTTGATGACTTGTGGAATCATCGAGACAGGGGGAAATGCATACAGGGGGCGGTTGGGCCAGGCATGGGCCAATGCATCCCTGTCTTTCGAGAAGAACAGATCGTGAGCTTAGAATTATAAGGTTCTATCTCCACTTTTGGTCGAAATTGAGTTTTTGACATAATCTTATCCATTAGGTGTTTATTAATGCCTGTGTGGTGTTATTTTTGTAAAAAAAATATTTTGTTAGTAGTTATTAATAAAATAAAAAGGTTCCATCTCACAAAACAGCAGGGATGTAAAAACTTTGATGCTCAATATCTCAGAACTACCCTAAACGGAGATAGAACCTTATAATTCTAAGCTCACGAGATTGCAATGGGTGTTGTTCTCCGAGGCAAACAGGTCGACTTCGGCCCTGCCAAACACTTCCCATATCAGACTGACCGTCTGTGGGTTTAGGGACCACTCGCCGAGGGGAGTGTTGCCCCGTGAGAGCATATCCGCGCCCAGATTCTGGACGCCCGGGATATGTGTAGCCCTCAGAGAGCTCAGATTTCTCTGTGCCCACAAGAGGAGATCCCTCGCCATAGCATGCAGGCCACCTGACCTGACGCCCCCCTGGCGATTTATGTAGGCCACCACTGACATGTTGTCTGTGCGGACTAAGATGTGATGACCTTTGATGCTCGATAGAAAAGCATTCAGGGCCAGACCAATTGCTTTCATTTCCAGACAGTTGATGTGTAAGCTCTGTTCCGCACTCGACCAGAGGCCGGAAGCAGGCATGCCCTCGTGTAATGCCCCCCAACCCAGGTTGGATGCATCCGTAAAGATCACTTTCCTTCTGGAAATTGTCCCCATTATCACACCCTCTTGGTACCAGCCCTGAGCCCGCCAGGGAACCAGGGTCCTTAAACAACCGTGATTCACTCTGATGCGTAGGCTGCCTGACTGCCATGCATACGTTGGCACCCGGCGTTTCAGCCAGTGCTGCAGCGGGCGCATGCGCAGCAGTCCCATGCGGAGCACTGGCGATGCTGCTGCCATAAGACCCAGTAGTTTCTGAAATTTCTTCAGAGGCGCGCACTCTCGCTCTCTGAACGAGGATGCCAGCGCACGCACTGAGAGCGCGCGCTCTGGTGTGAGCCGCGCTCTCATTGACACCGAGTCTAAAACTATGCCCAGAAAGATCACACTCTGACAGGGTGATAGTTTGCTCTTTAAAACATTGATCGTGAGACCCAAGCATTCCAAGTGGCCGAGAATCAGATTTCTGTGAGCTATCAGTTCGCCTCTCGACTGCGCTAGCACCAGCCAGTCGTCGAGGTAATTCAGTACGCGCACTCCCCTCTGTCTCAGAGGAGAGAGCGCTGCATCCACACACTTCGTAAAAGTACGGGGTGCGAGAGACAGGCCGAACGGCAGAACTGTGTACTGATAAGCCTGTCCCTCGAAGGCGAATCTCAAGAATGGCCTGTGACGAGGGTTTATTTGAATATGAAAGTAAGCATCTTTCAGATCCATTGTAACAAACCAATCCCCCGGGCGAATTTGCGCGAGGATCTGTTTGATAGTTAACATTTTGAAGGGACGTCGCATGAGCGCCTTGTTCAAATGTCTCAAATCTAGTATGGGTCTGAGACCGCCGTCTTTCTTCGGAACTAGAAAATAACGGCTGTAAAAACCCGCGTGCTTTAGCGCAGGGGGGACTAATTCTATCGCCCCTTTTGCTAATAATTTCTGCACTTCGGTGCGAAGCACGTGACCCACGTCGCTTCTCACCGAGGTCTCGACAACCGCCTGAAACTTTGGGGGTCTGCGAGCGAATTGGAGCGAGTAGCCTCGCTTTATAATGTTTATGACCCAACTCGACACACCGGGGATAGCTTGCCAGGCTAGAACCCGTGTGGCTAGGGACTGACACACTGAAAGGGGGGAGCCACCTAACGTAGGGGGATCTGAAACCCTTATAATGTGATTTGTGCATACATTGAATGTTTGACCGACTGTACAGGCATTTGCGTGTGGGGAAGTCAGTGTTACCACAGGGGAGGGGCCACCTATCTGAGGGGGGCCGTGAACCCGTGTATTGTGCTTGTGAAACATGCTCTTTTTGTGATTTATTTGGGTCGCCGTGAAAACGGCGTTTGGTTGTAAAGACGCGCTTACTGCGGGCCTGTTTACAGAAATAAAATCCCCATCCACCCGAACTGAACAGGGGGCTGTGGGAGGTTTCATTGGCATTTTAGAGGGTGGTCCGGCCGGCGCCCTCTCTCTTCATGCTGCGTGCTAGGACGACTTCGGCGGTGCCGCTTCGGGCGCAACGCTGGGCCGCGGGCCTTGGCGCCGGGGCATTGGGAAACGCTTCGCAGCTCTTGTCTGGCGCTGGGCATCAGCCGCAGGGCGGGGCTGAGAGGCCTGCTGTTTCGGTTTCGCTGGCTGAGGCGTAAACGGAGCTGGTTTCGTTTTGCTCGACGCAGAGCTAGAGCGCTTCGGCAGGAAGTGTCGCATGGCCTGGGACGCCTTCTGTGCCTCGGTGTATCGCTCTGCGAACCCCTTTTACCGCTGGGCCGAAGAGACCGGTGTTGGTGACCGGTGCATCGAGGAACTTGGACTTTTCCGAATCCTTGATGTTGGTGAGGTTCAGCCAGAGATGGCGTTCAGCCACGACCAAGCTAGCCATGTTCCTCCCGATCGCCTGCGCTGTAGCCTTGGTAGCCCTCAGGGCTAGGTCCGTCGCGCTGCGGAGGTCCCGAAAAGTCTCCGGATCCGGGCCAGCCTCGTCCATAGACCGGAGGAGTTTGGCCTGGTAGACCTGTAGCACGGCCATCGTGTGCAGGGCTGAAGCAGCCTGCCCGGAAGCGAAATACGCGCGTCCGAGGAGGGCTGACGTGCTTCTGCACGGTTTGTTAGGGTGCACGGCTCTGGTCCGCCAGCTAGCGGCCGTGTTCGGGCATAAATGAGCGGCTATGGCCTCTTCCAGAGGCGGCAACGTCTCATAGCCCTTCTCCGCCGCGCCGTCCACAGAAGAAAGCGTCGCGGGAACTGTAGCGCCTCGTGCAGAATAGGGAGCGCGCCAAGCCTTGGTAAGCTCCTTGTGAACTTCCGGAAACTTCCGTGCAGCTTGCGTGCGCACGTGGCGCAGTTACGAGACATCTCGTGGTTGAAGTAACAAAAGGATATCGCCGGATAGCCACAGGTGAGACGGCGTCAGGAGACGAACGGCTGAGAAGACGTAATCTGCTGAATAATGCTCGCTCAGGCTGAAGGGCTTGTTCGACGGCGAAGGCTCAGTGAAACTGTCAGAGACATACAGTTTGTCGCTGAAGGAGTAAAATCTGCTATTTTGGCGAGTTCAGGGGCTTATATAGGCTAGGCCTCGCCCCTATGACAGGCTCTGACGTGTGATGACGTGGAGCGATCTCATTGGTCACACGTCAGGAGCGCCCGCGCCATTGGATGTGCAGTTGCTGCAGCACAGCCTATGAGCGAGCGAGACGCTCTATGTGCTAGCTGTGCAGCTGCAAATGCGTTTTACATAAGGTTCAGTAAAATCAAGGAAAAGGAGTTTTCCCACTGCGTATAGCTACGCAATACGAAGTGACCGTTCGAAAGGGAACTATTTGCGTTACTGTTAAAAAAAAAGTTGCTATATGTCAAAGAATTTGGATTTTTTTTAGCAGTTTTCACAAGTCAGTTGAAATGAGTAGAACAGACAGGTGTTTGTACGTAACTTTCGATATTTATTGCACGTCGACAGACAGCAAGAGGTTTATCCTGCACCTCAAGTATTATCTTTGTAAGAAAAGTAACCAGTTACACCATATAAAGTGCATTTAACTCTAGCGAATTAAATCAAACTCTCTCAACCTAAGAAACAACTGGTCAAGTTAACAACCTGTACTTCCAACAGTTCCAAGTGTTTTGTTCATTTGTGTTTGTGTGCATTTTATTTTGTGATTTCACCGGAATGAATATAGAGTCTCCGCAACGGCGATAGATTGAAGCGCGCGTCCGAGTGAAGACTGCGCACGCCGCGAGCCACAAGAGAACAACTGTATCCATGACACTGATCGCAGCAGCACGAGCGCTCAGCTGGATCTCAAAAACAACAGATTTAAGTGCTAGATCTCTTAATTAATAGCGAACTAAATGAATGCTCTGCTAGTTAACTGGATATGTTTTATTTATTTGTATTAGGTATCCGTTCTATGACATTAGTATATTTTTTACTAACCGTATATTTACGTATATTGCGTCGTTGTACCCAGCACTTCTGAAAGTGCACTTCCGAATGCGTCTCTGTCCCCCACACATTTCAAACCAAACTGACGCCCATGAATCAACGCATAGTAACGCACCGCATTTAACGTCCAGTAACGTTAACGGCGTTGTAACGACGGAAAAAGTAATTAGTTAGATTACCCCGTTACTGAAAAAATAACATCGTTACCTAACGCCGTTCTTTTAAACGGCGTTATTCCAAACACTGGTCTGTAGTTATCTAATGAAGTAGAGTCGCCCCCTTTCAACAAAGGAACCACGAATGCAGACTTCCAGATCTGCGGAATTTTATTGGTTGTTAAAGAAAGATTGAACAGATGACTTGACTTGACACTCAGTTTTTCTCTCTGTCCACTAGATGGCACCAGCACTCCATCTATAGAATCGGTTCAACAGAACCCTCTGGCTCTTTATCAGGAGGCTTGGAGAGAGTGATCTTCGCATCCGTGGGTCCTCGCGACTGTAACCAAGGGTTACAGGCTTCAGTTCCCTTTCAGTTCGGTCACGTTCAACGTAGTCGGATGTACCGTACTGATTGGGATTACGCTTAGGGAGCCTGTCATCTTCGAGTATTGATTTGCATCTTGCGCTCCGCGCCGCGGGTATAAATACGGAAGCGGATGCACGCACCACTTGTCTTTTGCTTCGGAGCCAATCGGATGTTGATGTCTCTGAAGAGTGTTGGAGTGGTTTCAACGAGCGAGTGTGTCGGTGCTTCTTCTGGAAATTCTCTCCCGGTGCTGGTGTGTTTACAGCGCGAGTGCAGCGGTGATTGCGAGCCTTCTGAGCTCTCAACTGCTGTTTTAACAGCATTCTTTGTGTTTGTTTGTTCTGATGGTTGGTTAGAGAGTGAAGAAAGTGAGTGCTTCACTGGTACAGGCGGCACCATCTCCTGTCAGTGTTGCCGCGGTCATTCCCCTGTGTGCTCAGGCACTGGTGAGAGCGCTATTTCCTGAAAGAGCAACACGGGTGGTCTGTGTCTTTTTCAAGATGCCATTCCACCCGTGCGTTTCTGGATGTGGTCGTTCCCTGTCCCCAGCTGACGGTCACAATAGATGCATCACGTGTTTGGGCTTACAGCACACTGAAGCAGCTTTTGTGGATGGTTCATGTTCTCATTGCGGGAGCATGACTATATCGGTGCTGAGATTGAGACTCTCCTTCATCCGTGAAGGTGGAGTCCACATTCCCATGCCCCGCTCAAGGGCCCCTTCTGGCCCACCCCAGAAGAGAGCTACTGCGCCGTGTGGGATGAGTGATCTGAGGATCACAGTGAGGGCTTCCCCACCCGGTAACCAGTCCCCGTGGGCCCCTCACTCCTCTGTCACACCGCAGCCGGTGGAGCTCCCTGTGGAACATGCTGGTCCCTCTGTAGTGGACCAAACAGCCGTTTCGTTCGGGGCTCCTCCTGAGGACAGGATGTCGATCGCTGCATCGGAAGGGGAGATGGACTCTGGAGATGATGGCTCGGCTGCGCTATCTCCTTCTTGGAGAGTAGCGTTGCCCGAGCCGGATCCAGAAATTTCAGCTATGCTGAAACGGGCCACCGAGACGGTCGGGCTCGCGTGGAACCCTACACCGTGTCCCGAACCGTCTCGGTTGGATGATTGGTTTCTCGGGGTGGGCCGTGCTGGTCCTCAGCGCGCCGCCCCGGTGGATTCAGACCCCTCGCTCCTCTCAGGAACCTGATGATCAGGTCATGCTTTCCCACAGACTTACCTCAACTGCGTCATGATGTGCGGCGATAGCGCAACATAGACTTTCAGGGTGGAGGGAGACAGCCTTCGCTCCAACCCTTCTTGCAGGAAGGAAAGCACGACACTGATCGGGCATTTTCTGGGGTCTTCTTGGTGAGAAGAGCACCAGGAGACGAAGAGATTCCACTTCAACGTGTAGGCATGTCTGGTGGACGATGCTCTAGCGGAAGTGATGGTAGCCACCACCGCAGGTGGTAGGGTACTCAAACCTGCCTCGTCCCGTCCAGGAGCCACACATGGAGGTTCCAGAGATCGGGACGAGGGTACCATAGGGTGCCCCGTCCCTGAGAAAGGAGGAATTGGCCAGGGAGATGCTGTCGCGAGGAGTACAAGTTCGGAAAACCAAGTCCGGGTGGGCCAATGAGGCGCAACCAAGATGACCTGCTCCTCGTCCTCCCTGATCTTGCACAGGGTCTGTGCAAGAAGGCTCACTGAGGGAAACGCATACTTGCGGAGGCCCCGTGGCTAGCTGTGCGCCAGTACATCCGTGCCGAGTGTGCCCTCGGTCAGGGAGTAAAACAGGTCGCAATGGGACGAGTCATGGGAGGCAAACAGGTCTACCTGTGCGTCCCCGAACTGATCCCAAATCAGCTGGACCGACTGGGGATGGAGTCTCCATTCTCCAGGAAGAGGCTGAAGCCGTGAGAGCTCGTCGGCTGCACAGTTCAGGTCTCTCGGGATATAAATGGCTCGAAGCGACCTCAGATGCTTCTGACTCCATAAGAGGAGGTGGCGGGCGAGTTGCGACATACGGCGGGAGCATGGACCACCTTGTCAGTTGATGTACGCTACTGTCGCGGTATTGTCTGATCGGACTAGTACGTGCTGGTTCTTGAGCAACGCATGGAAGCGGTGCAGAGCGAGACGTACCGCCAGCAACTCGAGGCAATTGACATGCCATAGGCGCTGGGGTCCTGTCCAGGAGCCCGCGGCACCATGTCCATTGCACATGGCACCCCAGCCCGTGGTGGGGGCATCTGTTGAGACAACAACATGCCTGGAAACTCGGTCTAAGGGCACTCCTGCCGGTAGAAAGCTGAGGTTCGCCCACGGGGTGAAGGTCTGATGGCAGGTCGGAGTAACTGGTACTCGGAGCGTGCCTTGTTGCCATGCCCACCTCGGGACTCGATCGTGAAGCCAGTGCTGAAGCGGTCTCATATGAAGCAAACCGAGCGGCATTGCCGCGGCTGCGGATGCCATATGCCCCAGGAGCCTCTGAAAAAGTTTCAGTGGAACCACACTCTTGCCCTCAAACTGTCTCAGGCAAGTCAGCAGTGACTGCGCTCGCTCGTAAGCTGCGCGCACATGGCGACCGAGTCGATTTCCATACCGAGAAAAGAGATCCTCTGCACGGGGCAAAGTTTGTTCTTTTCCCAGTTGACCCGAAGGCCCAGACGAGCTAGGTGCCGGAGCACTAGGTCCCTGTGTTTGCAAACCTGGTCTCGAGACTGAGCTAGGATCAGCCAGTCGTCGAGATAGTTCAGGATGCGAACCCCGTGTAGCCGAAGCGGCACAAGGGCTGCCTCTACGACCTTCGTGAAGACGCGAGGAGACAGGGCTAGCCCCAATGGGAGAACCGCGTACTGGTATTCCTGCCCCTCGAAAGCAAACCGCAGGAACGGTCTGTGTCGAGGGAGAATGGAGACATAGAAGTAGGCATCCTTCAGGTCGTTCGCTGCAAACCAATCCTGGGGCCGTACACATTCGAAAATGCGTTTGGCTGTAAGCATCTTGAACGGCAGCCTGTGAAGGGAGCGGTTCAGGACGCGCAGGTCCAGGATTGGCCGTAACCCACCGGATTTCTTGGGGGACAATGAAGTACGGGCTGTAGAAGCCGGACCTCATTTCAGCTGGAGGGACAGTCTCGATCGCACCCTTCGCCAGTAGGGTGGCGACCTCCACTCTCATGACAGGGGCATTGCCCCCGACCACAGTGAAGCGGACTCCCCTGAAGCGGGGAGGAGACCGTGCAAACTGAATCGCATAGCCGAGGCTGATGGTTCGGGCGACCCAGCGGGACAGATTGGGAAGCTCTAGCCAGGCTCCCAAGAACTGTACCAGCGGGGTCATGCGAACCACAGACGTCCCCTCGGTGGTGCAGCGAGGCGGAATGACCGGCCCAGACATGGGTGGCATAGCGGCCCGGTGCGGGGGCAAGGTCATTAGCCGCGACCTGACAGAGGAGGGCAGGGAAGGACCAGCGTTCCACGGGGGCCTGCTCTGCCAGGGGTCTGGCAACAGAGGGGGACGAGAGTGGCGAGGCCCGTGGGACTCTGTCATCCGAGAAATCTGTGACCGAGGGGGACGAGAGTGGCGAGGCCCGTGGGCGGCGTGCATTGTCATCCGAGAACTCTGTGTGCTCAGAGATGGGTATGTCAGTTCTTCCTTTAACCACATTAGGGTGCTGCCCACCCGTGGGTGAGCAGTGGGGAATGTAAAACAAAAGATTCTCCCCCGGCCCTCCACCGTGGGAAGGAGTGGCCCTGCTTCCATCTCCTGGGAAGAACTGTTGGCCATCTCTGAGCAGCCCGTCTCAGGAGCGCCGCTTGGCCTGGCGTTTAGCGGGCTGTGGCGCCTTCCTGCGGCTACCTCCACGACGTGGCCCGGGTGAAGGCTGCTGCTGGGGCCATGCAGGAGGGGCGGGAGCGGCAGGAGGGTGCCCTCTGCGGCGAGCAGGCTGAGGATTCTGTGCCGGCGGCTGGGTGGAGGCAGCAGCGGGCCGCCAGGGCAGAATATACTTAATAGCCTCAGTCTGCTTCTGGGCGGTTGATAAAACTGTTAGGCGAAGTCCTCAACCGCGCCGCCGAAGAGGGCAGCCTGGGATATGGGAGCGTCGAGCAAACGAGTCCGCTCGGCGTCCCCCATATCAGCCAGGTTGAGCCACAGGTGTCTCTCCTGGACCACGTTAGTGGACATCACCTGGCCCAGGGAGCGTGCGGACACTTTCGTCGCCTGGAGAGCGAGGTCAGTGGCGGCACGCAGCTCATCAAAGAGCCCTGGATCAGTCCTCGTGCATGTCCCTGAGCATCTGGGCCTGGTAGACCTGCAGAGTGGCCATGGCATGCAGAGAGGCGGCTGCCTGCCCTGCGGCTCTATATGACTTCGCCACCAAAGTAGACGAAAACTTACAGGCTTTGGAGGGGTGCTTTGGAGGGAAGCACTCTGCGGACACAGTTGCATCGCAACAGAGCGTTCCACCATGGGAACCCCAGTGTACCCTTTGGCAGCGGCCTGATCGAGGGGAGGAAAGGCGGAGGAGGTCGCTGATCGATCACGGGAAGACAGGGGTGTCTTCCAGGACCTCGTGACCTCCTCATGCACATCTGGGAAGAAAGGTATTGGGGTTGGCCGCCGACGGGTGTCCTCAAGCCGCTAGCGCTCGGGACAGGGTGGAGGGTTCCACTCTAACCCAATGCTCGCAGCTGCCCGGGAAAGCATGGCTGTCAGCTCGGGATCTGACTCGGGCAATGCTGGCGCACCTGAAGGTGGCAGCACAGGCGAATCATCATCTCCGGAGGACTCCTGCCCACCTTGTGATGCTGCAATCGACATTCAACCTCCTCTGAGCGCCGAATGACACCCGCGGCCCGCCGACGACCGCGGGACATCATCCGGACTGCTCGCGGGTTGTAACATGTGTAACATTGTGCCACACCGTCACCCTCAGGTCACCCTGGCCACCAGCCGAAGTACCTGCTCCCGTGGGAACGGTAGATCGGGGTGTGGATGAGGGGACTCTCCCTTTTGTAAGATCATTGAGTCTCGACAGAAGTGTTACGATGGCCATGTTTCCGCAATGAAAACATGAGTTATCCACAAGCGCTGCTTTAGCGTGCTCTAAGCCCAAACACACAAAGCAACGATTGTGCCCATCAGAGTCGGATATAAGTCGACTGCAACCAGAAGTGCACGGGCGATGCATCTTTAAAAAGACGTGCCACGTGCTGCTCTTTTAGAGAGGATTAATCTCCGCAGAGTGTTGAAGCGACCAGGGAGAAACACACACACTGGCAGATCACTGCACAGATCGCAGGGAATGTGCACTGGCTGGGAATCGCCGTCACACCAACACCTGGAGAGAAGCTCGTCTCGAAGAGGAAGAAGATCTCAGAATGGCTTTGGGAGTGAAGCATACACTTGGCTCCGAAGCGAAAACATATCTGTATATTGCCGGCGTTCTCCTTTTATACCCACGAGGTGGGGCGGAGTTGCGCCATGCAAATTCCGCAGACCCATGGCATTTCTTTGCCATTGGCTCGTTTTGTAAGACTCGAAGTTGATAGGCTTTCTAAGCGAAACCCCATTCGTCGTCATCCGACATAACTCGGAGTGACAACGAAAGGGAACTGAATATACTTCTCCAATAACTTCCTCTGAGGGAGTGAGCATCCCAGTTCCGCAACATTCCCGGGTGGGGATTGGGTAAGAAGCTCACTGGAAACCGCTGCGGCCTGAAACACCAGAGGTGCTGAGGTTAGGATACAGGCATCCCGGTACAACTCCTAGGCTTTACCAACCAAGGAGGATGTAGTTTTGCATGGCTTGGTGGGTAGCATTGGAGCTTTCAACCCTGGGCATCACCCCATACCCATGTTCATTAACAGAGTAATTTGACAACAAGGGACCAGAAACACAAGCAGAAAAGCTTGGTCCAGAATCTCGACACCTCAGAGTCAGAAAGGAAGGTAGACTCCGACAAAGAGCACACATGAACACTAGGCAGTGTTAATTTAACATGAGCATTTAGCTGCACAGTAAATTTGAAACCCGGAAATCAACACCATTAGAGTTAATTTCAACACTTTAAAAGTGTATAAATGGGAACCACCCACAAAGTGTTAGATCAACACTTTCAAAAGTGTTGCCTCTCGCAACACCGACACAGTGTTACAATGTGAACACTAAGAGTGTAAAATTTTAACACCAATGCAGATAACAACAACACTGTTACAGAGCACTTAAAATTCTACACTGTTCTGGTGTTGACCCCATCCTGGTGTTGATAGAACACCTTTTTACAAATAAAAACACTGTTTTTCTTATTAGGGTTCTGCATTACCTACTCTAAAGAAATGTAAAATAAGATGACAAATCATTTAATCTGAAAAGAATAAATTCACTTTGAAATAAACACATCACTCTATATTACTCTTTCAAAACTTTATTTCAAAACAATCCAGAAAGTTAAATTGTAACCTTAGTCTGGGATTATAGTAGAATTCTGTATTCATTGTAAAGTTAAAAATAAAGGCAAAATGCAAACAGTTGTTTTAACAAACTAGTTTATTAACGAACAAGCCCCTTTACATCATAGGTTAACTTTTAAAATAAATGAAGGCACAATATAGGCATTTCTGTTATTAGAATTATATGAAAGCTGCTTATCAAATGGTCTGTAATACTTCAAGTCCTGTACATGTCAGTGAATGTTAGTCCTGTGTCAGTGAAGTTGATTCAGTACCTTCGACTTAGCAACAGTACAGCAACAACATTCAGCAGATGAAAAACAGTTGCAGGTTATGAGTGGATCAGTTGTGTCCAGTTGCTAACAGTAAAGTTCAGTGCATAGTTGTTTCACAGAGCAGGAAAGGCTGTGCAGATCCAACTTTCTCAAAATCCTGGAGTGCTGGTTCCCTAGACAACACAAAACCAGACCAATTACAATTAATACCATTTGTATTTTATAAATACAGCAAGTGTATGGTGGAAAAATATCAATCATCTTAGACTTTCGTGACTCAAACAAGAAACTATTTTGGAATTTCTTTCTTCTGCTGAACACAATGGAATATATTTTGAAGAATGTCAGTAACCAAACAGTTATCTGGTCCCATTGACTTCCATAGTATATTTTATTTCTTACTATGGAAGTCAATGGGATCAGTTAACTGTTTGGTTACTGACATTCTTCAAAATATATTCCATTGTGTTCAGCAGAGGAAAGAAATGCATACAGGGTTGAAACAACTTGAGGGTGAGTAAATAATGACAGAATTTTCATTTTAAAAGTGAACTCTTCCTTTAAGACTTGAATTTACTGATTTCCAAGTAAATTAAAGACTTAATTCATCCAAAAATTTTAATTCTGTCATTAATTATTCACCCTTATGTTGTTCCAAACCAGTTAAGAGTTTTGCTCATCTTCGGAACACTTAAGATATTTTTTATGAAATCTAAATCTTTGTCCCTTCGTCGACAGCCTATTCAACTATCACTTCCAAAGCCATTAAAGGTATAAAGGAAATCATAAGTAATCCATGTGACTCCAGTGGTTTAACCTCAATTTTACAACTTTTTTTTACGACAATTTTAACTCATCTTTATTTACAAAATATCAATCTACAATGCACGTTAACGCAACATCTGCTCTCGCATCAACAATATGCACGAGTTGAAATGTTCTCATGAATGCATGTTGGAAATTAATATTTTATAAATTAAGTGATAAATGTTTTTTTTTTTGCAGCACTTGCGTAGTTTAATAAAATTTATGTTAAACCACTGGAGTCACATGGTGTACTTTAATGATGTACATTTATACCTTTCTGGGGCTTGAACGTGGAGGGACAGGAAGCTCTCAGATTTCATTAAAAATATCTTCATTTGTGTTGTGAAGATGAAAAAGTCTGACATGTTTGGAACGACATGAGGGCGAGTAATTAACGACAGAATTTCCATTTGTGGGTGAATTAACCATTTAAGAATAAATTAAGTCACGCACCTTAAGAAATCTCACTAAATAGTCCTTGTTCCCTTCGTGTGGCTTTGTGATGTTCGGGGCAGCTGGGCAGAGATTTCCCATCAGTTGAGTCTAAAATTAAACAGCAAGAAAACCTCTACCAGTCAAATCATGAAAAGAATTGGTTTGAAATCTCATTTTAAGTAAAAAAGAAAAAAGATTTACTTTTGTAAAGTAATTTGACTGGACAAATTCAAAATGAGTGTTATGAAACAAATAATATCTAGTTATCCCAAATAGCAACAAAGCTATGATTATTTTTTATGTTTGTGCCTCATATGTTATCTGTTAAATCTTACCATCATCACCAGGTTCAAGTCTGTATAGTCTTCAAAAACCAAGCCTGGTTAGCCTTAGCCACTTGGTGCAGCATAGAAATGCTCCTAGTATTAGCAAACACAAATAGCAAAATTTAATCATGAAAGCATATCAAACATCAACCAAAAGTTAATCTGATAAAAGCACTTTGCATAAATATTTAATCTGAAATAATTACTTACCCATTCTAAGAAAATTGGTCCTCCAAATAAGGAAATAAAGTGACAATTTCACATGCATCGAGGCTCTGACTCGCTGTCCCAGTTTAAAACTAGATTAAAGACGCATCTCTTTAGCCAAGCATTTACATAATGCTTACCTTTTATAATAGTGCTGAATCAGATCAAATGCATTTAATATTATAAAACTTGAAGAGACTGTAGGTTATCTGTATAGGTTGCATAGTATTTGCAGTCATTACGTTCCTGTGTATATTGCGTGAATGACGGGTGGTTGGGCAGATATTGTGTTGCGGTAGGTAGTATGCCATACGGAACCGTTGTCCACTGAAACTGCCTATTCACACACCAGTGGGGCTCGACAGCCTTAGTCAACGGGTTGGCGCGTATGGTTGGGTTGCGGAGAGATTGTGAGATTGTGGTTAGGTCTCAGCAGCAGGAGGGACGTAGAGGTCAGTAAGCTGGGCTGAGTTGAGTGGGGGACGGAGGGGGGTGATTTTGGGACGCAAGAGTCACTGTCTACATGTTTTTATCATTTACGACTGTGCAATGGAAATCATCATTATGAACAGCAGCTACGCTAATTATTTTCCCTTTGCTTTCCTGCTGTTATCTCGGGACGCGAGTCCCGAGAAAATAGCGTTCGTCAGCTCCAGTTTGTATCCAGCCTCTCACGGAGACTTCAGATGCTCCAATCACAAAGCCTATGAAGTGACGACTCAACACGGGCGATATGGACTCTCTATGGTGGACGGCACTGATCCTCAACTACTCGTCTTAAGACCGGCGTGATTACTTGGACTTCCAAAAAAATACTCTAAATGTTCCGATCCAATCTGACTTGTAATGCTGCCCGAATCATGCACTGTTCCTTCGTTGGCCAGAGGAGAACTGGCCCCCCGACTGAGTCTGGTTTCTCCCAAGGTTTTTTTCTCCATTCTGTCACCTGATGGAGTTTTGGTTCCTTGCCACTGTTGCCTTGGCTTTTGGCTTGCTTAGTTGGGGACATTTAATATTCAATAATATTATTGATCTGCCTTACTTAAGGTGGACGTTGACGCAATTTCTTTTAGAAACAAACTTTGTTATATTGTTTTCATGTTATCACTGTGAAGCGCTTTGATACAATCTGTATTGTAAAAAGCGCTATATAAATAAAGGTGACTTGACTTGACTTGACTTGTTGGTTGCAGTTTGTGGAGTTGTTCGTCTTCAGTTATAACGTTACGCTAGGTGTGCTGGCAAACGAGAGAAAAATAGTTTGAGGATAAATACATACTTTAAGATATTTGCAGATCACAAATATTGTCATAAAACAACATAACATTATAAAACACGCATTTTAAATGAGTTAAAACACTTACTCTGTGTTTTCACTGTTAAAAGCAAACTCCGTGTCTGCACTGCGTCACGACTCGAGTCAAAGAAGATGCAGGGCCTAGTCTGTCTGTGAGAGGTTTAGGCGCGCACATCACATAAATATCGTTACAAAACAATATAATGGCATGAAATAAGTTACTTGTTGTAAATTTGGTTAAAAGCACTTAACTTAACTTCGGTGTTTTCTCTGTTAACGCCAACGTTCCCTCCTCGTCGTCGTCAGCTCCGTATTGAGTCAAAGAAGATCGCCTTTGAAAAAGTTTCGGCTCGTTTAAGCGCGCAGAGCATTTAAATATCGCTACAAATCAATATATTATAAAATGTAAATTAAACATATTGTAAATTAGATAAAGCACTTAAGTTAACTTACTTTCCCTGTTAAAAATCAAACCCATCCTGGTCTGCTCCACATCGCGCGTCATCGAAAATGTCCCTCTGTGAATGGTTTAACCGTGCACAGCACATACACATTGTTCTAAAACAATATGATATTATAAAATGTATATGTAAATGCGATAAAACACTCAATATATGCCTCCTCGTATGCCTTGCTTCGCGAGTCAAAGAAAATGGCGCCTGTGAAAAAAGTTTCAGCTCGTTTTGTCCCGCCCAGCTCGTAAATGTCCCGGATGTGACTAATAACACTCTGCTCGGTGTTATTGATTTAACTCTACATATTTTCACCTGCCAGAGGGTGCGATTTACACTAGCAGTGTTAATCCCTTGAAATTCAACACCAGAAAATTAACACTCTAAATGTCCTTAACACCAGGATTTCAACACTGGAGATTTTACTGTGTGTGTACTCTTACATAGATCTTACCTGTTTCATTCACGTATCACTGACAAATATGAGTCACATTCAGTTTATTAAAACAGTTACATAAATCATACCTATTTCATTTATGTATGACTGACAAATATGAATCACATTCAGATTATTAGTTTGTTTAAAACTTTGTTAAAACTATGAAATCCAAATGGATAGAAATTTTATATGCAATTCAAATACATAAATCTTAAATTTAGACATAATTGTTTTTTGAGTATATACAGTATATATATATATATATATATATATATATATATATATATATATATATATATATATATATATATAAAAGCAGATAATTGATTTGATTACATGAATGTAATGTCTGCAAATAAATGTAATGTCTGCTAATAATTTCTGTACTTGAAAGTTAAAATCATTTGAAATGAAAATGGTTTACATCATTCATTGTATGAAAATTGTATGACAATAATTTCAGAATAGTCGCAGAATAGTCTGTTGGAGAAATGTCTAAACCAATGTTATTGACCATATACTGTATTTTCTTTATGAGAAAAAGAAACAACAAATTGTGAAGAAAATATATATATATATTTTACAAAGAAATAACTTTTTTTCTCCACCAAAGTTTAGCTACTTTTTGCCTTATTTCTTTGGTTTGTAAACCATATACTAAGGGATTTTTAATCCTGGCGGTAAAATGTGGAACATTATACTAGTTAGTTTCCTGCTGTCAGAGTATTCAGGAAACCGGTGGAGAAATGTCATGATAGCTCCAGAAAAAAACATGACTAAATAAACAGCTAAATGAGTGCTGCAGGTTTTTATGGCTTTGCTGTTGAGCGCTTTGTTTTTGCTACTTTTGCATACAACAGCAATCTTGACATATGTTATAAATATAGATACTGCTGAAAAGCAGAGTACAGCCACAGTATAAACAATTCCGTAAATATTATTTATGACCACACTTTCACAGGATAGTTTAAACAGTGAGGCATTGTCACAGAAAGGGTTTTCAATTTTAGATCTGCAGTGAGACAGACGCACAGTGAGACCTAACATAATTGTCACCAAAAGAATGGCCAGGCCCCAAGCAAATGCTGATAGTTTAATTACCATCTTATTGGTCATTATAGCAGAATATCTAAGTGGATTACATATAGCCACATATCTGTCAAAGGCCATGATTATCAGCACATAGTGGCATGCTGCTATAAATATGTGCACAAAATATGCTTGAGTAACACACTGCATATATGTGATACTGATATAGTGCTCTGAGGTTTCTTGTAAAATGTCTTGCATTAAGCGTGGCAAAATGACAGTGGTCCCTAGCATATCGTTCAGTGGCAAGTTACAAAAAAGAAAATGCATAGGATTATGAAGATTCTTTTCCGTTGAGATCAAAACTATAAGTCCAAAGTTAGATACCATTGTAAAGACATAAGCCAAGAAGAGCAGGATAAAAACTGGATAGGAGGACTGAGGTGTAACTTTTAGTCTCTCCATGAGGAGAACGCTGTGTCTGAATGTCAGGTTGTCCATTTGCAGCTCTTCACAAAATCTAAGGAGAAAGAAACAACCAGACCTAGCATTTCATTAATAGTATTTCAACTTGAAGTACTTATAAAACAAATAAATAAATGCAACATAGTAAACAAAAAAAAACAAAACACCCCCCCCCCCCCCACAAATATATCACAAAGTGTAAAGTCTGGTAGCTGACAAATAAAACTATTCGGTAACACATTATTTTATAGTGTCATTGTTACATACTGTATGTTGCATGTAGTTACTATAGTAATAACTATAAATTATCCATAATTACATGCAACTAACCCTGAAATAAACCAAACCCTAATCCTAACCTTATAGTAAATACACGTAGTTACTTAATTGTACTCAATATTTACATGTATAATTACAGTGTAACAAAAAAACCTTCAAATAAAGTGTAACCCAATATACTTACCAACTGTCCACTTGATTTATTGCTACATTCATTGCATGAAACAGAATAGAAGGCAACTCTGTTATGTAATATAAGCATTAACTAGTCAAAACGTATAACATGTACTTCTCTAAAGAAAACAATATTTGCATTCACCTTTAAATATGTTGTTCAAAGGTGTTTCTATGATGCTGTAATCATCCCAAAGAGAATTCACCCACTTGGAACAATGTCATCAGGGCAGCCCCTGGGCTTAAGTTTATGTTTGGACCCTACCTATGCAACAAACTAGAACATCATTATGGAGTAGCACAAAATACACAAAAATTAAAATATGCTTTGAGGTTCCTAGAACAATTAATATGCAAAATACCTGTAATAAAGTCCACTGAAGGCAAGTACAGTTGAAGAATAAAGTGCAGTTTATTCAAATAAACAAAATACAAAATAAACAAAGACTTGACTTGAGACATGGACTGAAACAAAAACAAAAACAAACTTGACAATATCTAGCCTAGTTAAAGTTTAGAGGTAATATTAAATCATCATTATAATACAATACAATACAGCATGTGCTCTCTCAATTGAGAAGATCAAATTCCTGAAATAATACTGAGCAATAGATTAACAGTATTTTATATTTATTGTCATATCTGTGTCCTCTTGTCAGATTCAATAAATTCAATCAGAATACAAATACATTGTATGTGTCACGTTTTGAGTTTCATTGTTTGGGCTTGTTCGTTCACACAGAACGCGGGCATGGAATGGGGGAAAACCGCAAGGTCTCGAAGTGCGTTTTTTAAAAGTTGAACTGAGTTTAACTTGAGCGCAGCATTTTTAATAATAATAATAATAATAAATATAGCTGCGAGCAGCGATTACGGGCCCAAGCCGGTGGCACCGCAACCCCGGTGCCTTTAGTTACCTAAAGGCACCGGGGTGGCGGTACCACCGGCTTTGGCCCTTCATCGCTGCTCGCAGCTATATTTATTTATATATATATATATATATATATATATATATATATAAAGCCGGTGGCACCGCCACCCTGGTGCCTTTAGGGTTATTGTGCACGACGTGCAAAAACGTAACCCTGGTTTGACTGTCGAAAAGAAGTGTGCTGTAGAGCTTGTATCAGTGTGTGCTCTGCAAAAGTGTGCATTGAGGGCACATGTCAACCACAAAGTATGCGAGAGCAACCTTCTGAAAGGTCAGGTCTACATCCAGGTCTACATCTGCCGTGTGTTTACATCATAGTAGTGAAGTTTGAAGCAATCAGGTGATTTCAAAGCTTTTTGAAAGTGACAGACTTCCTGCTCCAGTTGGTGGCGCTATAACCGGGGTGGCGGTGCCGCCGGCTTTGGCCCTTTCATCGCTGCTCGCAGCTATATTTATATATATATATACACACACACACACACACACATATATATATATATATATATACATAAATATATATATATTGTTTTTTTAAGAGACAAGACAGAATATTACTTGCCTGATCTGATTAGAAAAATAGTGTTTGTGTGTGTGTGTGTGTGGCGTAATTGAACAATGTAGACATAAAGACATACTCCGTCCTTTTGTTCATACAGGACATTATTCAAACTGCAAAGTGTTTACTTATATTTGTGTACACTCGCAATAAAACACAACATTGTGCTTTTGTCAAACTATAAACTCTTGTCAAACTGTAAACTACAACTGTCACCCAACCAAAATCTCTTACACACACACACACACACACACACACACAGTTTAAAAGCAAAAAATATCAAACAATCCTATTTAAAAACAGTCTGTGGGAGCCATCTTTTGGACATTCATCATATCGCATTGGTTTTCATTTCTTGTCATCAAACAGAGCCCTAATCTGTTTATTTTTTCAGTTACACATTCTACATTGATTAAAAAAGAAAAATCAAAGGTGTTTTTATTTTATACAGAAAAAAATAATCTATCATTCAGATGAGAATAAAATTGGTGTTAGTTCAAATTTTAAGGAAAACAAATATATGATCTGAAATATAGCACATTCATTTATAATTCTTTCAGGTTCGATTACCAAACATACAATCTTAATGTAATTTAAAGCAAACAATACATTTAAAATATATGGGTTGTATGACTATTTTTTAATATAAAAAGATATATATCCAAAAAGACAAGGCCTAAAGTTTAACAAGGGTTAAACTCTTATCACTGTAACAGACACAATCACACACACAATCACACACACACACACACAAGTCAAATCACTTACATTTTAGATGCAATATTGACTTTTTTTCTGTTTCAGCAGCGAAAATAGTTAAACAAAGATCACAGCAGAACCATCGCGCATCTCACAGCAACGCGTTCTCATTAATGAATGATTCAGCATTTTGAACAAATCGGTTGACTCAAAGATTCAATGACCAATCAATCCATAAACATCTATCTCATTCATGAATGACTCAGTCGTTCAAACGAATGAATCAATGACTCGCTCATTAAGACGGTCGCCTGGCGACACCTAATGACGGTTTAGTGTTATGTTTAAAAGTATCATTCTTTCCAACGATTGTTAATTAACTCATATTTGAAACATAAGCTATATTTATATATATACATACATACACACACACATACACAAAAATAAAATAAAAACACATTTGAAACGTGTTTGCTTACTAAATTGTGAGCTGAACGAAAGTTGCAGCAAATATCAGCAACAGGAGTCAAATTTCATTAATCACGAGAGTGAAGAGCTGACTGAAAAGATGATGACGGAATAGGCTATTTTATGTAAAAACGCCTATTTAAGCGAATCTGTCATTGTACTCTTTTATTGTTGTGTTTTCCGTGAAAAATAATAGACTATTGAACTCACAATTCAAGCAATCGGCCCCCGAAATTGCACTAATTTTAGTGACACTAAAAAGTATGCGGCTGCACTGGCATTCATAACGGTGCGCGTCCATGGCGACGAGCGAGCAGAACAGAGCGAACGTTTAGTTAATTTCTACTTCCATAGAAATTCATTCGAGCGCACTGCGAGCGCCACCACTATAAATGTCCTTACTTTACTTTCACTTTTAACTTAGCGATATAAAAGCCCCCGGTGTTACACGTCAAATAACCGGTGAGAAAAAATTCTCGGAGTCACATAGCAGCTACCTATATTTAAATACAACAGGCCTACCTGATTTTGAACACAAGAGGGCAGTATAGCCCTATGTATTATTTGATATATTTATTTTTTAACTGAATAGTGCATCCTGGCTGTTTTTAAACTTGTACATTATTCTTAAATTGAAAAAAAGAATAAAATGGGTTTAGTTCTGATATTTGTATAATTTTATCTAGAAATAAATGGTGTATAATTACATTTTTAGAAGATATGAAGCTTTTAGTGTTTTTTTTTTTTTTTTACATGACTTTAATCCCTCGCCATAGCAAAACAATTAGAGATATTCAATAGATATTCACAATTATGCTTCTTTAATGTATTTTCATCATGTTGAAAAAGTTTGGTGGGAATAAAATAAACCACTTAAGAGGAGTGATGCATATTTTGTCATTTAAAAAAAAATACAAAAATTGTTATGCGAAAAGACAAGGACTTAGAGATTTCTTTATCCTTTAATGCAGGAAAAATCATACAGCCAGCCACACACACACACACACACACATAAACACAGACACCAACCCTCCCTCCCTCCCCTCCCCTCTGCTCCCCTCCCCACACAGACACACACACAAACAGAATGGCAGGGGGACAAGAAATCCATTCAAACTACAATATCTGACTTTCTGTTGCTCTGAGCTAATGACTTTAAATTAGAAAGTCGATTGGCTTGATGAGAACAATATGCGTGGCAAGTTTTGTAACTGTAGGTAAAACGAGCAAAGTTATAACACACTTTATGTGTCCTTTTTTAGTCATAAAATTAATTTCCTCGCCACGGCCAAACCGTTCGAGATATCAAAAATCCCTCCGGAATTTAGCATCATCAATGTCTTGACGTCATGCTGACCGAGTTTGCTTGAAATCCGATCAATTCCCAAGGAGAATTAAATAGAATTTCAGGGGTATGCGTTTCCAAACAAACCATGATAGCCGGCTTCCTGTTGGGATGTCGTAAAACTTAGAGCACGAAAGTTGTTTAACCCAATGAGATCTATAAGTGTACACAGTTTCATATTATTACATGCAAGTGTCTTTGATTTATGGACAAGTGTTCGAATCCCAGTCCAGGGGGCGCTGTCGGTCCGCCCTGCCACGCCCGGGTACCAGCTTCAGTCCGGCCCTGATGGCCACGGGTTCTGACCCGTGTGCAAAGTTTCAAGAGTTTTAGAGGATGTTAAGGGCCCCAAAAGCCCCCGAAACCTTGATCAACAATAATTAAAAGCTTTGTCACTCAAACAGACACATCCCCCTCCCCCCACAGACACAGAGGTATGCAGAGAGAGGGAGAGAGGGACAGAGATTACTCCAAAACATCCCATTCAAACCAAAATATCTGACTTCCTGTTGTTCGGAACCAAAAACTGTAAATAAGAAAGTTGTCCGGCTTGATCTGAACAATATGCCTACCGAGTTTTAAGATTGCAGGTAAAACTATGAAACTAACCCTCTCACTTTTGTCAAAAGGTGGCGCTACTGAGCCCCTGCACCACGCCCGTTCCTGAAACTTTGCACATGTCTACTGGCTAATATATGTGACATGTCTGTCGAGTTTCATGCAATTTCAAGCATGCTAAGAGTCTCAAAAGCATCAAAAAAGAATTTTAAAGTTTGATGTGTTGCCACGGCAACAGTATCAAAGATATCAAGAATCCATTCACAGGTCTACATCTGGCGTATGTTTACATTATACAGATGAAGTTTGAAGCAAATTGGGTTAAAATAAGAGGGTGATTTCGAAGCATTTTGAAAGTGACACACTTCCTGCTGCCAGTTGGTGGCGCTATAACTTTGACTCACAATAGTCACATCCATGTGATCGGCCTCTTACAGCGAACACACTGGTGAAGTTTCATCAAGATCAGTTAATGTATGCAGAAGTTATAACACACTTCCTGTTTCACGTTTCTCGCCATAATTTCGTTTCCCCGCCACAGCCAAACCGTTCGAGATATCAAAAATCCCCTCGCAATTTTTCATCCTCAATGTCTTGACTTCATGCTGACCGAGTTTCGAGGCATTTCTTTGAATTCTCTAGGAGAAGTACTTTAAATTCCATTGCATGCGTTTTACAAACAACCCTAAATAGCCGACTTCCTGTTGGGCTGGGGTAAAAAGTAAGAGCATGAAGTATATATGAACCGATGAGATCTATATGTGTACCGAGTTTCATATTCTTACATACAAGCGTGTTTGATTTATGGACCAAGTTTTCGGACCCCGTTCCAGGGGGCGCTGTCGAGCCCCCCTGCCACGCCCGGGTACCATCTTCACCCCGACCCTGATGGCCGCGGGTTCTGACCCGCGTGCAAAGTTTCAAGAGTTTTCGTGCACGTTAAGAGCCCCAAAAGTGCCCGAATAGTCGTAAGAAAAATAAAAGAGAAAATATAGCTGCGAGCAGCGATTACGGGCCCAAGCCGATGGCACCGCAACCCCGGTGCCTTTAGTTACCTAAAGGCACCGGGGTGGCGGTGCCGCCGGCTTTGGCCCTTCATCGCTGCTCGCAGCTATATTTATATATATATATATATATATATATATATATATAAAGCCGGTGGCACCGCCACCCTGGTGCCCGACGTGACACAAAATATCTGCTCGCTATCTGCCGAACGGCTCTGGTAGTTCTGCTTCAACACTGATGATGTTGTAGAAATAGTGCGCTCTGGTTGGTCTGGATTATTCGGGATTTTTTATTTTATACAGAAATAAGTTATTTATAATTCAGATGAGAATAAAGTTAGTGTTGATTAAAATGAAGGAAAACAAATATATTTATCTGAAATATAGCACATTAGTTTTAAATTTATTTAGGTTCAATTACCAAACATACAATCTTAATTTAATTTAAAGCAAACAATACATTTAAAATATATGGCGTGTATGCACTTTTTTTTTTATAAAAAAAAAAAGATATATATCCAAAAAGACAAGGCCTTAAAGGGTTAAACTCTTGTCACTGTAACAGACACAATCTCTCTCTCTCACACACACACACACACACACACACACACACACACACACGTCAAGTCACTTACATTTTAGATGCAATATTGAATAAGCAGAAAAATCAGAATTTCTGCTCTGAAAATATAAATAAGCTTAAAAATTGAATAAGCACTTTGAATATTCTAAACAGAATAAGCACTGGTCGCTAATGTATAAGTACTAGTACTTAATGGAATAGATACTAGTATCTAAAAAATAAGTACTAGTAGCATGAAAATAGAGACTAGTAGGTTAAAATGATTAAATGTTAAAACGGCTTGCCATATTGGCTCAGAGAGAGAGAGAGAGAGAGAGAGAGAGAGAGAGAGAGAGAGAGAGAGAGAGAGAGAGAGAGAGAGAGAGAGAGAGAGAGAGAGAGAGAGAGAGAGAGAGAGAGAAAATTACCTTTTAGATACTAGTACCTATTAATAGATACTAGTATTTAGGCTCTAGATCCACTCCGAAAGTCACTTCGTGATCATTTAACTGCTTCATTTGAGAAAAACTATCATTATGACATAAACAAACAAACTCAAAATGTCTTCACGGCAACCCGTCAAAATAAAAGTTCGGTTTAACTTGACAGAAATATATTACCGGTGTACAGTAGAATTTAGATATGTCCCAATGTAATAATACTAACACTAATCCAAATAAATTATCATCAAAACTGAATTTAAGGAATAATCCATGTTTTAATTTTAACAGTAAAGCTCATTGTGCAGCACGTTATTTGACAAAAAGTTTATTTAATTTCATATGATTAAAATTGATGATAAATGATAAAATTTGTGTTTTATGTCTTCATTTTATTACCAGAAAAAACACAACACAGAATTAGTGTGACATTTTTTTTCATATATTTTTTTAAATGTTGTATACGTTTAATGATTCATAATACACTATTTCAATTAATTAGACATGCTTTTTGATTGCTAAAAAATTTACACCACGTATTCGTAATACACCTGCTCCGCAACACTAGCAGTTCCCCCAATCCCCCACCCCCCCCCCTGAAAAAAAATCCTAGGGGAAACACTGGGCATTCATAACGGTGCGCGTCCATGGCGACGAGCGAGCAGAGCTGAGCGAACGTTTAGTTAATTTATTCATTCGAGCGCTCTGCAAGCGCCACCATTATCAATGTGGACGTCCGTATTTAAAAGCTCTCGATCCTCAGTCACATACCAAATATGTATATAATTTTGAACACAAGAGGGCAGTATGGCCCTATGTATGAGTTGGTGTTTAAACTAAACTATCACTCAAAGAGCCCCTTCCCCCTTCCCCCTTCCCCCCACAGACACACACACACACACACAAACAGAATGGCAGGGGGACAAGAAATCCATTCAAACTACAATATCTGACTTTCTGTTGCTCTGAGCTAATGACTTTAAATTAGAAAGTCGATTGGCTTGATGAGAACAATATGTGTGGCAAGTTTTGTAACTGTAGGTAAAACGAGCAAAGTTATAACACACTTTATGTGTCCTTTTTTAGTCATAAAATTAATTTCCTCGCCACGGCCAAACCGTTCGAGATATCAAAAATCCCTCCGGAATTTAGCATCATCAATGTCTTGACGTCATGCTGACCGAGTTTGCTTGAAATCCGATCAATTCCCAAGGAGAATTAAATAGAATTTCAGGGGTATGCGTTTCCAAACAAACCATGATAGCCGGCTTCCTGTTGGGATGTCGTAAAACTTAGAGCACGAAAGTTGTTCAACCCAATGAGATCTATAAGTGTACCGAGTTTCATATTATTACATGCAAGTGTCTTTGATTTATGGACAAGTGTTCGAATCCCAGTCCAGGGGGCGCTGTCGGTCCGCCCTGCCACGCCCGGGTACCAGCTTCAGTCCGGCCCTGATGGCCACGGGTTCTGACCCGTGTGCAAAGTTTCAAGAGTTTTAGAGGATGTTAAGGGCCCCAAAAGCCCCCAAAACCTTGATCAACAATAATTAAAAGCTTTGTCACTCAAACAGACACATCCCCCTCCCCCCACAGACACAGAGGTATGCAGAGAGAGGGAGAGAGTGACAGAGATTACTCCAAAACATCCCATTCAAACCAAAATATCTGACTTCCTGTTGTTCGGAACCAAAATCTGTAAATTAGAAAGTTGTCCGGCTTGATCTGAACAATATGCCTACCGAGTTTTAAGATTGCAGGTAAAACTATGAAACTAACCCTCTCACTTTTGTCAAAAGGTGGCGCTACTGAGTCCCTGCACCACGCCCGTTCCTGAAACTTTGCACATGTCTACTGGCTAATATATGTGACATGTCTGTCGAGTTTCATGCAATTTCAAGCATGCTAAGAGTCTCAAAAGCCTCAAAAAAGAATTTTGAAGTTTGATGTGTTGCCACGGTAACAGTATCAAAGATATCAAGAATCCATTCACAGGTCTACATCTGGCGTATGTTTACATTATAGTAGTGAAGTTTGAAGCAAATCGGGTAAAAATAAGAGGGTGCTTTCGAAGCATTTTGAAAGTGACACACTTCCTGCTGCCAGTTGGTGGCGCTATAACTTTGACTCACAAAAGTCACATCCATGTGATCGGCCTCTTACAGCGAACACACTGCTGAAGTTTCATCAAGATCAGTTAATGTATGTAGAAGTTATAACACACTTCCTGTTTCACGTTTCTCGCCATAATTTCGTTTCCTCGCCACGGCCAAACCGTTCGAGATATCAAAAATCCCCTCGCAATTTTTCATCCTCAATGTCTTGAGTTCATGCTGACCGAGTTTCGTGGCATTTCTTTGAATTCTCTAGGAGAAGTACTTTAAATTCCATTGCATGCGTTTTACAAACAACCCTAAATAGCCGACTTCCTGTTGGGCTGGGGTAAAAAGTAAGAGCATGAAGTATATATGAACCGATGAGATCTATATGTGTACCGAGTTTCATATTCTTACATACAAGCGTGTTTGATTTATGGACCAAGTTTTCGGAGCCCATTCCAGGGGGCGCTGTCGAGCCCCCCTGCCACGCCCGGGTACCATCTTCACCCCGACCCTGATGGCCGCGGGTTCTGACCCGTGTGCAAAGTTTCAAGAGTTTTCGTGCACGTTAAGAGCCCCAAAAGTGCCCGAATAGTCGTAAGAAAAATAAAAGAGGAGAAAAAAAAAAAAATATATAGCTGCGAGCAGCGATTACGGGCCCAAGCCGGTGGCACCGCAACCCCGGTGCCTTTAGTTACCTAAAGGCACCAGGGTGGCGGTGCCGCCGGCTTGGGCCCTTCATCGCTGCTCGCAGCTATATTTATATATATATATATATATATATATATATATATATATATATATATATATATTTATTTATATATATATATATATATATTTATATATATATATGTATATATAAAGCCGGTGGCACCGCCACCCTGGTGCCTTTAGGGTTATTGTGCACGACGTGACACAAAATATCTGCTTGCTATCTGCCGAACGGCTCTGGTAGTTTCGCTTCAGCACTGATGATGTTGTAGAAATAGTGCGCTCTGGTTGGTCTGGATTATTCGGGATTTTTTATTTTATACAGAAATAAATTCTTTATAATTCAGATGAGAATAAAGTTAGTGTTGATTAAAATGAAGGAAAACAAATATATTGATCTGAAATATAGCACATTAATTTAAAATTTATTTAGGTTCAATTACCAAACATACAATCTTAATTTAATTTAAAGCAAACAATACATTTAAAATATATGGGTTGTATGCACATTTTTTTTAATAAAAAAAATATATATCCAAAAAGACAAGGCCTTAAAGGGTAAAACTCTTGTCACTGTAACAGACACATCTCTCTCTCACACACACACACACACACACACACACACGTCAAGTCACTTACATTTTTAGATGCAATATTGAATAAGCAGAAAAATCGGATTTTCTGCTCTGAAAATATAAATAAGCAAAAAAATTGAATAAGCACTTTGAATATTCTAAACAGAATAAGCACTAGTCGCTAATGAATAAGTACTAGTACTTAATGGAATAGATACTAGTATCTAAAAAATAAGTACTAGTAGCATGAAAATAGAGACTAGTAGGTTAAAATGATTAAATGTTAAAACGGCTTGCCATATTGGCTCAGAGAGAGAGAAAGAGAAAATGACCTTTTAGATACTAGTACCTATTAATAGATACTAGTATTTATTCAATAAATACTAGTACTAAGTCATTAGATACTAGTACCTATTAAATAGATACCAGTACTTATTCATTAGCTACTAATACGTATTAAAAAGAATATCTAAAGAATAAGCACTAGTATCTAAAGAATAGGCACTAGTACTAAAGAATAAGCACTAGTCGCTAATGAATAAGTACCAGTACTTAATGGAATAGATACTAGTATCTAAAAATAAGTACTAGTAGCATGAAAATAGAGACTAGTAGGTTAAAATGATTAAATGTTAAGGCGGCTTGCCATATTGGCTCAGAGAGAGAGAGAGAGAAAATGACCCTATTCAAACCACAATATCTGACTTTCTGAGGGTCGGAGCTAATTACTTTAAATTAGAAAGTTGTTTGGCTTGAGGAGAAGAATATACACGCTGAGTTTTGTAACTGTAGATAAAACTAACCCCCCCACTTTTGTCAAAAGCATTTAGAAAGTGACACACTTCCTGCTGCCAGTTGGTGGCGCTATAACTTTGACTCACAATAGTCACATCCATGTGATCGGCCTCTTACAGCGAACATACTGTTGAAGTTTCATCAAGATCAGTTAATGTATGCAGAAGTTATAACACACTTCCTGTTTCCATTATTCGCCATAAATTTGTTTCCTCGCCACGGCCAAACCGTTCGAGATATGAAAAATCCCCTGGCAATTTTTCATCCTCAATGTCTTGACATCATGCTGACCGAGTTTCCTTGCGATTGGTTGAATTCTCTAGGAGGAGTATATCGAATTCCAGGGGCATACGCTTCCAAACAAACCATAATAGCCGACTTCCTGTTGGGCTGGGGTAAAAAGTAAAAGTACAAAGGATATATGAACCGATGAGATCTATATGTGTACCGAGTTTCATATTATTACATGGAAGCGTGTTTGATTTATGGACCAAGTTTTCGGACCCCGTTCCAGGGGGCGCTGTCGAGCCCCCCTGCCACGCCCGGGTACCAGCTTCAGCCCGGCCCTGATGGCCGCGGGTTCTGACCAGTGTGCAAAGTTTCAAGAGTTTTCGTGCACGTTAAGAGCCCCAAAAGTGCCCGAATAGTCGATAAAATAATAATAATAATAATAATAATAATAATAATAATAATAATAATAATAATCCTAAGGAAAACAATAGGGCCTTCGCCTTTTCAAGGCTTGGGCCCTAAAAAAAAAAAAAAAAAAAAAAATCCTAAGGAAAACAATAGGGCCTTCGCCCTTTCAGGGCTTGGGCCCTAATAATGCATTTTATTTATGATGCGCTTTTCTTAAACTCAAAGCGCTACAATATACAAAAAAGAATAACAACAATAAGATACAATAAAACAAACACATTAATTTACAATAAGCAGCTCTAAAAAGGTGTGTCTTTAAATAATTCTTAAAACAGTCCAATGTTGGAGAGTCTCTAATTCCCGATGGTAGAGCATTCCATAGACGTGGTGCTGAGACCGAAAATGCTCGACCACCCATTGATTTTAATTTATATCGAGGCTGCTGAAGGATACCTAGAAGCTAGAAGAGCGCAGAGAGCGAGCTGGAGTGTGAGAGGGAACTAAACTGCAGAGATAGGCAGGGGCCGTTCCATGAATCGCTTTATACGTTAAAACCAGTGTTTTGAATTCGATACGTGCTTGTATAGGCAGCAAGGATGGAGGCTTGTGCCCCTGTATTGATTATCGTACCCTCAACGCCTCCACTGTCAAGTACCGGTATCCCCTTGCTCTGGTCCCAGCCGCCCTAGAACAGCTACGTGGTGCTCTGAACTTTTCGAAATTGGACCGCCGCAGTGCCTACAACCTGGTACGTATCCGAAAAGGAGATAAGTGGAAGACGGCGTTCATCACCCCTGCTGGCCATGATGAGTATAGGGTCATGCCCTTCGGACTGTACAATGCTCCCGCCGTCTTCCAAGGATTCATGAACGAGATCTTCAGAGATTTTCTCCAATGGTTCATGATTGTGTACATTGATGACATTCTCATCTATTCTGCCAGTCTATCAGAACACCACCACCATGTTAAACAAGTACTTCAACGACTACGCGATCATCAGCTCTTCCTTAAACTGGAAAAAATTGAGTTTCACCAAGAAACTCTCCAGTTCCTGGGTTATGCGATTAACCAACATGGAATTACCATGGACCAGAGTAAGGTGGAGGCCGTTTCCAATTGGCCGTTACCATCCAACATCAAGGAGTTGCAGCGTTTCTTAGGATTCGCCAACTTTTACTGAAGATTCATCCAAGGTTTCAGCAAGATCAGCGCACCCATCACACCGTTGCTGAGGAAAGGGGCCGAGTCTCTGTCCTGGACCACTGAAGCCACCAATGCCTTCGAGAAGCTCAAAGCCTCCTTCAGTTCCGCTCCTACCCTCATTCATCCAAACCCTGATCTTCCATTCCTCGTCGAGGTTGACGCCTCAACCACCGGGGTAGGAGCGGTTCTTTCCCAGCGGCAGGGGAAGCCTCCCAGACTCCATCCATGTGCCTTCTTCTCCAAAAAACTGTCCCCGGTGGAGCAGAATTACGACATTGGCAACCGGGAACTACTGGCCATCAAATTGGCTTTGAAGGAATGGAGACACTGGCTGGAGGGAGCGAAATTTCCATTTGAAGTCATCACTGATCACCGAAACCTGGAATACCTTCGAGATGCAAAATCCACCTCGTTTGTATCGATTTATTTGTATCGAGAAAACGATTTTCCCCTTCTTATTAAAGCTGCATTTGGATATACAACTTTCTGGTCTCAGAGCAGTTTGTGACAGAAAACTACGCCGCGAGACTGCGAAACTATCCGGAAGATCCAGCAGTGATGCCAACCATGGATACAGCAGTACAAATCCTGCGTCTCCGTCAGGGGAATCGGCCGATTGAGAAGTATGTCGAAGAGTTTATTGAACTGGCACATCTCACCTCAATGAACACAGAATGCCTTATGATCTTTTTCCCGGGAGGACTTTGCATGATCCTCACGGGACTTTAGAACACTATATTGACCTGGCCCTTTTCTGAGTGACTCATCATTTTCTGTGGGCGTGGTGGAGGAGCTCCGTGAACCCACAGTATCCCCTCCTGCCGAGCCAGAGCTTCACGTCTTGCCTGCCCAGCCAGAGACTGTTCATGTCATGCCTGCCAAGTCTGAGTCTCTTCACGCCATGCCTGCCAAGTTTGAGTCTCTTCATGTCATGCCTGCTAAGTCTGAGTCTCTTCACGTCATGCCTGCCAAGTCTGAGTCTCTTCACGTCATGCCTGCCAAGTCTGAGACTCTTCATGTCATGCCTGATTCGCCTGATCATCACCTCATACCTGTTCAGCCTGCGCTCCCCGTCAGTCCGGCCGAGCCTGCACTTCACGTCAGTCCTGCCAACCCTGAGCTGCTTCACGTCAGTCCTGCCGAGCCTGCACTTCACGTCAGTCCTGCCGAGCCTGCACTTCACGTCAATCCTGCCGAGCCTGCACTTCACGTCATTCTTGCCGAGCCTACGCATCACGTCAGGGACACCGAACCAGGGACGGTACACGTTATGCCTGCCGCACAAGAGACTGTTCACGTCGTGCCTGCCACACAAAGGACTGTTCACGTCGCGCTTACCGCACAAAAGACTGTTCACGTCATGCCTACCGCACAAGAGAATGTTCACGTGGTGGCTGCCGAGCCAGAGACTGTTCACGTCATGTCTGCCGAGCCAGAGACTGTTCACGTCACATCTGCCGCGCCAGTGTCTCCGGACAAGATGGCCGCCGAGCCAGTGTCTCCAGACAAGATTGCCGCCGCCGAGCCAGTGTCCCCGGACAAGATGGCCATTCCGGTGTCTGTTCCTGAGCCGGTGTCTGTTCCTGAGCTGGGGTCTGTTCCTGAGCTGGGGTCTGTTCCTGAGCTGGGGTCTGTTCCAGTTCATAACCCCATAGCTGCCCCCAAGAAAATGCCTGGTCCACCCAGACCACCTGAACTGCCTGGTCCACCCTGGCCACCTGAACTGCCTGGTCCACCCTGGCCACCTGAACTGCTTGGTCCACCCTGGCCTCTTGAACAGCCTGCTTCGCCCTGGTCGCCTGCTCTGCCTGCTCCTCCCTGTCCAGCCTCAGTCTCCAGGCCCTCTTCCGCGCCACGGTGTCTCCGGACAAGATGTCCGCCGCCGAGCCAGTTTCCCCGGACAAGATGGCCATTCTATGTAACGGTCATCAGCTGAAGTGCCCTCAAGAGCCACCAGAGGGCACTCCACTTCAGATTGTTATTTTCCGTCACAACTACATTTCCCATACTCACTGCCCGGACTCATCATCACTGATCACATTCACCTGTTTATCATTACCTTGTTTAGCTCACCCCTTATAAGCCTGGTTTTATAATTCATCACTGCGTAGTTTTGTATGTGTTGCACTGCATCTCTGAGCATTTCTTTGGTTCCCTGTTTTTCGGGTTTCTTGGACTCTCTGCCTGCCTTTGGATTACCCGTTTGCCTTGTCCCCTGCCTGCCTCGGGATTACCCGTTTGCCTTGTTCCCAACCTTGTGTGTTTATTTGTATGAACTGCCTACCTGGACTTCGACCTGTTGCCTGTACTTTTGATTACGTGTCTGGATTTTCCCCTTCTTATTAAAGCTGCATTTGGATCTAAAACTTTCTGGTCTCAGAGCAGTTTGTGACAAATGGTTTTGTTTTGAAGGATAAAAAAGTATATATTGCTGTACTCGGTTGAGACCAACTAGAACATTTGGCGAGACCAATTACCAAGTCCGAGAGCAAATACCAACGAGCCCAGTTAACTGCCTCGTTGGTACAATGCTTGAGTTCCTACTAGAACGATTAGCTGCAGGGTTATTCCCGTCCACTTTAAGGCGAGACACTACAGGTGAATAGGGTAAAATTGTAAAATAATAGATATTACTATGAAACTTCCTCAGCTGATTACTTACACAAGTATATAAAAAAACATTTATTACAAGTTTTTGAAATGTGTATGTTTAATTATGCAAATTAGGCATTATCTCATAAAATATGCGCAATTTTGCATATATTTTCGGTAGATAGATCTGAACATATGATAAAGCCAGGTGCAAAATTGGCTTTATCATAAAGATAAAAAAAGATAAAAAAAAAAGTTCAGAGGGATTTCAGGATATATGCTTTCATTACCTAGAAAATCAAAATATACTGTCCGACTCCATAGCCTTAAAAAAACATATTTTTTTGATTAAGGGCACCTATTATGGCATTTGAAATGTTCCTAATATTGTTTTGCGAGTCCCCAACAACAGTTTTACATGCATGCAATGACAAAAAACACTTTTGTTGTCTTATAATATGCATTTATTTTTGCCGGATTTGCTCACCGACTCCCAAATGATACGTTCAACGACTCATTTTTCCAAACCCCTCCTTTGCGTGATGCTAATCTGCGGTGATTGGTCAGATGACCCAATCAGTTATTGTTTGCGTTAGCCCAACGCATAAACATATTGATAAAGCACTGCAGTACTACAAGGTACTGCTTTATTCTTTATGACAACTCCAATAACAACGACATACATTTCACATATTTAAAAAGAAATTGACATTGGAGACCTAGAAGCTGCGCTGAGTGTAACTTACACAACACACACAAATACTTATTGAGCATGCTACAAACACATAAAACCAACAATTATTAATATTACTTACAGGTTGTGATTCGGAGGAGGAAGCTCATCCAAATAAAATTGGTACTGAACGTTTCCTTCAGTATCAACCGGCTCGCGAATCCACACTTGAAAACATTTATGTTTGTAAAGCAATCGTCATTAAAATGACGCGAACACAGCACAAGATTCGGCCTATACTTGTGTGGTGTAGTTGTAAATATAAACTCTAGCCACTGATTCTTCACATGCTCGTCCCTGGGCAGTGAAAAAAAGGTCTCTTTTGATTCGCACTTCAGAACACGGCGTCTTGTTGTCGACATGATGTTTTCAAGTTTACCCTGGTGTCTGCCCACGCAATGAGTGGACGCGGCCAATTTGATAATTTTCCGTCTTGACGTCACAACGAAAAGGAAAATGAGTCTGACTCATTGGAAAAACGATTCATTAAATTCATACTTTTGAGAGACATTAACTTTTTTTACGGTGACCTTTCATATATAAAACTTTGCAGGATGTTTTTGTTCACTTAGATCTATGTTACACACTACATGAAAGGTAATTTTCTAAATTCCATAATAGGTGCCCTTTAAAATGTCACATAAATCAGGCCAGGAATGATTTATTAACAAATCCCTCTGAAAATATCTTCAGAATACTGCTAAGTGTATAACTGGAAAGTTTGGTGTACATAGGTGCTTCACAGGCTGAGATGTTTGTACTGGAGAAAGACAAAAAAACTCATTTTGAGAAAAAGGCATTTAAATATATAAGTAGGGAATTTAATACATTTCTATCGGAATACATTGGTCAAAAACGGAATAAATGCTCAGGCCCTTAGTAATAATAATATATAATATTTCAAGCTCATGAAAACTGATTATTTAATAACATGGCAGGCATATAAGGCCTACAACTGTAGTAATTCAATGAATTAACATTGGCAGAGTACACCACATGATGCGTCTGAGCGAATCACGTTAGCAGAAACCAGCAGTAGCCAATGAGATTTCGTCATTAGCTTTAAATCACCCTTTGGACATTCACGATTGGTTACTGATAGAAAGGAAATGCCCATATTTGGGTTGCATAGCGTTGTGCAGGAGACTCAGAGCTTTACAACGATACCGGTCATGACAGACTTCAGTAAACAGACGGAACGCAGCATGACGCGTTCGAATGCTAACTTCTTGGTAAATTCGGGAGAAACTTATTGCCGCAAGTAAACAAAATGGAATAAAATAAACATCTTAAAGTATATTTTCAAGGTTTTCTTTATAGCAGCTTGAAAGAACACATATTGAAGGAGTAAACTAGCCCAAAATCTCAAAACTGATCATTGCATGAAAAATCAATGTTTTTGCCTGCTGTGTCTCCCCTTAACACTAGAAGTGCCAGAATTCCATAACTACTATAGCTGTTCAGCACTCCTGGTTCTTCACGCAGCGTCCCTGTGCTGCCAAGGGCTTCATACCGGACATTTACACACCTTAACTCTCCCAGCATCTGACCAGCTCTCAATAAACATATCTGTCATTTTGCAATTGAATCTTCTGATTATTTCCTAATAGACAAAGGTCAACCGCGAGAAATGTAACAAAAGAATACCGCGAAATTCAGTGCGGTCAATATGACCGTCTATGGCCGAAATAGGTAAATATGTTCATTTGTTTTTTTTGCCTTATGTGTAATTTATATAAAAAACATTTTAAATGAAAATACAGACACTTTTAGGAAAAGTCAGGTACCAGCAGGATTTTATTTATTTTTTCAACAAAGTTATTGCAGATATAAAATTCAAAACGGTCAAAATGACCGTCGTGGCCGTTCTAGTGTTAAAGGTTAATGTGGTGGCTATAGCTGGTTACCACATTCCTTAGGGTGATGTGTCTTTGGGGAGAGACCCATTGGTAACCCGTTTCCTCCGTGGTACCCTGAGGCTGAGGCCTAGGGTGCCAGCCTGGGATTTGGCCATTGTTTTACAAGGCCTGTCCCTGGCTCCATTTGAGCCTATTTAGGAGGTTCTAAGTTCCTAACTCTTAAAGCGTTGTTCCACCTTGATATCTCGTCTCTTAAAAAGTAGGAGATTTGCAAGCCCTGTCAGTTGCCCCTTCTTGCTTGGAGTTTGCACCTGGTATGGTGAAGGCATTTCTTCACTCTATTCTTCACCCTTCACTCCTATTCCTAAGGTCCCCACTAATGTTGCTAGATCTATTGTGCTGCAGGCTCTCTGTCCTCCCCCCTTTCAGGATCCAGACCAGGAAAGAAATAATCTGCTGTGTCCAGTTCGGGCTTTAGATGCTTATGTTGACAGAGCTGTTGGCATCTGTTTTGGGTCACCCAGCAAGGGGTCCCCAGAATCTAAGCAGAGGACGAGCAAGTGGATAGTTGAAGCTATCTCTCTTGCATATGAGTCGGCTGGAAATCCTTTGCCTATGTTAGTCCTGGCCCACTCTACTATGAGGCTCTAAGGCTTATTTTATCAAGAGTTTCACTTCAAGATGTCTGTGATGCTGTGAGCTGGTCTTCTCCACACACATTCGTTAGGTTTTACAACCTAGACTTGGGCTCTACACCAAGATCCCAGGTACTCTCGTCTTAGTGCTGCTCTTCATGATTTCACACAAGACAGACACGTCACACTTGTCATTATGGTGATGTGGGTATAAAGGTTCCCACAGTGTTCCCTTGAAAGGGAACGTATTGGTTACGACTGTAACCTGAAAAGGGAATCAGACGCTGTGTCGCCCTGCCATACTTCCCGCATGCCTGTCAGCGACTTACTTCATCCTATCAGAAGTTAGAGCTGGTTGGTTTGGGCATGCTTTATAGTTTCCTGGCCATGACGTCACCTGCCTCTGACGTCCCATTACACAATTAGACTGATTTTTCACGTACGTCTAAACGCAATCACACAGAGTGTTCCCACAGCATCATTCTCGATGCAGCATCTCATTCTCTTTTCTGGGAACCAAGGTTACAGTCGTAACCTGTTATCCTGTTGTTTGTTATATTTATTTGCTTGGTCAGTGTCTTTCTGGTTCCCTTTCAAGGGAACTCGAGCTGCGTCGAGACGCGGTGGGAACGCCCCTGCGTGATTGCATCGTGAAGCACGTGTATAATCAGTCCAATGGAGAGACGAGACATCATAGGCGGGTGACGTCATCGACCAGGAAACTATAAAGCACACCTGAAAACAGACCGCGCCAGCTTCTGTGCCTTCAGCAAGCGCTCTGTGTGATCTTGTCTCTGTCTATTTATTGTTGTTTGTCCACAAGCATATATATATATATATATTAGACAGGAGTATGGAGAGCAAACAGCCTTGGATCGTGTGTTCGTCCCTGCCCTCGCTTCATTACGAGTGGGGACACACGCGATTCATGTGTGGTCTGTTTGGGAGTGGAGCATGCACGGTCAGCTCTAGTAAATTGGGTCTGACTGTGTTCATTCATAAATTCCCGACATGTAACATATGCACTATCGAGAGTTTTAGCTCTGCTCTTGTTGGCTTTCTTCTCGAGGGAAGAAAGTCAATAAAGATTTGGCTTGGATCTACGCGTTTGCCGAGGCAGCGCGTAGATTACGGGTCTGCAATAAAGATTCTGTGACTCGATCTCGGATCTCGCGTGTGCCGAGGCAGCGCGTAGATTACGGGCTGCATAAGAGTCGTGGCTCGGATCTCACGTTTGCCGAGGCAGCGCGTAGATTACGGGTTTGCAATAAGAATCTATTGGCTCATATCTCGCGTTCGCCGAGGCAGCGCGTTGATTATGGGTCTGCATCTCTACAATAAGAATCTATGGCTCAGATCGCGCGCTTGCCGAGGCAGCGCGTGATTATAATTTATGGGTCTGCATATCTGCATAATAAAGTGGCTCTTCTCACGTTTGCCGAGGCAACGTGTAGATAAATGGTAGCTAATATGCACAGGGAACTGAGTAGACGGGAAATTTCCCTTTCTCTCGTTCTCTTATGATTGTTTGAAAACTTATTTTGTATTCTTTTTTGTTTGAGATTATACTATGAGGTCTATATTAATACACTATATTCAGCCTTTAAACTAGACCGTTTCTACTTGTCTGGTTGATATTTGGCTGTATTTAATTTGAGAAAATTAAATATGTAGGCCTACTCATCTAATCTTTGAGTTAAATGTCTGTATTTATAGGCTATTCAGCTTTTTCATTCAGACCGTTTCTACTTGTCTGGTTGATATTTGGCTGCATTTAATTTTTGAGAAAATTAAATATATAGCTACTCATCTTATCCTTGGAGTTACATGTCTATATTAATATACTATTCAGCTTTAAGCTTTTTCATCCATACCGTTTCTACTTGTCTGGTTGATATTTGGCTGCATTTAATTTTTGAGAAAATTAAATATGTATTCATCTTATCCTGGAGTTAAATGTCTGTATTAATATACTATTCAGCTTTTTCATCCAGACCGTGTTTACTTGTCTGATTGATATTTGGCTGTATTTAATTGAGAAAATTAAATATGTACTCATCTGATCTTTGAGGAGTCATTTATTTCTGAGGAAATAAATGGTTGTTCCCAAGAGCAAATGGATAACACCTCATTATATGGTGCACATCTCCCTTCGGTGCCCTCCAGTGAGTTCTAGTCTCAGTGTTTGACTCGCAGAAGGGGGGTTTAAGAGGGGTCAGTTCGGTTATTTCCTGCCGGTCATCCGTTTCAGGACGCCGGATTGGCTTCTCAAGCTATACTAGAGACCAGTCGCGAGAGGCTGGTTCCTTTTAGTAGTCTCAGCCATAGTCATTTTTGGATAAGACATATCTGAGGATAGTCGTTATCTCGAAGTAGGCTTCGACTAAGAAGAAGTCCTGATGCCGAGGCTATCTGGCTTCTGAGGGTGGCCCCCTCCGGGCAGAGACGGGTTCGAGAATCCGTGTCTCCTCGGCGCCCTCTGGGGGGCGACTCTCTGAGGAGGGTCGTAGCGCTGCCAGTTCGGTTTCCCTGCCGGTTCGCCGTTCAGGGCACCGAGGTGTCAGCGTCCCCAAACGATCCTCCGAGGAGGGTCGTAGAACAGTCAGTTCAGTTTTCCCCGCCGGTTCGCCGTTACAGGGCACCGAAGTGGCTGTTCGACCAATACCAGAGGCCAGTCTTGAGAGACTGGTCCCCTTAGTAGATTTTCTGGCAGCGTGGAAGCTACTGCCAAATATATCTCGTTGGGTCCTGCTCACTATAGAAAAGGGTTACAGAACTCAGTTCGGTTCTCATCCACGCATATTTCTAGGGGTCCTCCCTACGGTGGTGGACCCCGAGCAGGCTCTGGTTATGTTATCATTCCTGGGAAGCGACTCTCTGAGGAGGGTCGCAGCACTGCCAGTTCGGTTGTTCCCTGCCGGTTATCCGTTTCAGGGCACCGAGGTGTCAGCGTTCCCAAACGATCCTCCGAGGAGGGTCGTGGAACAGTCAAGTCGGTCGTTCCCTGCCGGTTATCCGCTTCAGGGCACCGAAGTGACTGTTCGGTTAAATCCAAAGGCCAGTCTCAAGAGACTGGTACCCTTAGTAGATTTTCTGGCAGCGTGGAAGCTACTGCCAGATATATCTCGTTGGGTCCGGCTCTGGTTATGTTATCATTCCTGGGAAGCGACTCTCTGAGGAGGGTCGCAGCGCTGCCAGTTCGGTTGTTCCCTGCCGGTTATCCGTTTCAGGGCACCGAGGTGTCAGCGTTCCCAAACGATCCTCCGAGGAGGGTCGTGGAACAGTCAAGTCGGTCGTTCCCTGCCGGTTATCCGCTTCAGGGCACCGAAGTGACTGTTCGGTTAAATCCAGAGGCCAGTCTCGAGAGACTGGTACCCTTAGTAGATTTTCTGGCAGCGTGGAAGCTACTGCCAAATATATCTCGTTGGGTCCGGCTCTGGTTATGTTATCATTCCTGGGAAGCGACTCTCTGAGGAGGGTCGCAGCGCTGCCAGTTCGGTCGTTCCCTGCCGGTTATCCGCTTCAGGGCACCGAAGTGACTGTTCGGTTAAATCCAGAGGCCAGTCTCGAGAGACTGGTCCCCTTAGTAGATTTTCTGGCACCCTGTAAGCTACTGCCAAATATATCTCACTGGGTCCTGCGCACTATAGAAATGGTTTCAGAATCCAGTTCGGTTCTTCTGCCTAGATTTCTAGGGGTCCTACCTACGTGGTGGACTCCGAGCAGGCTCTGGCTATGGAGCAAGAAGTACAGACTCTTCTGCGAAAGGAGGCTATAGAAAGGGTTCCTCCTCCCAGTAGGGAGTCAGGGGTTTACAGCCGTTACTTCATTGTTCCAAAGAAGGTTGGATGCTTACATTTCAAACAGATTGTGTCACAGATTCAGTCCGAGGACTGGTTTGCCACGATAGATGGAAGGACGCGTCCTCCACACAGGAAGTCCCTGAGGTTCGCTTTCGGGGGCGAAGTGTACCAATATCGGGTTCTTCTCTTCGGCCTAGGTAAAACTAGGCTAGTCACTCACTGCGAAACAGTTTCAGAGACTGGTGGGTCTCATGGCAGCTGCGTCCAACGTAATAACTTTTGGCCTCCTGTACATGAGACCCCTGCAGTGGTGGCTCAGGACCAAGGGGTTTCTCCGAGAGGAAATCCGTTTCGCATGATCAAGGTCACGCGGCGATGCCTACGTGCCTTAGTCATGTGGAAGAAACCTTGGTTCCTCGCCCTAGGCCCAGTGCTGGGGGCTTCTTGTCGACGCGTAGCTATCGACGGATGCTTCCCTCACAGGTTGGGGGGCGATCATGAGTGGTCGCTCGGCGAAAGATCTTTGGCAGGACCATCTACTTTTTTGGCACATAAATTGGCTATAAATGATGGCGGTGTTTCGATCTCTCTCTCTCTCTCTCTCTCTCTCTCTCTCTCTCTCTCTCTCTCTCTCTCTCTCTCTCTCTCTCTCTCTCAAGCACTTCCTGCCAGACCTGAGAGGTCACCATGTGCTTGTCTGCACAGACAACACGTCGGTGGTCTCTTACATAATCCAGGAGCAGACATCCTGTCGAGGCAGGGGCCGAGGCCCGGGGAATGGAGACTCCACCCCGAGGTGGTGGAACTCCTATGAAAAACTTTGGTCGAGCAGAAGTAGACCTCTTTGCATCTTAGAGAACACACACTGTCCACTATGGTTCTCACTCAGTCAGCCAGCTCCTCTGGGGCTGGACGCTATGATGCAGACGTGGCCGAGGTCACGTCTGTACGCATTTCCCCCGATCTCTCTGCTCCAGGGAGTTCTGGTGAGAGTTCGCCGGGACCGGGCCCTTCTTCTGTTATTAGCCCCGTGTTGGCAGGCCCGAGTATGGTTCTCGGACCGAGAGTCTCTCCTCGACGGCTCTCCTCTGGAGATTCCGCTCGGGGGGACTTTTTCTCTCAGTCGAGCGGGTTGATCCTTCCCCCCGCCCAGAATTGTGGAAACTTTGGGCTTGGCCTCTGAGGGGGCCCAGCTCATAAGTTCAGGTCTCTCAACTGAGGTTGTTGAGACCATCCTCAACTCCAGAGCTCCCTCCATGAGGAAACTCTACACCTTGAAGTGGAAATTGTTTACTTCCTGGTGCAGAGAGCACCAGCTGGACCCAGTTATCTGCCCTGTGGTTGCAGTGCTGGAGTTCCTGCAGGAGCGTTTCTCCGCAGGTCTATCCCCCTCCACACTAAAGGTGTACATGGCAGCCTTAGCTGCTTACCATGTCCCTTTAAGTGGTGTATCCTTGGGGAGACACCCTGTAGTACGTTTCCTTCGCGGCACTGTGAGGCGTCTGACCAAGATACTAGGAGTATGGCTGCCTCAAAGGCTATGACTTTGAGGCAGCCGTTCCCACCGCGTCTCGACGCAGCGTCTCGTTCCCTCTCAGGGAACCAGGGTTACATACGTAACCCTGAGACGTTTTTGGTTCATCTGCTTTTTTAGACTGTAAGAACCTTTGAAATAATTGAAATCTAATCGACAATTTTTTTTTAAAAATACAACAATGATTGTAAAAAAAATAAAAATAATTACATCAAACTGACATTTACCACAAAATTGGACCTGACAGATCAAATTATAAATATTTATTTAAGCCTACTGTTGCGAATCGGGATAAGGTAGTGAGACAGTTTTGAACACTAATGTCTTGTGTACTTGCTCAATAACTGATTTTTTTTGTGAACAAAATAAAAAAATGAAGCTGGGGAAATTTGGATGATTTGACACGTAATTGCCTTGTGCAATTACTAGTGTAATGCTTGTTTAACAAGTAAAGACAAGAAAACCACACCAGCATACATGATGTCAAGACAAGAGTCAAGAGTTTACTGTTTAAATATTGCTCAAAAGCAATTAAAAGGACTATAGTATATTTGTATAGTTCAGATGTTACTTACTTACAGCAAGTATTTCATGTTTCAGACAAAGAAATAAAGTTATAGAAATTAAGCAACTGTCAGGTTTCAGACATGAGTGAAAAGTATTAATCAAAGCACTTCACTTGCCTTTTACTATCGTACTTGCAACTGGTACCTTGCCGGTAATTATGTATTACAATTTGTTTAACGTAAAATGTCTGTAAATGTCTGACAGTCTATACAACAGTAAATTAACTTAATTTCATTTTTATCAGTAGATCAGTGCCATAAATCTGCTTTATATTACAAATTCTGATATAATAATTTTCCTAGAGAAGATCCTAGAGAAGAAAAGTACACAAATATTATCAGAGACCACTGCTTTATAAATATTCTGGAGGGGAATTTACAAACTTCATATAATAAAAAGATAAACCTTGAAATGGAAACGTTTAGTCAAAATAGATACTGTCTTGTGGTTATATTTATATATGCCCAATTCACTACTTTTAAAATAGCCCTCTAGTTCAAATAAAATTGCTTATTTTCAGTGTATACTTTTACCAAATAGACGCATGATAAAGGGTGAGAAATACTTTAAAAATTAATACAAGATAAAGTGCTACAGTTTTCCCCCCAATTTTCTCCCTGACAATCAAGGATAAGAATAGCATGCACAAAATGCCTCAGTGAAAAAGATACATGTGTATTTAAAAATAATAAAAAATAATACAATACAGCAAGGTTTAGAGTTATATTATTAGTTGCTATATTGTAAAACAAACAAACAAAAAACATTAAACTAAGGATTCACCTTTTTTCTACACCAAAATTTTACAAACTTTTGTCTTATCTCTTTGGTTTGTAAACCATATACTAAAGGATTTAGTCCTGGTGGTACAATATGGAACATTATACTAGCTAGTTTCCTGCTGTCAGAGTATTCAGGAAAACGATGGAGAAAAATAAAACTAGCACAAGAAACAAACATGATTATATAAACAGCTATATGAGTGCTACAGGTTTTTATGGCTTTGCTGTTGAGTGATTTGTTTTTGCTGGTTATGCATACAGTAGCAATCTTTCCATATGTTATAATTACAGACCCAAGTGAGAAGGTAAAGACAATCACAGTATAAACTATTCCAAAGACATTATTAATGATCACATTTTCACAGGACAGTTTAAACAGTGAGGCATTGTCACAGAAAGGGTTTTCAATGATAGACCTGCAGCGAGACAGGCGTACAGTGAGACCTAACAGAATTGACACCATGAATACTGACAGCCCCCAGGCTGATGCTGATAGTTTAACCACCATTTTATTGGTCATTATAGCTGTGTATCGCAATGGATTACATATAGCCACATATCTGTCAAAGGCCATGATCATTAGCACATAATGGCATGCTACTGCAAATATGTGCACAAAATAAGCTTGAATAACACACTCCACATATGTGATATAGCGCTGTGATGTTTCCCTTAACATGTCTTGCATTAAGCGCGGCAAAATGACAGTTGTACCAAGTATATCATTTAGCGGCAAATTACAGAACAGAAAATGCATAGGATGATGTAGATTCTTCTCTGTTGAAATCAGAATTATAAGTCCAATGTTGGAGACCATTATAAAGACATAAACCAAAAGAAGCAAGATGAAAACAGGATAAGAAGATTGAGTTGTAATTTTTAGTCCCTCCACGAGGAGAATGCTGTTTGTGAACGTCAGGTTGTCCATTGGCTGCCCTGCACAATCCTATACCTATAGAGTACCTTACCAATAGAGTAACAAAAAAAACTTGTCATTGTCATTAATAACATTTTGTCTGATACTGCTGCATTCCACTCTGCATTCACATATACTGTTTCAAGAAATGTATGATCGTTTAATAGTATATTAAATGCATATATGCCAAATGGTTCACAAATGCACATCTTGTCATCTGAACATTTTCATAGTGCAGCACACCGTCAGCATGAACAACTCTTGTATCACCACATAGTAAATTGAAAAATCAAAGAACCTGGAAGCTGTTTTTGCTACAAAGTTATGCATTGCATAATTTAGTTGTCTAATAAAACAATACTTACTCAGCACCCTGTTATTATCAAGAAAGATGACAGTCAAGTTGCTAGATGTTAAGTGAAAAACTGTTTACATGACCTTAGCTTTTATTTGGTTTAACAGTGTTTCTGTGATGTTGTCATCATCCCAAAGGGGAAAACTGATTTATAGACCTTGTTGTCATGATCATAGTCACTGTATACATGTAATGCATATTACACTTTATGTTGTATGCGTGATAATACATTTACAAATATTATATGTTAAAATGTAATGTTCTGTTCACCCCAAAATTTCTCTCACTTTCGTATCATTCCCAAACTGTATGACTTTATTCTGTGGAACATAAAATAATATTTGTAGATTTTTTTAGTGGACATCAGTGGGCTTCAATTCTATTTGGTTCACAGCATTGTTCAATATGAATATATATTTTTTTGTGTTCAACAGAGGAAAGAAAGTCAAACAGGATTGGAATGGCATTAGGATGAGTAATGACAGTTTTAGTTTTAAATTATATTAATTTAGCAATAGAAAGCTTTGTATTTGCTATTAAGAAGCTGAGCCCTGTTTGGAAATTTAAGAGCATTGTCTGACTAGGTGGTACTTTTTTTATTTATTCCCCAAGATGGGGAAAACCTAAGCTAACCAAACAAAAGTTAACTTACGTTTTGTTTTTTACATTCACATGTTTAAAGTTTTTTTTAAATATAGATAAAATAAAACAGACTTGCAGGACCAGCACCAACACAACACTCTTTCAAGAGGTATGTGAAATTCAATAAGGGGTTGGACAATGAAACTGTTACGCTGGCTAATATATGCCTGGTTTTACAGACAAGGCTTAAGCCTAGTCCCATGATTTCCATTACACGAGAGTAGATGTTAAAACTTCATGCTGATTTGTACCCGGCTTTCGCCAAGATAAGCAAAACTAAGACGTAGCTTTACAGTAAACTATGCTTCTCCATCCATTTACGCTTCTTTCCATATGGTGGTGTGACTCCCCTTCTGTCCGGCGTTAACGGCTGCAGTGTACTTGGCGCGTCAGCACACGCGACGGCTGCAACTACAGGACCAGCACGACAACCGTCTGGATTGAGCCGAGTAGGGGACATCTCTAGGGTCTTCAAGTGGGCACCTTCCGTCCTTAGTGTTTCGTCCCAGAGTCACCCCCCTCCGTCCCCCACTCAACTCAGCCCAGCTTACTGACCTCTACATCCCTCCTGCTGCTGAGACCTAACCACAATCTCACAATCTCTCCGCAACCCAACCATACGCGCCAACCCGTTTGACTAAGGCTGTCGAGCCCCACTGGTGCGTTAATATGCAGTTTCAGTGGCAACGGTTCCGTATGGCATACCACCAACCGCAAAACACAATATCTGCCCAACCACCCGTCATTCACGCAATATCCACAGGAACATATACAAATAAACCAACAGACTCTTCAAGTTTTCAAGAATTCTACGAAACCGTAGCGTGGCGACCTGTACACAGCCAGCTAGAATCTTTCCGTCTCAACCACAGCCAGTTGCTGCTCCTTTCTGCTGCTTCAGATAAGTTCTTTACTGTACGACGCAACTCTTGGCCGCTGAATCCGACGTCTCTGAGGAACCGGGTTGTAGAGTGTGCCACAAAACCTCGACAACCCACTTCCACTGGATAAACCTGGACTCTCCATCCTCGCTGTTCTGCTTCAGTGGCCAGATGAGCATACCGCAGTTTCTTCCTCTCATATGCCTCATCTACCGCATCCTCCCATGGCACTGTTAACTCTATCAGAATATAATGCATGTTTGAGCTGTCTTCACTGAAAGCAACTTGCACTGGCATATTTTAAAATGTGTAACTATTATTGTTTTGTCTCAAGATGCACATCAGTAATGTTTTATAAAAAGCTATAAAAGCTCTTAAATTACGTTTATAAAAGCTACTTAAATTTAACTAAAGTCTGCTCCTGGCTTAATCTAAGCCCTGTCTTTGAAACCAGGCCATAGTGTTGGAGGTTTCATGCCTATAAATGTTATCCTGGTGGTCAATCTTCACTGATTTTACATTCAATCAGTAAGAGTAGAGTGTGAATATTGAATTAGCAGAGCAACAGCACAGCTGTACATAAACTATTTCAATCCACACAACATAATGGGAGACATATCAGAGTTTAAAAGAGGACAAATTATTGGTGCACATCTTGCTGGTATTTCCATACAACCCCGGTGGCGTAGTCGGGATCAAGTGTGACCTAACGCCACGGTTACACACGCAAACCTGTAAATGCTCCCATCACCTCGATAAACAAAGCATTGGAAGAAGACACGCTGTGAGGAATAAGCCTTGAATTTACCTCAGAAGAAGAATGCAATGCAATGCATGGCTTGATCCAGCAGAGGATATAATAATTTCTTGGAGTTAATATTTTATTCTTACTTACATTAGTTAACGTGTTATTGTTAGCTTATGTAAACTTTTTTTACTAGGTAGACTTTTACCAAACTATATTACAAGACTTAAATGTGTAAACTGAGTGAAAAATGTTGAAATATGATGGGCAGGTAGGAAACCTTTGACATCTAAATAAATCTAAATATCTTATGACACGAGAATGTTTGATGCTTATAATATGAAATAAAAGAACGATATAAAAGTAAAGAGTGTTTAAACTGTAACATGATGAATGTTAGAATGTTTAGCGTTTACTGTGAAATACTGTATTTGCGAATATCTGCTTAAACGTAGATGTTTATAATGCGCTAAACAATAATTATTTTGTTTCTAAAATATATAATGTGGTTTTTGCTGCCTCAAATTTTTCTCTGAGAGCTCTTCAACACTGGACTGATATTCTACATGAACATGGTAAAATAAGCTCCATCTCACAAATGCCAGGTGTCACGGGTGTGGTGCGGGTGAAGAAAGGCAGAGGCACACAGCTCCAATTCAAACTTTTACTATAATAAACTAACACAAACTGGTACAGGCAGGTAGACAGGCAGAAGGGTAACACTCACAATACAAGGTAACATTTACAAGGACCGACCAGGACAGACTGAACAGAAGTAAACTAAATACTGACACTGATGAACAAAAACCAGGTGACACAGATGAAGGTAATTAACAAGACACAGGTGATGAAGATGGACTGATGACGGTAGGCATGGAAACAGATGAGTGGCGGGAAAACAAAAGACATGTGACTAACTGAAAACAAACAGAAGAACTAAACAGAACAGAATCAGACAGACACAAACATGACACCAGGTATGTTTCACTTGTTGCAACATATGAACATGATCTGTTTCAGGAATGGCACAAAGGTGTGTGTGTGACTATTCAAGTCTCTGTGTTTAAATCAGTTTGCTCAATAATGTGGCTTTGACCATTGTGTATTTGGATTATGTTATGTTGTAAATAATATACAAACAATAAAAAAAAGTAATTTTTTTCAATCTCCTCACATTTTTTTTCTTCTAGTTCACTCACAGTCACATTCAACATGATAGGGACATTAGCTGTTACGAAGCATAGGAGTCATTCAGATCCAAGTGCAGCTTGTCTTTAGTAAACAGAGTAGTCACCAGGCAAGGGTCATACACCAGCAAACACAGCAGAGAAGATCAGGCAAAATCGTGGTCAATAAACATGCAGGATATCAGGGCAGGTTAGTGATGTGACATTTGAACCGAGGCATTGGAGCTTGTGTCGAGAAAAAATGGGCGTGCCAGATGAAGCCGCGATTCGAGGCTTGTGTTGTTAACGTAAGGGCAGAAGAAGGGCAGGCATGACGTGAAGCTCAGGCTTGATGTGATGAACTTCAGGCTTGGCAGGCCTGACGTGAAGAAGCTCAGTTTCGGCAGGCCTGACGTGAAGAAGCTCAGGCTCGGCAGGCCTGACGTGAAGAAGCTCAGGCTCGGCAGGCCTGACGTGAAGAAGCTCAGGCTCGGCAGGCCTGACGTGAAGAAGCTCAGGCTCGGCAGGCCTGACGTGAAGAAACTCAGGCTCAGCAGGCGAGACGTGAAGAAACTCAGACTTGGCGGGTACTGTGGGGTTGCGGGGCTCCTCGTCCACCAATCCCACAGTAAAAGTTGAGCCGCTCAACTAAAGGGCCAGGTCAATATAGTGCTCTAAAGTCCAGTGAGGATCATGCAAGGGCATGAATGAACTGAGCGGTTCAGATAGTCCTCCCCGAAAAAAGATCATAAGGCATTCTGTGTTCATTGAGGTGAGATGTGCCAGTTCAATAAACTCTTCGAAATACTTCTCAATCGGCCGATTCCCCTGACGGAGACGCAGGATTTGTACTGCTGTATCCATGGTTGGCATCGCTGCTGGATCTTGGTGTGACTAAGTCTTCTGTTACGAAGCATAGGAGTCATTCAGATCCAAGTGCAGCTTGTTTTTATTAAACAGAGTAGTCACCAGGCAAGGGTCATACACCAGCAAACACAGCAGAGAAGATCAGGCAAAATCGAGGTCAATAAACATGCAGGATATCAGGGCAGGTTAGTGATGTGACATTTGAACCGAGGCATTGGAGCTTGTGTCGAGAAAAAATGGGCGTGCCAGATGAAGCCGCGATTCGAGGCTTGTGTTGTTAACGTAAAAATCATGTGACTAATGACAAACGAGGCCTCGGTTTGTGTGAAAACGTCATCGGTTTTGTCTGAGTGTCGCTTCCGGATAAAGGGGGTTTGAAACTCGCGCCACCTTCTGGGTGTTGTCAGGAGTAGTAGAAGCAGTTGTAGTAGTGTCAGAGAGTTAGAGAACTCTCATTGGCATTGTCGTTATTGTGTCATATGTGTTAGGGCTGTATATTATTACATTATATCAGGTTAGAATACTTATAGTATATTGTTATTAATAATTATAGTAGCTATATTATAGTCTTGTTATATTAATTAGATAACATTATTTGGATTGCTTTGGATTTTTGGAGCTGGACTGGACTGGTTTTTGTTTTGGATTGCACTTTTGGATTTGTTTGCTTTTTGCAACTCTTCCTTTTTCCTGGTAATGGAGCCAGCAAGAAAGAGGAGATCCTCCCCCGTCTGGGCTCAAAAGAAGCATCAGTATCCTCATATATACCAACTAGCACTGGCATTTTTATATTCCCCTGCATCCTCTGTTCCTTGTGAAAGGATCTTTCCAAGGCTGGAGAGGTTTTGTCCAAAAAGAGGAATCGTCTAAACCCCAACACACTTGAAACATTTTTTGTTTCTCAATAAAAATCTATTGCAATCCTTCCTTCACCCACCTCAAACTGCAGTGTTGCAGTTTGCTCCTTTATATGCCCAGTCCCATAAGCACAACACTGGACTAAAACTAGTAACAGTTCACTGCACAAAACCCCCAGAAACAATTCTTAAATTTTCCCACCCCAGACTATTCTGTGCAGTTTACTTTATTACACTCCCTCCACCAGAAGTACTGCACTCAACACAGTGTCATACTGTCACTATCCAAACAATTTATGAATAATTAATTAACTGTGTGTGTGACAGTTGTCTCTGCACAAGTAAATTTAGACAGAGAAAGATACATATTTTATTTTATACCCAGATGTCTGCTCAGGTCTTTTTATTATTGCAAATGCAATGAGAAGAAAATAAATAAATAAATAAATAAAGTCAGAAGTCTGCTCAGGTCATTGGTTCAGAATTAATTAATTTGTCTGTTACTTCTTTGTACAGTAGCTAGATATCACTAGTGAGCAATGCTGAATGAAGCTTTGAGTAATGAACCTTTGGGTGAAGCAATAGGCTGCGAGGTCTCAGTGGTTCAGGAAGCCTCATTTTGCCATCACTAGGGCAGGTAGCAAACAAACAGGATATACAGGAACCAGGCAGAAGATCAGGAACAGACAAGGTCAAAACAGGCAGATAAACACATGAAAAAATGCTTGGAAATGTTCGCAGCAGTAAAACAAGACTTAGCCCAGAGTGTTGTGTGAGTGTGTCTTAAATGAGTGTTTGAACAGGTGTGGAGGTGCAGGTGTGTGTGTAATCAGTGCAGTGCAGGTGTATGGTGTATGGTGTAGGTCAGTCCAGGGAGATGCATGATGGGAAATGGAGTCCGTAATCACCCAGGGAGTGCGTGGCTAATCAGAAACACATGGAAAGACTAAAGGAACACTTCACCCATTTGCATTAAGCTTTGTATTGTTAGAAACCCAGTCATATATTGTAATGATCGTGGATTTTTCCTTTATTTTTCCCTGAGATGGGAGAAATAAGGATTTAAGTGTTTTACTTCCTGCTTTTTATGACGTAAAAATCGTCATTTTGCGTCATAAAAAGCAGGAAGTCCCATTTCATTGAAAAGTGTAGAGACTACAAACACAAGCTCATCATTTATTCAGGGCGTGGGACTCACTCACGCTACAGACCTATTACAGATCAGTGGGTGGGACTTCACTTGCAGATACAGAAAGCAATATCAGCCATCTTGTTTGGAAGCTAAGCTGACAAGCGCTGTGGAGATAGGAAGTTACGACAATGACGGAAGAAACTAAACATGATATGGAAGAAGAGGATTTTGAAATTCTGCTGCTCGAATCCGGTGTTCGTGGCTATCTTTACGAGCCGCAGTATAGTGAAGAGCAGCTGAGGCTGAGGAGGAGCACAGGAGCCCGGACTGGCTCGCGCTGAGGCGGACTGAAGCGGACGAGGAGCCCGGACTGGCTCGCGCTGAGGCGGACTGAAGCGGACGAGGAGCCCGGACTGGCTCGAGCTGAGGCGGGCTGCTGGTGCGTGTGCTCTCGCTGTGCGCTACGGACAGAGTCCATCTGCTGCAGAGAATTTCAACGATCGCAATTTCTCCTGGACGAAATCTCTGGATCAGACGAGCACACGGACGTTTGTGTTGTGATGTGAACAATCCTAGTGTCGCACCGCATTTGTTCTGACTGGAACATACAGGTATCATGCAATAATTCACCATATAGAAAGAAATACAAACGAGGAGTAATTCGCTAATGAGTTTGCCAATGTAACGGGGTTCGTTGTTGTGGGAAGAATGAGACGGGAATCGGCGAACATTTAAACATTTTAATAGTAAAATAAACAAATACAAAACAAAAGTATAAGCCAGCAGCCCCTCACTGCTGGCCACACACAACAGAAACAAAACACACCATAAAATCAGGCCTGTTCCTCTCTCGATCTGGACTGTCGTCGCTCCTCGTTTTATGCGTCCGCTCCTCGGTGAGAGACGCGAGAGAGACCGGTGCGTCTTACAGATGTCGATCATTATCACTCACGCCACCGGCCTCGCGCCGCTCTCACGTCCCTCGTCCTGCTCGCCACAGCCAACTAACTATACATTTTGTGTGAAATGAATTTCTAACTCTGGTGGCAGCTCACGTTAGCCTTGTAGACGAGTGATTTATCTGATGTTTGCGCTGTTCTGGAGTAGTGGGAGTGGCTTGCGGAGCTGTGCAATGTGGTGCATTGTGGGAGTTGTTGTCTTTCATACAAATGCGCCCTAAAGTTATTTTCTGTCTTTTCTCGGTCAAGAGGGCACCAAATTCAAAATTTCTTTTACATGTCGACTACATATATGACCCACTTTCAATAAAGATTAATGTTGAAATGGGTGAAGTGTTCCTTTAATAAACAAGAAAAACTATAAAGGACTACAAAAACATGGCACAGAACAGGAAATAACAAAAGTCCACACAAGACAAGGGGAACACAAGACAGGAATCACAACATTAGGGGTGTCTGTGTGTTCCCAGGTGCGAAACACATCAATCAATATTCATGATCATTCATGCCTCCTCGCATACAGCTTTTCTGACACAAAACTTGTCTTACAAATTTTTAATCAATATATTGTTTTGTGTGAATAAGTGGGCAGAAACAAATGCTCCAAGCAAAGATATCCTGTCAATTTTATAAACTTTAATAAACCCAGCCATTATAATCACAATGAACACATCCAAAGTAAAATATTTAACATATATATAACAACTGAAAAATGTCTATTTGTAAACAAAATGATTTACACACTAAATCCAGCATAAACTCTGGCACAATCTGCATATTTTTAAACTCTCAAGACAGACATCACAACCTGAACCCCACAGCGATTGGCTGTTGACCATGTTTGTCACTTGACATTTGCATAGTCTGCCCAATCTTTTTAATAATAATAATAATAATTCATTACATTTATATATTGCTTTTCTCAGCACTCAAAGCGCTTTACATAGAAGGGGGAATCTCCTCAACCACCAATGTGCAGCATCCACCTGGATGATGCGACGGCAGCCATATTGCGCCAGAACGCCCACCACACACCAGTTTATTGGTGGAGAGGAGACAGAGTGATGAAGCCAATGAGTATATATGGGGATGATTAGGAGGCCATGATGGACAGAGGCCACTGGGCAAATTTGGCCAGGATGCCGGGGTTACACTCCTACTCTATTGAAAGACATACTGGGATGACCTTCTTTTCAATGAGCCGCCTATAATGTTTGGAACTCTTAATGAAAGAAATAAAAAGGGAGAGAGGGAGACTCGTTTCACAACATTAACAACACTTTCTTAACCCTTTAAGTGTCACCCCCCTTTTTTTGAATATACATGAAAATGCACATTTCGAACTTAAATGGTTGTAATTCAAGAATGCTTTGGAATATAGACGTAAGATTGGTCTCGTTTTAAAGAAGACATTTGGCAGATTTTTGTAGAAGTGAAATAAATTAAGAAAGTGAAACAGAAAGAAAGTTATAGAAGTTTGAGTTTATGAAAATGTATAATGTAAAAAATTTAATTATTCATATTTTATATAAAAGATATATTTTCAAAACCTGGGCGACTTTAAAACTGCAAAAAAATCAAAGCCAAAAATCTGAACAAGTTGTGTTTCAAATTTTAGGTTGATATCTCAAAAAATGAGCTTTCAGTAAGATTTTGTTTGGGCGCAGTACCAAACCTTTTCACTAGATGACAACCAGACTCCATTACTGCCCATATAAGGGCGCCTCCATTTCCAAATGTGTTTTGAGTAATCTGAACCATTATTTCCACAATTTTCATACAATTTATGAAGTAGACATCCTGTTCAGAAGTAATATGAGAAGTTTGGCAGATTTTGATATGAATTCAACCTCTAAGAAATACATAAAAAGAACAAGTATGTGCGTTGCGTTATAGCTTCCTGCCACATCACAAATGGTGAATCTATCATTTTTTTCTTTATATTTAAAAAATATTCAGACCTTGTTTTCTAAAATAATTGAATGGATGCTATCTTTTGAACTCTTGGCATGAAAACAAACTGAGGTTTCTACCCTTCTTTCATGATTTTTCATGTTCATCACTATTTCAAAATAAAGGTCTAAACACGCTTTAGGAGTATGAAAATATTCTTGTTGCAAATTGATAAATTATGGCTCCTCTGTAATTTATTTTGAAAATCAATCACTAAATATGGAAACTAGAGATTGTAAGCTTTCAAATGATATATAGTTTGTCAACATTAGTTTAGGTTTATTATATGATATTACTGTTTTAAAAATGTAATGGATTTGGGCCCACCGGTGGGCCCGTGACACTTACTAATTTTTTTTATTATTTTTTTTTAATACAGCAGACCATTCTCTCTCAAAGCATCTAGCTGACTGGCCCAGTATTGCAGTCTATGAACATATTACAGTCTATGAACACAAACACAGGACATAACATTTCCCTCTTTCTTCAGAAAAACAGGCTCTTAACAAAGGGGATTATTCAGCCCAATTTCCATCCATTTATAAATTCTGCCCTTAAACTATAAATGTACTTCTGGTGTCTTATAATACATCACTTAATCAACACATAAACACAATCAACAAATGTTTTCAATTACTTTCCTACTATAGCACAAGTGTTACCTTACCCTGTAGCAGTTTTTTAACCACACAGGAGGCTGTCTAGCCCGTGTACTCCTAACTGACTCGAGCACAACATTCTCAGTTCCAGGGTTAACCTGAGCATCCTCTAATGCAGTTTAAGGCTTTGTCCACACGGACACGGGTATTTCTATAACCAGAGTTTTTCCTCCAGCGTTTTAAAAAAAAATCCCGTCCACACATGCTCGGTCTTCGTCTACATGAAAACGCAAAAACACGCTATCAAGCGCGGTCAAGAGCATGCCACGCCAGCAGGTGGCGATATAACCCTTAACCGTAAAGCCACGTTGGCCTTTTTTGAAAAATGTTCGGTTTCAGTGCGTTTCCGTGTGGACGAACTGCCGAACCGCGTAAAAAAGTCACGGTTATAAAAATACCCGTGTCCGTGTGGACAGGGCCTAAGTGTTTTCTGGAACCAGAGACAAGTGAGCTGCATTCCATTTCTTTCCATCGCTCAAGGCATAAGTGTTTGGTCCCTGTTTCTTATCGACTGACAAAGGAACAATGAATTTCCTTCCAGCCTTTGGTACATGCATTGGGTTTCTTACACGTACAGGTCTCCACACTTGAAGGTTGGTGGTTTAGCTCCACATTTCTGGTACGTTTGTTGAACCTGTAAGGCGAGTGCCAGGAAATCTGGGCAACCCTTCGAGAGAGCAAAAGGCTCCTGAAAATTAACATTTGAATCCTCCCTTGCATAATAATGTAACAGCAACATCTGAGACGCAGCACACAGTGCAGCTCCCACCTCACTTTGACAATCTCCCCCTTCTCTTCCTCACCTAAAACTCACTGAAAACCCATGAAATGTTAAGTGTGTACAAAAAAGTAACTATACACGTTTGGTAACATTTAAAATATCTCAGTGCGCCTGGTAAAATGGTCTCATTCTCCCAACCATGGTGACAAGCTAAAAGAAGTAATAAAATATGAGAAAAGTGATGTGTCCCTTAAATGTGTTCCCTCCCCCAGATCCTCTCCTGTATGTAAAACAAGAACCCATTCAAGTACAAATTCTGATCTCACAGCTGTAAGCCCCTCAATAGGGGACCAAAATCTAATTATAACGACAGACACCACCATTTGGTAAGAATATTGAATTATCTGGGTTTATAAGGAAAAGGGGCAAAAAGGTTCAGGGAGTCTGTAACTAGATTTCCCACACGACCGCTGTGTGTAGCATGTCGTTGCCAGGTAAATATTTCTTTGATGATTTTATTCTTATGAATTGGATTTTGAATTATTGCTTCATTCCCTAGTCAAAAAATTGTAAACGTTTGATTTTATTCTGACTGACTCTAAGATTGTTTTCCCAAGTAGATTATCGGATTCGTATATTCCCACAAGTTTGCGTCAGATTAGTGATGACTAATATTTGACATCAATTCAAGTGTACTTGGTTTGCAGTTAGTTCTGTTTAGGGCAGCGATCGATCGACCTAAATCTGTGTGTGTCTAATTACCTCTGTTTTTAATTGAATGTTACTTTAGATAAGTGTATGTGAGAAATCACGGGCTTGGCCAATCCAAAAGCTATTATAAGAGAAGTAAAGTTGGTCGACTTATCTGTAATAGTGGCCAAAACCTCTACTGAAGTAAAACGATTAAATTAAGTTCAAGTGTATGCATTCCATGGGGGCTATCAAAGTATCTTTGATTGTGTAAGGGTGAATCCGACCGTCTAAGATATTAGCCAATTACATCTGTTTGATGAACAAAACTGGCGAGATTGTGTCGTGAGACCTGCGGAAGACGCAAGGACCTCTAAGTGATACAGCTTCCTAATCTGAGCCTAATCAGAGTTAAAAACGAATAATCAAACATGCGCTCACTTTTAATGATGCCCAGATATCATTAAAACCCTTTTCATTTATGGGGTCAGATGAAATAATGAGAAAATACATATAAGAAAATGTATTTTATTTAATCAAATTACTTTGTCACGTGGAAAGACAGTAACGTGCAGAGACCTTCACCCGCTGATCGAATGCCGCCATTGGATCGATCGCTGCACACCGCTCTGCCTGAATGATTCTGATTGGTTAAGAAATACATAAATGTAGAAAATTTCCAAATATGGACTGATAGGCAGAAGCATATCTCTGATTATTCGGATGACATGAGGATCCTGACTTTAGGCACGAAGTGACCCTCCAAGGTCACTGATCTGTGTTTCTAGACTTCAGCTTGTCGGAAAACTAGTCATTTCATCTCCCCTGGGTGCCAGTTGTTCACCTCACCAATACAGGACATATAACAAAGAATACTAGCAAACATACACAGATACACAGCTTCTTCAAGGTTGAAGTTGGTCTAGCTCTTGCTCTGATCAGGAAACTTTACCAAAACATACTGATAACCTGTTCCCTTTTGTTGTCACTCTGAGTTCCGTCGGATGACGACGAATGGGGTTTCGCTTAGAAAGCCTATCAACTTCGAATATTACAAAATGAGCCAATGGCAAAGAAATGCCATGGGTCTGCGGAATTTGCATGGTGCAACTCCGCCCCACCATGTGGGTATAAAAGGAGGACGCCGGCAACATGCAGATATGTTTTCGCTTCGGAGCCAAGTTAATTCTTCACTCCACAGCCATCTCTGAACTATCAGCTTTACGAGACGAGCGAGACTCTCCGGTGTTGGTGTGACGGCGATATCCCAGCGAGTGCACACTTCCTGGCTGCTTATCTGTCTGTGCAGTGGTTTGCCAGTAAATGTGTTTCTCCCTGGGCGCTTCAACACTTGAGTTTTTTACTCTCACAAAAGAGCTTGCACGTGGCACGTCTTTTTAAAGATGCCTCGCCCGTGCACTTCTGGTTGCGGTAGACTCGTGTCTGACTCTGATAGGCACTAGCGCTGTCTAGTATGTTTGGGCATTTATCACGCTAGACCAGTGCTCGTGGATGACTCATGTTCTCTCTGTGGGAACATGACCATCGCAACACTACGGTCGAGACTCAGTGATCTCGTAAGAGTGAGAGTCCCCTCATCCACACCCCGATCTAATGTCTCCACGAGAGGCACTACTTCGGTTGGTGGCCAGGGTGACCTGAGGGTGACGGTGTGGAACTATGCCGACTATTTGTCCGTGCCCCACGCCCCCCTCTCAAGTGTTGCAACCCGCGAGTGTTCAGGGGATTTCCTTTGGCGCTCCAGAGGAAGACGCCATGTCTATTGCAGCATCACAAGTTGGGCATGATTCTTCTGGAAGTGAAGACTCGTCACAGCTGCCACCTTCCGGTGTGCATACGGGTGTGTCTGAGTCTGATCCAGAGACGGCCATGCTTTCCCGGGCGGCCGCGAGCATCGGTTTAGAGTGGAACCCTCCACCCTGTCCCGAGCGTTCGCGGCTGGACGATTGGTTTTTGGGTGCGGCCGCCGACTCTCGTCCACGGCAAACCCCAATACCTTTCTTCCCGGACGTGCATGATGAGATCTCGAAGTCCTGGAAGACCCCCATGTCTTCCCGGGACCGCTCGCTGATCTCATCCGCCTTTCCTCCCCTCGATGGGGCAGCTGCCCGTGGGTACACTGGGCTCCCCCCGGTTGAACGGTCTGTTGCGATGCAACTGTGTCCTCAGAGTGCTTCTTCTCGCGGCGAGCCTAAGCACCCATCCAAAGCCTGCAGATTTTTGTCTACGTTAGTGGCAAAGTCTTACAGAGCGGCAGGACAGGCGGCTGCTTCTGTGCATGCCATGGCCACTCTGCAGGTCTACCAGGCCCAGATGCTCAGAGACATGCACGAGGGTAGGATAGACCCAGGGCTCTTTGATGAGCTGCGCGCCGCCACCGACCTCGCTCTCCAGGTGACGAAGGCTACCGCGCGCTCCCTGGGTTTGGTGATGTCCACAGCCGTGGTCCAGGAGAGACATCTATGGCTGAACCTGGCTGACATGCGGGATGCCGAGCGGTCCCGCCTGCTCGACACCCCCATGTTCCAGGCCGGCCTTTTCGGCGGTGCAGTCGAGGATTTTGCCCAACAGTTCTCGACTGCTCAGAAACAGACTGAGGCTATTAAACATATTCTGCCCCGTCGGCCCGCTGCTCAGCCGACCGGGCAGATTCCTCAGTCTGTTCACTGCCGAGGGCGCCTTCCTGCGGCTCCCGCCCCTTCCGCCCAGCCCAAGCAGCAGCCTTCTACCGGGCCCGGTCGTGGAGGAAGCCGCCCCAGCCCTGCCTCCCGCTAAACGCCGGGACAAGCGGCGCTCCTGAGACGGGCTGCTCAGGGTTGACTGTCACTTCACAGGAGATGGTAGCAGGACCACTCCTTCCCCCAGTGGAGGGCCAGGGGAGAATCTTTTGTTCTCCACTCCCCGCTGCTCACCCTCGGGTGGGGAGCACCCTAATGTGGTTAAAGAAAGAAGTGACATCCTCACCCCTGAGCACACAGAGTTCTCGGACGACACGGTGCGCCGCCTCCGAGCCGTGCACCCCTCGTCCTCCTCTATCTCAGAGTCGGATGACAGTGCGTGCCGTCCCCGGACCGTACTGCTCTCATCTCCCTCTGTCGCCAGACCCCTGGCAGAGCAGGCCCCCGCGGAACGCTGGTCCTTCTCTGGCCTCCTCTGTCAGGGTGCGGTTGATGACCGTGCCCCCACACCGGGCCGCTATGCCGTCCACGTCCGGGCCGGTCACTCCGCTTCGCTGCCCCACCGAGGGGACCTCTGTGGTTCGCATGACCCCGCTGGTGCAGTTCTTGGGAGCCTGGCTAGAGCTTCCCCATCAGACCATCAGACTCGGCGACGAGCTCTCACGGCTTCAGCCCCTCCCTGGAGAATGGCAACTCCATCCCCAGTCGGTTCAGCTGATTTGGGACCAGTTCGGGGACGCTAAGGTAGATCTGTTTGCCTCCCACGACTCGACCCATTTTGCCCTGTTTTACTCCCTGACCGAGGGCACGCTCGGCACGGACACACTGGTGCACAGCTGTCCTTGGGGCTTCTGCAAATATGCGTTTCCCCCAGTGAGCCTTCTTGCACAGACCCTGTGCAAGATCAGGGAGGACGAGGAGCAGGTCATTCTGGTCGCGCCTCACTGGCTCACTCGGACCTGGTTCTCTGAACTTGTACTCCTCGCGACAGCACCTCCCTGGCCAATTCCTCTGAGGAAGGACCTCCTTTCTCAGGGACGGGGCACCCTATGGCACCCTCGTCCCGATCTTTGGAACCTCCACGTGTGGCTCCTGGATGGGACGAGGTAGGTTTGAGTACCTACCATCACTTTTGGTGGCTACCATCACTTCCGCTAGAGCATTGTCCACGAGACATGTCTATGCGTTGAAGTGGAACCTCTTCGTCAACTGGTGCTCTTCTCACTGAGAAGACCCCCGGAGATGCCCGATCAGTGTCGTGCTTTCCTTCCTGCAAAATGGGTTGGAGCGAAGGCTGTCTCCCTCCACCCTGAAAGTGTATGTCGCCGCTATTGCCACACATCATGACGCAGTTGAAGGTAAGTCCGTGGGAAAGCGCGACCTGATCATCAGGTTCCTGAGAGGAGTGAGGAGACTAAATCCTCCTCGCCCTCCTCTCGTTCCCTCTTGGGACCTCTCAGTGGTTCTAACTGCCCTGCAGAGTGCTCCCTTTGAGCCCTTGCAATCAGTGGAGCTTAACTTCCTATTTATGAAGACTGCGCTTCTGGTTGCATTGACCTGCACGCATTCTCCGTTGACGAAGCGTGCCTGGAGTTCGGGCCTGCCGACTCTCACGTGATCCTGAGACCCCGGCCTGGATATGTGCCCAAGGTTCCCACCACTCCCTTTCGGGACCAGGTGGTGAACCTGCAAGCGCTGCCCCTGGAGGAGGCAGACCCAGCCTTGGCTCTGCTCTGTCCAGTAAGCGCCCTCCGTGCTTACGTAGACAGAACGCAGTGTTTCAGGACCTCAGACCAGCTCTTTGTCTGTTATGATGGGAAGCTGAAGGGAAAGGCTCTCTTCAAGCAAAGGTTGTCTCACTGGATAGTGGACGACATTGCTTTGGCTTACCAGCAGCAAGGTCGACCATGCCCCCTTGGTGTGACAGCCCACTCCACCCGGAGTGTGGCTTCCTCTTGGGCTCTAGCGTATGGCGCCTTACTAACAGACATCGGCAGAGCTGCAGGCTGGGCTACACCTAACACATTCACCAAATTCTATAATCTCCGAGTGAAGCCTGTGTCCTCTCGTGTACTCGCTTCAACCAGCCAGTACTAGAACCCGCTCAGGTGTCTTCGCTTGCTCGCCGTTCCACTCCACGGACTGGATACGTGCGATATTTCCTCAGGAGAGCTTCCTGACAAGCCCTGAGTTCCTCCTGCACTGCTGACGTCGACGCCAGTGTCTATTGCCTGCGCGTTGGCTAGGTGCCTCCGTGTGCATGGTCCCCTCTCTGGGCGACCCCCACATGTGTATTTCCACTGTAAGCCTCTTTGAGCATGTGTCTTTCCCTTGGCAAGCCACCTTTTCACCCCTGGGGTTGAAATATTCCACCTTCGGCTGGACACCCCAGTGTTCTCCATAAGCACCCCCCACCCCCTCCGGGGCATTAGACGTTACGTCTTCCTGCCACTTCCGCTGTACTGCGGGGATCGCCTGAGCTCAGTCTTGGCTCCTCAGCGAAGAAACATATCTGCATGTTGCCGGCGTCCTCCTTTTATACCCACGAGGTGGGGCGGAGTTGCGCCATGCAAATTCCGCAGACCCATGGCATTTCTTTGCCATTGGCTCGTTTTGTAATACTTAAAGTTGATAGGCTTTCTAAGCGAAACCCCATTCGTCGTCATCCGACGTAACGTCTCCGTTCCCTACTCAGGGAACGAGGGTTACATACGTAACCGAGACGTTTTTACTCTTCTTTCTTTCTCTCTGAGAGGTTCAGACAATATTCGTCATTATTCTCTAGTGATTGAAGATGAAAAATAAAGTAAATGCTTTAACCAAGAATTGGTCACGTAGGAGACAGGCTAGAGTGACCCCCAGTGTCGCGCAGGTGTCGTTCATCATCAATTACACCACCGGCCTCGCACCGTTCTCTCACGGCCCTTGGCCTTGTCCTGCCACAGTAAACCCTCAGGTCCTACTCACCCGTTCTGTGTGGGCCTCCAACCTGGGTCTCTGGCATGGGAGGCGGGCACTCTAACAAGGAGGCTAAAGACCGTAGTCTCCAGTGTCGATCGCTAAAGCGCCTCTTGAGATCCGGGGAGTGAGGTTTACCTTCACAGCTCTTACTAGCTGGCCTCCGTTACAGAAGGATAAATATTGATTAATACCTTTATTATAAATCACTTATTACAAATTACTCAAAAGGAAATATATTAAAGCGGCAAAGGACTCCAGAATCCACCCCCTTCACCATTGTCACTTCCTCTCCATGAGCTGTAGTGGCTGACAGCGTGTTTAACTTTGTAAGCATCTTCCTCCCTCTTAACAGTTAAAATGGTAATACTCCTGTGGTTGCATGTGATGTAGCTCTGCAATTTAGGAGGAAATCTGATACCACTTATTTCCAGGAAAGTGGTTGCATTCCAGCTACTAGGATACAGTCCTTTAAAACACGATTCCATTTTTCCTCAACACCGTTCGCTTTAGCCCAGTAAACACTGCAACAAATGTGTTTTATTCCTCTTTCAGCCAGGAAATCAGTGAATCCTGTAAAAGTAATCCGAGTGAGTGGGTTACCTTCTCTCGCAAACAGATACTAGAAACTTTGCAACTGTGTCGAATGTAACATTTGAGGTAAGTGCAACCTCCAGGCTCTTGCTATAATAATCCAGACAGTAATTGCAAAACGTAATTGCAAAGCGACAGTCATGTGTGGACCGCCTGGCAGGTCAGCTGGCTGTAATGGGACTGGGCACGTCCCTGGATTTTGTCAGTGGACTTATAGGCGGAACAAGAAGCAATAATTGAATGCACATCATAGTCCATTCAAGTCCACCAGTACACTTCTCTTAGTCGTCATTTAGTTTGTACCATTCCCTGGTGCCCTTTGTGTACCAAGTGAATGAATTTAGAGTGCAAAGCAACTGGCAAAACCAATCTCTGTCCTCTCATAAAATACTTATCATCCACAGCTACTTCATGACTGATCTGAAAGTACGCCATGATCGTTGGATCCATTTGTTTCTGTGCTTTAGGCCAGGCTTGTTTGATTTGGGGATGCAGCCTTGACAAATCTGGAGAACATTCACACGCCTCGAGGAGTCACTTCATAGGAATGGCTCTTGAAAGGTCCTTCGAAATCACTGTGACAAGGCTTAGTTCCTCTCCCTGGCCAGCATCTGAATCAGGTAGCGGTAAGCAGGATAAACTATCAGCAAAAAAAATGTATTTACTTGGTCTGTACTCCAAATTGTAGTTGAAATTGTAATTGAGGAGTCTGGCCGACCAGCGAGCTATCCTCATTCCTGCTCTGTTCATTCCTCTGGTGGCCAGTAATGTGGTTAGTGCTTGGTGGTCTGTCCTGTGTGCTCTGTCCTGAGTGATATAACTCTGGCAGACTGTGTACAGCTCACTCAGGGGAAAAGCTAAGCTAAATAGGGCAGGTTCCGTTACCAGTCGTGCGCGGGGCCTGTTCCAATGTGACTTCACATTGGAGTACATTCCTGAATGGCTCATTTTGAAACACTGGCTGTGTCCGAAATTGCCACCATACCCTAAATAGGGCACTATTTGAGGTGACAGCCATCTGTAGTGGTGTCTGAAACCATTGTGGACGTTATCGAGTGCACTCATTCAATCCCACAATGCACCGCAATAACGACTGTACAACCGATGGACACTATTTATGTCTATGTGCTTAACGGCTAGAGAATACCCATAATGCACTGTGAGAGTCCAGAAGATGGCTCTCACAGCTGAATCATCCATCAATCCATTTCACGCTGGTCCAATGTGGCTACAGTGTAATATCATACAGGAATAAACTCCTTTTAATGGATTATTACATTGTTTAATTAAGGTTTATATAGTTTCCATGACAAAGTTCAAGATAAATCTTTTCATCTTACTACAGTTTTTCTAAGTTTCAAATAATTATTAAACAGCAAACACAAACTATGAAAAAAAGTGGCAGCCCTTCCGACACACTCAGTGTCCTAATTCACTCACTCGTTTTCATTCACTCCTCAAGTGAAATATATTAGTGGACTAATGTAGGAAATAGTCAATGAGGGTATAGGAGGCGATTTCGGACACAGCCACTGTTTCAGATTTATGGGTAAAATAACAAATGGAGTGGATGGATTTTTACCACAATAGGGTGGTTGTGTACATTCACTGCGGAAACATAAATATGTTCAAAAACAATGTAAAAGGGAATTTTGCATAACAGGGCCTCTTTAAAAAACACCGTAGAATGCCCAACTTTTTGCACTGTTTGCAGATTACCATAATTATCATAACAAGCATGCATACTGTTTTCATCATGAGCGGCTTGAATGTAGTTCAGTACTATTAAAAATCCTGTTTTAAAAGAAATAGTTGCAGCTGTCTGTTCCATCCTTTTGTACTTGGAGTGGATTGCACTCTCTCTAGTTTTCAAAGTCACAGCCTCCCTTCTGACACAGCAATCACAATACCCCCCCCCCCCCCCCCCCCATTTCAATAACACAGAAAAGCTAGTAAAAAAAAAAAAAAAAAAAAAAAAACACACAATTACACAAACAAGTAAACAATAAGCAATAAATTAAGAAACATGCTAATTACAGACAATAAGACAAGTAAACACAATAGAACAAAGAAGGAAATTAAATAGTGCTTTCATTTTGTTCAGATATTTGTAGCCTATTCAAGTAAGAATAAACAGAATAAAGTGATCAAATTTAAAACAAAAAACTGCATACCCTTCATTGTATGAACTAAATATGCTACAAAAGCTACTGGTCAAGAGCTGTGAGTGATTTTCATTCTGCTCTCCTTTATGCTGAGTGCTGATGAAAACTATTCCATATCAAACACACAATTTGTTGTTTTGCATTATCAAAAACAATCATCAGTTCAAACTACTTAAGCTGAGTTTACAGATATGAAGCAGACAATAACTCATTTTAACAGAACATGTTTAGTCAACAACAAAAATTGTTCTCATACAATGTGTATTTCTGCAACATTCGTAATATCTTCACCAAATTTGGCTCAGATCATCTTTTTATACCAGGCTGATTCAAAGTTATCAAAAGCATTTTGGGGGTGTTCATGATTATTGATCATGATTATTTTGTGGAGAAAAAGTATGGGCTAAATCATTTTCACAGTAGCACTTTTACAATATTATTGACTTATTTTCATCCAGAGAAAATGGCATTTTATAATGTTTTTTTCTTTCTTTATAATTAATTTATTTTAGATTAACTTTATTTATGTACCAAAACTTTACAAACTTTTGTCTTATTTCTTTGGTTTGTAGACCATATACTAAAGGATTTAGTCCTGGCGGTACAATGTGAAACATTATACTAGCTAATTTCCTGCTGTCAGAGTATTCTGGAAAACGATGGAGAAAAACCATAGTGGCACAAGAAACAAACATGATGATATAAACAGCTATATGAGTACTACATGTTTTTATGGCTTTGCTGTTAAGTGATTTGTTTTTGCTGGTTATGCATACAATAGCAATCTTGGTATATGTTATAAACACCGACCCAAGTGAGAAGGTAAAGACAACCACAGTATAAATTATTCCAAACACATTATTTATGACCACATTTTCACAGGACAGTTTAAACAGTGAGGCATTGTCACAGAAAGGGTTTTCAATTTTAGATCTGCAGCGAGACAGGCGTATAGTGAGACCTAACATAATAGACACCATGAATACTGACAGCCCCCAGGCTGATGCTGATAGTTTAATAACCATTTTATTGGTCATTATAGTCGTGTATCGCAATGGATTACATATAGCCACATATCTGTCAAAGGCCATGATCATCAGCACATAGTGGCTTGCTGCTGCAAATATGTGCACAAAATATGCTTGAACAACACACTCCACATATGTAATGTAACGCTCTGAGGCTTCCCTTAAAATGTCCTGCAATAAGCGTGGCAACATAACAGAGGTCCCTAGTATATCATTCACTGGAAGGTTACAGAACAGAAAATGCATAGGATGATGTAGATTCTTCTCAGTTGCGATCAGGATTATAAGTCCAATGTTACATCCCATTGCGAATATATAAACCAAGAGAATCAGGATGAAAATAGGATAGGAAGACTGAGGTGTAACTTTCAGTCCCTCCACGAGGAGAATGCTGTTTGTGAATGTCAGGTTGTCCATTGGCTGCTCAAAACCTGCAAACAGCATCACACAGACCTGTCATCGTCATTAATAGCATACAATTGCTACACTGTACAATGATGATTATACAAAAAAAATATGTTGTTGTAAACAGTAAAATCTAATTATAACATATTTCCATATGTAAGTCAATATATTATTTGTAAATCACATTACTTGCTGTCTGATCGGTTTTCATGGTCTATGTTAAATGGCACCTTAATTTATAATCAAAGAACCTGCAGTCTGTTGTTGCTATAAAGTAATACCAAGATAGTTGATTATTTTTACAGATTGCTTCAAGTTAACTAATTAATTAGCAGTCAATTCTATCACTATTTAGGGATTACATGAATAATGACTTACTTTTTTCTGAAGAATACTTACAAGCCTTTGCCTTTAAATATGCGGTTCAATGTGACACCCTCATCACCCAAGAGGGGAATGACATGTGACCAACTGTTTGCGATGAACACAGCCACTGAAACTGTAATGATATTGTTATGTTGAAATGGCCTTGTTACCTGCAGGGGTCGTGTTTTTTGGCAACACTTTCTATGAAGCATGCATTTATAATGCAAGGGTATTCTTAATGCATTATAATACATGCATAATGGCTTACATCTGATAAATAATCATAACAACAGTTACAATACATTATATTACTTACCTATTTGTGGTTATATCTTTTAAGAGTACAATGCATTAGACCAGATGAAGCCTGCATTTGTAATGCATCATAAGGGCATTCTTGATGCATTATAATGCATGCATAATGCCTTATAAACAACCTTATAATGTGTTGTATCTCATTAATAATCGTAACAACAATAATAAAACTTATCTATTTGCGGTTGTAACTATTAAGAGTATGATGATTTATAACACACAATGAACATAATTTTATCCACTTAAGTTATAATGGATTATATATCGCATAGTTTCATATCTATTAATTCCCCAAGTCTCATATCTTGACATTGTTTACTTAAGATCTGCACAGTATCATTGTTACATCCACCAGCTGGAGAGCCCTTGATTTCCACTAGACGAGCACTCCTCCCATCTCCTTGGGTTTCCCCATCATGAACTACACTTTATATAACCCATTACCTGGATTCATTATGGTCTCATTACTTCCACCTGCTGTATGTCATTACCCTTGTTAACTCTGTCTATTTAAGCCCTGTTTATTCAGTAATTCTGAGTTGCACGAACCAATGGATGTCCAGCGGAGCTCCAGGAACCTATGGAGCTAAAGCCCGCCGAAATGGGCGTGCATGCGCACTTCAGCCTTCACCACCCTCACCATTATTGACTGCGCTGAGGAAAAGGGCTATGAGAAAATGCCTTGGACGAGTATGAGATCAACGCCTACTTCAACACGGCCGGTTTAGCCCCGCCCACCGATTCGCGCATTACACACATAGCTAAATAACATAGGCCTACATCGTGATGACAAACCGGATCAAGCTACCGAGCAATAAACATGCCTTTTACAAAATATTGTGCAGTGCCTGGTTGTGGAAGAAGACAGTCGCTGCATAAGCTTCCTCTGGATTCCAATAGGAATGCATGGTTAAAGTTTATTTTTAATGACGTTCCAGCTGATGTGGGTAAAACATTGTCCGTTTGTCCGCTTCATTTCACTGAGGATTGTTTTGTAAATAAGACACAGGTCGAGACTGGATTTGCAGACCGATTAAGATTAAAAAACGGTGCTGTGCCTTCTATATAGACCCATTTTCAGTTGGTAAACATGGTGACGTTTTTTTGTGGGCGGAGCTTAGGTGGAGGCAGAACGATCCCTCTGGCCGCTTCACTAATGTTAGTTTGCAAGTTTTGTTAGCTTGTTTTTTAACAATGACTGGAGAAAATCCGATTTTATCTTAATGTGCAAGGTCACTCAGTATCCAGGACCGTGATTGTTATTTGCAAAAGTTCATTTTAACGGACGGAACCAGATTGGCTGACCTGTACTGTACACGCTCACTCAATGGATAGACGATCTGATAGGATTAACGTTAACGCTACCTCCGGTTGAGTAGCCTGACTTCTACACCTATCCGATAGAGAAACCGAGCGTAAAGAGAAACTGAAGGCATATAAATCTTTAGATGCCTATAACTATGTGCTGAATGGTCATGTACAAGACTTGTGTGGTACGATCCGCAGTTCTGCCTAGCCAGCGCCAAGAAGACGACAATGTAAAGAGTGACATTACGGTGCAATTTTAATGATGTGAATATTTTCTAGAAATAAAAATTCCAGATACAGCATATTCATTTTTCAGTGGTTCTTGCACCCAACAACACAACAAGATGACATTTAACAATAATAATAATAATTTAAGCTCCTTATTATGTAGCCGAATCTGTGCTGGTTTGTATTGGCCGCCTCCAGTTGTCCGTTTGTTCCCTTTCGAGGGAACTCGCGATGCGTCGATGACGCATCGTCTCGTTCCCTATCTCAGGGAACTATGGTTACAGACGTAACCTGAGACATTCCCTTTCGAGGGAACTCGCGATGCGTCGATGACGCTTTGGGAACGCCTCCAGCGTGAATGCGTCTGAAGCATCTATGTCAACTAGTCCAATGGATAGAATGAGCGTCACGGGCGGGTGACGTCATGACCAGGAAGAGATAAAGCACATCCGGTGCAAACCGGCATTAGCTTCTGTTGCCTCAGCAAGCGATCTGTGTCAATCTGTCTGTTATATTTACTGTTGTCTGTCTGTTATATATTTATCTAACACTATGTCGAAACAATTGCACAGACTCTGTGTTTCTCCCTGCTCGCGTTATTTAACGAGTGGGGACACACATGAGCTTTGTGTGTTTTGTTTGGGAGTAGAGCATGCGGTGTCAGCCTTCGAGGGGGCTGATTGCCAACATTGTGAGAAGCTTTCGCTTCGCATGCTCCGCTCCCGCCTGTCACTTTTCGAGGAAAGTGTTCAGGTTCGCGGTTCTCAGGGTGCAGGACCCGCGTCTGCCGAGGCAGCGCGGAGAATGCATTCCTGGGGATCGCAAATGGATCTCTTTATGGGGGTGGAGACGGGTCCGAGGATCTTTTCTCCTCCTTTCCCGAGGGATCCATTGCTCTCTCTCCGGTTTTGGAAGCCGGTAATCTCCGCGGTTACTTCCGCCCGGGGAGAGAGATCAATGCTTCAGTACTCTACCTCCGAGGAGGTAGATATACTGGGCATTGAAAGTGACACAATCACGGGGGAAGAGGATTCGCCACCTCTTTCCCCAGCGTATGAGGAGCTGATGGAGGTGATTACTAAGGCTGTAGATTAATTAAATATTGAATGGCAAGCAGATAAAAGGGGCGCTCGTCCTAAAAATAAATTAAACAAGTTTCCTTCCCCCTATTGTTTCACCCCCATCACGGCGCCTTCCATTTTTTCCTGATCTGCACAGCGAACTGTCTAGATCATGGGAAAAACCTTACTCATCTTGTATCAGCCCCCAAGTTCATGTATATTCAGATATTAGGGGGTTGAGAGAGTATGGATATGGGGCAATGCCCCGGGTAGAACAGACGCTTGCGAGCTATCTGTCTCCCGGTTCAGCATCGTCCCTGAAGGCGCCGGCTTTTTTCACTAAACCATTAAAGAAAACTACTTCTAATCTAGTGGGAAAAGCATATACGGCAGCGGGTCAAGCTGGAGCCTGCTTACACTCTATGGCAGTGTTACAAGCATATCAGGCTGACCTGCTGGGGTATTTGGACATAAGTGAGGGAGTTAAGCCCGATGGGGTTCGAGAACTTCGTCGGGCCACAGATTTATCTCTCAGGGCTATTAAGGAGACCGCCAGAGCAATCGGGCGGTCTATGGCAGTCCTTGTGGCCACTGAGAGACACCTCTGGCTCAATTTGACGGAGATCAAGGAGAAAGATACAGCTGTTTTTCTTGATGCTCCCATCAATCCTTCTGGTCTCTTCGGCGACGCGGTTGTTTCGGTCATCGAGAGTCTCCAGGAGGCCAAATTACAGTCAGAGGCGGTTAAAATATCTCTCCCTCGCTATGTCCAACCCCCTGGGCCTGCTGGGCGTGAGCAGCTCCAGCCGTCTAATTTCTCATACGCACCACAGCAGCCAAAGCCTTCAAAGCAGAAGCCGGATCCGAGGACCGTTCTTCACGCTGAGAAGGCTTTGGCTCAAAAGAAAAGGTCTTGGCGCCACCGGCGTCAGACTGGTGAGGGCAGCCCCAACCAGGGTGGAACGGTGTACACCTCATTATACGGTGCCCGTTCCATCTCGGTGTCCTCACGAGACCGTTCTGCCAACCCCGCCACCCTTGGTGCTTCGGGACGCAGCGGTCTCTCAACTCGACATTGGGTCAGACTCGCGCCCTCTGAGGGGGGTTCGAAAACAGTCAGTTCGGGTAGTTCCTGCCAGTATGCTTCAGGTCCCCGAACTGGCTGTCTCAACTACACCAGAGGCCAGCCTCGAGGGGCTGGTTCCCTTGGTAGATTTTCTGGCAGCGCGGAAGCTACTGCCAAATATATCTCTATGGGTCCTGCAGTTAGTAGCAAGAGGCAGATTCCAGTTTGGTTGTCGTCCTCCAGGCGGCAACACGGAGTTCAACGGTAGTTGCAGGCGGCAACTACCGTTGCTCACGGTAGTGCATCCCGAGCAGGCTCTGGTAATGGATCCAAAAAAGGATGGGGAGCTGCATCATTTTCTAAATCTTCTTCTGTTGGAGTGTTCGGTGCTGGAACTCAAGTCCATGTTGCTGACACTCAAACAGATCGTGACTCAAACCAGATCCGAGGACTGGTTGGTCACGATAGATCTGAAAGACGCATAATTCCATATCTCCATCCTCCCTCAGCACAGGAGGTTCCTGAGGTTTTCTTTCAGGGGCAAAGAACACCAGTATCAGGCACTTCCTTTCGGTCTAGCTCTATCATCCCACACATTCACAAAGTGCGTAGATGCAGCTCTGGCCCCGTCCAGGCTGCAGTGCATACGCATTCTGAATTGCATAGTCGACTGGCTGATTCTAGCGTAATCAGAACAGTTAGCGGTTCGGCATAGAGGTGTCGTCCTCGCTCATATGCGGAGGTTGGGGTTGAGGCTCAATACCAAGAAGAGTGTGCTTTCTCCAGTACAGAGTACCACTTTTCTTGGAGTGGTTTGGGATTCAGTCACGATGCGAGCCATTCTGTCGCCCGCTCGTGTAGCTGTTATCCTTACTGCCACAAAAGAGCTAAGGCTAGGCCAGTCACGGACTGTGAAACAGTCCGAGGGACTGTTAGGCCTCAGGGCAGCAGCGTCCAATGTGATACCCTTTGGCCTGCTGTACGTGAGACCTTTGCAGTGGTGGCTCAGGACCAGAGGGTTCTCCCCGAGGGGAAACCCACTCCGTACGATCAAGATCACGCGGCAGTATCCCTGCGCCTTGGTTATATGGAGGACACACTGGTTCTTGTCCCAGGTTCCGGTGTTGGGAGCTCTTTGCCATCGAGTTGCTATCTCGACAGAGGCTTCCCTCACCGGCTGGGGAGCAGTATTGGAAGGCCGCTCAGCTCAGGGCTTGTGGAGGAGTCATCATCTCTCTTGACACATGAATTGCCTAGAGATGATGGTCATCTTCAATGCGTTGAGACATCTCCTCCCAGACCTGAGGGGCCATCATGTGTTGCTCTGGACAGACAACACGCTGGTGGCCTCTTATTTTTGGCCCCTCAGGAAAATACGCTCTCTGAGGGCAGTGTATATTCCAGGGGGCCAGAAAAAGGGAGCAGACACCCTGTCGAGGCAGGGGCTGAGGCCAGGGGACTGGAGACTCCACCCCAAGGCGGTGGAGCAAATATAGGAGATTTATTACCAGGCACAAGGGGATCCGTTTGCATCTCAGTACACGACGCGCTGCCCACTTTGGGGTCCACCCGTTGGGGCTGGATGCTATGGTGCAGACGTGGCTGAGGCTGCATCTGTACGTAATTTCCCCTGTTTCTCTGCTCCCAGGAGTTCTGGAGATAATCCGCCAGGATGGAATAAGCCTACTGCTAGTAGCACCACGCTGGCCGAGCCGAATTTGGTTTGCGGACCTAATTCTTCTCCTCGACGGCCCTCCCTTGGAGGTCCCGATCAGGAGAGACCTTCCGTCTCAGGCAGGGGGCGCAATATCGCACCCCCGGCAGGGGATTTGGAAACTGTGGGTTTGGTCCCTGATGGGGGCCCAACTCATAGAGAGTGGTCTCTCAACCGAGGTTGTTGAGACCATTCTAAGCTCCAGAGCTCCCGCAAAGAGGAAACTTTATGCACTAAAATGGAGAGTTTTCACTTCTTGGTGTCACCAGCATCAGTGGGATCCAGTTAACTGTTCAGTGAACACAGTACTTGAGTTTCTGCAAGAGCGCTTTACGTCAGGTTTATGTCCATTCACGCTCAAGGTATACGTGGCGGCCATAGCGGCTTTCCACGCCCTGGTGGGTGGTACATCGTTGGGTCGAGACCCCCTGATCACACGTTTCCTTCGTGGCACATTGAGGCTGAGGCCTGCAACTCGCACTAGGGTGCCGGCTTGGGACCTCGCAATAGTTTTAGAAGGCCTGTCTAGGGCTCCATTCGAGCCCTTAGATTCGGTGTCAGAGAAATTTCTTACTTTTAAGACTATCTTTCTGCTAGCTATTTCTTCCCTCAAAAGAGTCGGAGACCTTCAGGCCCTTTCGGTTTCCCCCACTTGCCTTGAGTTTGCACCGGGGATGGTCAAGGCATTTTTATATCCAAAACAGGGATACGTCCCTAAGGTGCCGACCATGATTCCGAGGCCTATTGTGTTGCAGGCTTTCTGTCCTCCTCCTTTTACCTCTTCGGACCAGGAAAAGCTGAACCTCTTGTGTCCAGTGCGAGCACTAGACACTTATGTTCATCGGACTTCTTCATGGAGAAAATCCGACCAGCTATTTGTTTGCTTTGGATCACCCAAGAAAGGTCTTCCTGCTTCTAAGCAGACGGTCAGTAAGTGGATAGTCGAGGCTATTTCACTTGCTTACGAGTACTCTGACCAGCCGTGTCCTTTGGCGGTCAGAGCTCACTCTACGAGGGGTATGACAGCCTCTAAAGCCTTATTTTTTGGGGTCTCTCTCCAAGACGTTTGTGACGCGGTGGGCTGGTCCTCACCGCTCACGTTCGAGAGGTTTTACAGCTTGGACCTGGATGCTGCCCCAGGGTCCCAGGTGCTTAGTGTTTAGTTGACAACAGGCTGACACTCAGGTACTTGAAAGTTTGGCGTTTCGGGTATTCTCGTTCCCAAAGTGTCATCGACGCATCGCGAGTTCCCTCGAAAGGGAATGTCTCAGATTACGTCTGTAACCATAGTTCCCTGAGATAGTGACGTCGGCGCAAAAGGGGTCTATTGGATCCGACAGGAATGGTGCAACACAATATGTGAGTAAAATTTTTATTTAAAAAATAATAATAATCTGATAGGCTAGTATTGCATTGTTACAGATCGTTTGATACTAATAATTATGTGTACGTGTCTAATCAGTCGCAGAAGAGTCCACCTATGAAGGATGTAGCTTGTCAAACAGAATTTAATTTAACATCACAGGGCACACAGCTGGCTTTTGGAACCTTGGGACCTAAATTCAGAAGCAAAGGTTTGTTTATATCTGTACATTTGTCACTCATGTGAGTAGCATCTCTGTCAACTCAACTTATTTTAACATTTTTAAACACAAATGTCAAAAAAAAAGTCTTCATTGGTGGCAATGGTCAGCCATTTTAATGTATAATGTGACATTGTACATTGTATTTTTTAAAGGCGTGTTAATGGTTGATTGGTTGTATTTTTTCTGACATATCACATATAGGCTTGTTTTTAAATGTTGAAGTTAATGTTTTTAGTACATAACATATGTATAAATAATATATATATTTTAAATTCTTGTATTTATTTTTATAGGAACACAGACAGAGGTGTCATGTAAAAGTGTAGGCGCTCCATTCACAACTTCAACACCTTTGAAGGATTTTAGGCCAGCAAAAAAAGCTTGTCTAGAACTGGAGGAGGAGAAAAGTCTTTCTTTTGAAGTCTTTGATAGTCAGGACACAACATATGAGCCAGCTGAGTCTGTCACGACTGTCACAGAGTCATCACAACTTCTGTAAGTGGATTTTATCTTCTTTATTCTCATTATAGCCTGTTTAAGAAATCACATAACTTTGTTGGAATGTAATTAGTTTTTTTCTTTCGTTTGAAGATGTACATCGATAGAGCAGGATACAAAATACATTGTATTTGAAAAGTGCCTCTTGTAACTTTTTGAAACCTGCCCAGTGTGCACGAGATGCTGTGACGTTCGGCCTCGAAGAAAAGGTTCTTTTGTTGCAATTGATCAATTGTGCCCACATTGTCAATACTTTAGAAAATGGCAAAGCCAACCTGTTGTTGGCAGCACATCTTTGAGCAACCTCCAGTTATCTGCTGCCATATACTTCACTGGCGCATCCTTCTTCAAATTACAAAAGGTACTTGGAAAGGGAATACTGAAATTCACTAATATAATTAATGGATTAAATACAAAAATGTTTTGTATATGACTTAGGTATTCAACGCAATGCATGTCAAGATGATTACACACAGAACTTTTCGAAAGCATGCCAGCATGTATCTGGAACCTGCAATAATCTATACGTGGAAGAAAGAACAAGAAGAAGTCTTGCGCCAGCTAAGCCAGGGGGACAAAGTGATAGCGGGTGGTGATATGAGAGCGGACTCACCAGGTAAAATAATAATTGTGTTAGCTGTGTTGATTAATTAAATTTATATGTACTTTTGTCAGTCTTTTTTTTTTAATCGTATCATTTATTATGACCATATACACTCACCTAAAGGATTATTAGGAACACCATACTAATACTGTGTTTGACCCCCTTTCGCCTTCAGAACTGCCTTAATTCTACGTGGCATTGATTCTACAAGGTGATGAAAGCATTCTTTAGAAATGTTGGCCCATATTGATAGGATAGCATCTTGCAGTTGATGGAGATTTGTGGGATACAGGGTACGAAGGGTACGAAGCTCCCGTTCCACCACATCCCAAATATGCTCTATTGGGTTGAGATCTGGTGACTGTGGGGGCCATTTTAGTACAGTGAACTCATTGTCATGTTCAAGAAACCAATTTGAAATGATTCGAGCTTTGTGACATGGTGCATTATCCTGCTGGAAGTAGCCATCAGAGGATGGGTACATGGTGGCCATAAAGGCATGGACATGGTCAGAAACAATGCTCAGGTAGGCCGTGGCATTTAAACGATGCCCAATTGGCACTAAGGGGCCTAAAGTGCGCCAAGAACACATCCCCCACAACATTAAACCACCACCACCAGCCTGCACAGTGGTAACAAGGTATGATGGATCCATGTTCTCATTCTGTTTACGCTAAATTCTGACTCTACCATCTGAATGTCTCAACAGAAATCGAGACTCATCAGACCAGGCAACATTTTTCCAGTCTTCAACTGTCCAATTTTGGTGAGCTCTTGCAAATTGTAGCCTCTTTTTCCTATTTGTAGTGGAGATGAGTGGTACCCGGTGGGGTCTTCTGCTGTTGTAGCCCATCCGCCTCAAGGTTGTGCGTGTTGTGGCTTCACAAATGCTTTGCTGCATACCTCGGTTGTAACGAGTGGTTATTTCAGTCAAAGTTGCTCTTCTATCAGCTTGAATCAGTCGGCCCATTCTCCTCTGACCTCTAGCATCAACAAGGCATTTTCGCCCACAGGACTGCCGCATACTGGATGTTTTTCCCTTTTCACACCATTCTTTGTAAACCCTAGAAATGGTTGTGCGTGAAAATCTCAGTAACTGAGCAGATTGTGAAATACTCAGACCGGCCCGTCTGGCACCAACAACCATGCCACGCTCAAAATTGCTTAAATCACCTTTCTTTCCCATTCTGACATTCAGTTTGGAGTTCAGGAGATTGTCTTGACAAGGACCACACCCCTAAATGCATTGAAGCAACTGCCATGTGACTGGTTGATTAGATAATTTCATTAATGAGAAATTGAACAGGTGTTCCTAATAGGCAAGGCAAGGCAAGGCAAGTTTATTTATATAGCACATTTCATTCACAATGGTAATTCAAAGTGCTTTACATAGAAGAAATTAAAATAATCAAAACATAAGAATAATTAAAACAGTTTAGAATAAAAAATAAAGTACAGTAAAAACAGTCGGACGAACAGTGGCACAGTGCTCATTCAGTAAATGCATAGCTAGACAGATGTGTATTGAGTCTGGATTTGAATGTAACTACTGTAGGAGCACATCTGATCTCTTCTGGAAGCTGGTTCCAGCTGCGGCTGGCATAATAGCTAAAAGCAGACTCTCCTTGCTTAGAGTGAACCCTTGGTATTTCTAGCTGATGTGATCCTAATGATCTGAGTGATCTGTTGGGTTTATATTCAGTGAGCATATCTGCAATATATTGAGGTCCTAGCCCATTAAAAGATTTATATACCAGTAATAATACTTTAAAGTCAATCCTAAATGTAACTGGGAGCCAGTGTAGAGACCTGAGGACTGGTGTGATGTGTTCATATTTTCTGGTTCTGCTCAGGATCCTGGCAGCAGCGTTCTGTATGAGCTGCAACTGTCTTATGGTCTTTTTAGGAAGGCCAGTGAGGAGTCCATTACAATAATCCATCCGTCTGGTTTGGTGGTCCCACAAGTAACTTTGTTTCAAGAACTACAATCCTTTGTAAAAGTCTCTGGCAGTTAGTGCAGCAAGTAGATTCCAGAAGAGGCATTTTCTCTTATCCTTTAGAATGTAGGCAGTTGTGTTTTCTTCCCCGGAATGTAAGCAGTGGGAGGCTGGTTGAATAAAATAATTCTGCTTTTTTGTAGTAATCCAAGCGTTTGAGCACTGTGCTGATTAGCTGAAGTTAAAATTAGGTGATAAAAGGAGATAAAATATAAAATATAAAAATATAAAAGCGATAGAGCAAAGCGCGGAGCGGTAAGCAAGAGCGTCCGAACAGTAGCAGAGCAGGAAGTCAGACTAATAATCCTTTAGGTGAGTGTATAAATATACACTACCGTTCAAAAGTTTGGGGTCGGTACGATTTTAAATACTTTTAAAAGAATTCTCTTCTGCTAACCATGGCTGCGCTTATTTGATTAAAAATACAACAAAAATCAGTTATAGTATTAAATATTATTCCAGTGTAAATCAGCTGTTTTCTGTGTGAATATATAGTAAAGTGTAATTTATTCCTGTGATCAAAGCTGAATTTTCAGCATCACCAGTGTCAGTGTCTTCAGTGTCAAATGATCCCTCACAAATCAGTATAATATGAGGATTTGATGCTCAAGAAACATTTATTATTATTATCAATGTTGAAACAGTTGTTGGTCTGTCAGTTGTACAGTTTTTTTTTTTTTTTAGGATTCTTTGATGAATAGGAAGTTCAAAAGACTTTTGTAACATTATAAATGTCTTTACTGTCACTTTCGATCAAATTAATTATTCCTTGATAAATAAAAGTATTGATTTCTTTCCTCCAAAAAATAAAAATAAAATTCTCACTGACCCCAAACTTTTGAACGGTAGTGTATATATATATATATATATATATATATGTAGTCACACATACAAATATATTTTAGGCCACTCAGCAAAGTATGGTGCATATACCTTAATGGACCTTGCGAGCAACATCATGTTGGACATACAGCTAGTGCAGGTGAGTACCAATACATCAATAAACTAAATTCAACTGCACTAACTACATATAACATTTGCTGCTTGTATAATAAATGTCTGAATTAACTCTTTAAATACATTAAATTAATGTATTTGTGTTCCTCCTGGCAGTGTAAAAGACAATAAATGACAAATGTAAACATTGTTAACATTTCAGACAATTTTCTGAAAGGTAAATCACAAGATACAAAAAAAAAAAAAAAAACGGAATAGTAAATGACAAAATATATAAGAAGTATATGGAAGCTCATAGAGAAAAATACAGTCAGTCTAGATTTTCACTGTTGAGTTGCCCATGCCTTGACAAGGGGTCCATTTTGGTAGTTTACCAAGAAGCTAGCCACACTGAACAGTTGATCAATACTCCCACACACAGATAAGGGAATAACTTTTTCAAACAGTTTATTCTCTTTAACTCTCCGGATACACCTTTCAACGTGAACCCGCAAACGGGCGATGGACTGTGTTTGTTCAACATCCTGTTTACTCATCTGAGTTTTCTTTGACAGAAAAGTAGGCCGGTAAACTTTGCAGGGTACAAGACCATCCACAAGAAACCCCTTGTCTACCATAATTGCCATGTCAGCTGAGAGTAATTTTGTAATCCCTGAAGTTCTGAAAATGTCCCTATCACTCATAGAACCTGCATACAATGGAGAGACAAAGGTGATGGGACCATGGGGGGCAATGCCAATCATGGCCTTGAAAGTGGTGTGTGACTTTGAGAACACCTCACTTTGCAGAACAAGAGATGAGGGTGTTTGACAAAATATTTCTGTACAGTCCAGCACCACTTGTGTGTCGGCATATGTGGAAAACATCTCAGGTTACGACTGTAACCATAGTTCCCTGAGAAAGGGAACGAGACGATGCGTCATCGACGCTTTGGGAACGCCCCCAGCATGAATGCGTCTGAGCATCAATGTCAACTAGTCCAATGGAAAGAATGAGCGTCACGGGCGGGTGACGTCATGACCAGGAAGGGATAAAAGCACATCCGGTGCAACCCGGCATTAGCTTCAAAAATGTCGAAGCAAGCCGATCACAGGGATGCAGGAAGTATGGCAGGGTGACGCATCGTCTCGTTCCCTTTCTCAGGGAACTATGGTTACAGTCATAACCTGAGACGTTCCCTTTCGAGGGAACTCGCGATGCGTCATCGACGCTTTGGGAACGAGAATACCCAAAACGCCAGAATTCCAAGTACCTGAGTGTCAGTCTGTTGAAACTAAGCTCTAAGCACCTGAGAACCTGGGGCAGCATCCAGGTCCAAGCTGTAAAACCTGACGAATGTGAGCGGTGAGGACCAGCCTGCCGCATCACAAACGTCTTGAAGAGAAACTCCAAATAGTAAGGCTTTAGAGGCCGCCATACCCCTCGTAGAGTGAGCTCTGACCGCCAAAGGACACGGCTGGTCAGAGTACTCGTATGCAAGTGAAATAGCCTCAACTATCCACTTCCTAACCGTCTGTTTAGAAGCAGGAAGACCCTTCTTAGGTGATCCAAAGCAAATAAATAACTGGTCGGACTTCCTCATTGAAGATGTCCGATGAACATAAGTATCCAGTGCTCGCACTGGACACAAGAGGTTCAGCCTTTCCTGGTCCGCAGATGTAAAAGGAGGAGGACAGAAAGCCTGCAGCACAATAGGCCTCGGAATCAAGGTCGGCACCTTAGGGACTAGGGGTGGCACGGTACATGAAAAAACATCCGAACCGTTCGGTTCGCTTGTCTCGGTTCGGAGCGTGTGTGTGTGTCTCACGGTTCGACGCATGCGCAATGTAGCCTCGTGCCCGTATGTGACCTCAGACGTGTGTTTCCTTTTTGCGGGAAATAAGACGTGTGTGGACATACATTTGAGGCTTGTTCGAGTTGAACCGGCGCTGCACAGAGCGATCGGTGAATGACATCATAGTACCGCGAGAGCGACGGCTCCGTATGCTTTTCAATCACTCTCGCGGTTCTTTGATGTCATTACTAATCGCTCTGTGTAGCGGCGGTTCAACTCGAACACGCCAGTAAAAGTGGGGTATGGAGTGTCAGGTCACGGCATGCGGAGAAGTGGCAAGTGGGAGAGATAAGGAAGGCTAACCGGATTTGGAGGATGCGCCAGCGTCGTATAAGTCTGGTGTGTGGGAACATTTTGGATTTCATGTTATGATATTTAAATATATAGCAGCTACAGTGGCACTTTAAGTTTAGATAAGAACTCCAGTCATATGTTTCCAAATACTGTACTTTAATTTCAAGTGAAAAAAGTGTATCCTCACTCTCAGGGAATAGAAGCATTGTTGATACTGTTTTTGTGTTGAGGTTGAACTTATGTTTCACTTTATGATTATGGCCTTTGATATTGCTATAGCCTAATTATAGGCAATTATGTTTCATGTATTTTGACTTATTTAAAAGAGAGTTTTAAGAGTTTTTCTTTTAAAAGATACAATTTTTGTAAGAGCTACACTTAAGTTGGCAGTTTGATAAATGCAAGTTAATTTCAATCTTTGTGTGCTAAAAATGCACATAAGTTCCTGTAGAGATAGTGATACACATTCTACTTTTTTTGCCAAATAAACGAAAAGCATGTCATCAACGTCTTCTCTCTTGCTGTATCAAAATCTCACCTATAGCTTTCCTCGGAGATGGTCCCAATAATGTGCTTAAAGTCAAGTCAAATTCAGTTTGTGCATGATTGCATGATATAACATTTTTGTTAATACTGTATCCTAAATTGTGGATAATTAAGCTATATATCATATGCTGAAGTACATTTCTGGAGTGTTAAAGATTAAAAGAAAAAATAACAACAAGAACCGTACAGAACCGAAAACCGTGACCCTAAAACCGTGATACAAACCGAACCGTGGGTTTTGTGAACCGTGCCACCCCTATTAGGGACATATCCCTGTTATAAGAATGCCTTGACCATCCCCGGTGCAAACTCAAGGCAAGTGGGGGAAATCGAAAGGGCCTGAAGATCTCCAACTCTCTTAAGGGACGAAATAGCTAGAAGAAAGATAGTCTTAAGGGTAAGAAATTTCTCTGAAACCGAATCTAAGGGGTCGAACGGAGCCCTAGACAGCCCTTCTAGTACTATTGCCAAATCCCAAGCTGGCACCCTAGTGTGAGTCGCAGGCCTCAGCCTCAAAGTGCCACGAAGGAAACGTGTAATCAGGGGGTCTCGACCCAACGATGTACCCCTCACCAGGGCGTGGTAAGCCGCAATGGCCGCCACGTAAACCTTAAGCGTGGAAGGACATAGACCTGACGTAAAGCGCTCCTGCAAGAACTCGAGTACTGTGTTCACAGAACAGTTAACCGGATCCCACTGATGTCGGTGACACCATACAGAAAAAACTTTCCATTTCAGCGCATATAGTTTCCTAGTAGCTGGAGCTCTGGAGCTTAGAATGGTCTCAACAACCTCAGTTGAGAGACCACTCTCTATGAGTTGGGCCCCCTCAGAGGCCAAACCCACAGGTTCCAAATCTCTGGTCGGGGGTGAAATATTGTGCCCCCGGCCTGAGACAGAAGGTCTCTCCTGATCGGGATCTCCAAGGGAGGACCGTCTAAGAGATGGATCAGGTCCGCAAACCAGATCCGACCCGGCCAGCGTGGTGCTACTAGCAGTAGGCTTATTCCGTACTGGCGGACTACCTCCAGAACTCCTGGGAGCAGAGCAACAGGGGGAAATGCGTACAGACGTAGCCTCGGCCACGTCTGCACCATAGCATCCAGCCCCAGGGGGGCTGGGTGAGTAAGGGAGAACCAAAGTGGACAGTGCGTCGTATGCTGAGACGCAAACAGATCCACCTCTGCTTGGCCGTAAAACTCCCAAATTTTCTCGGGGTGGAGTCTCCAGTCCCCTGGCCTCAGCTCCTGCCTCGACAGGATGTCTGCCCCAATATTCTGGTCCCCAGGAATATACACTGCCCTCAGGGAGAGTACCTTCCCCAGAGACCACAGGAGGATCTGGTGCGCCAGCTTGCAAAGCGGACGCGACCGCAGACCCCCCTGACGGTTCAGATAAGAGACCACCGATGTGTTGTCTGTACGGACGAGCACATGATGGCCCCTCATGTCTGGGAGGAATTGCTTCAACGCATTGAAGACAGCCATCATCTCCAGGCAATTTATGTGCCAAGAAAGATGATGACCCCTCCACCGACCCTGAACCGAGCGGCCTTCCATTACCGCTCCCCAGCCGGTGAGGGAAGCATCTGTCGAGATCGCAACTCGATGGCAAAGAGCTCCCAACACCGGTCCGGTGTTGGGAGCTCGGTTCAGGGTCGGTGGAGGGGTCATCATCTTTCTTGGCACATAAATTGCCTGGAGATGATGGCTGTCTTCAATGCGTTGAAGCAATTCCTCCCAGACATGAGGGGCCATTATGTGCTCGTCCGTACAGACAACACATCGGTGGTCTCTTATCTGAACCGTCAGGGGGGTCTGCGGTCGCGTCCGCTTTGCAAGCTGGCGCACCAGATCCTCCTGTGGTCTCTGGGGAAGGTACTCTCCCTGAGGGCAGTGTATATTCCTGGGTTAAGAACCAGTGTTTCCTCCATATAACCAAGGCACGAAGGCACCGCCGCGTGATCTTGATCATACGAAGTGGGTTTCCCCTCGGGGAGAACCCTCTGGTCCTGAGCCACCACTGCAAAGGTCTCATGTACAGCAGGCCAAAAGGTATCACGTTGGATGCTGCTGCCAAGAGACCCAACAGTCTCTCGAACTGTTTTACAGTGCGTGACTGGCCTAGCCTCAGCTCTTCTGTGGCTGCCAGGATAACAGCTACACGAACGGGCGATAGAGTGGCCCGCATCGTCACTGAATCCCATACCACACCAAGGAAAGTGGTTCTCTGTACTGGAGAAAGAACACTCTTCTTGGCATTGAGCCTCAACCCCAACATCTGCATATGAGCGAGAACGACACCTCGGTGCCGAACCGCCAACTGCTCTGATTCCGCTAGAATCAGCCAGTCGTCGATGTAGTTCAGAATACGTATGCCCTGAAGCCTGAGCGGGGCTAAAGCTGCATCTACGCATTTCGTGAACGTGCGGGGTGATAGAGCTAGACCGAAAGGAAGTACCCGATACTGGTATTCTTTGCCCCGAAAGAAAACCTTAGGAACTTCCTGTGCTGAGGGAGGATGGAGACATGGAAGTAAGCGTCCTTCAGATCTATCGTGACAAACCAGTCCTCGGATCTGATTTGAGTCACGATCTGTTTGAGTGTCAGCATCTTGAACTTGAGTTTCTGTACTGAACGATTCAACAGACGAAGATCTAAAATGGGACGCAACCCTCCATCCTTTTTCGGAACAATGAAATAACGGCTGTAAAAACCCGACTCTCTGTCGGGTGAGTACACCTGTTCTATAGCTTCCTTTGCTAACAGGGCCTTTACCTCTTGCTCCATTACCAGAGCCTGCTCGGGATGCACTACTGTGAGCAACACCCCGTTGTAGCGAGGAGGACGAGAACCGAACTGGATTCTGTATCCTTTCTCTACAATCTGCAGGACCCAACGAGAAATATTTGGCAGTAGCTTCCACGCTGCCAGAAAATCTACTAAGGGAACCAGCCTCTCGAGGCTGGTCTCTGGTGTTAACGAGACAGCCAGTTCTGGAGCCTGAAACATCATGGCAGGAACTACCTGAACTGGCTGCTCTAAAACCCCCCTCAGAGGGCGTGAAACCGATGCAGTGCCGCAGCATAGCATCAGCGACTCGCTGGAGACCGCTGCGCCCCGAAGCACCAAGGGTGACGGGGTTGGCAGAACGGTCCCGTGAGGACCCCGAAGTGGAACGGGCACCGTATTCTGAGGTGTACACCGCTCCACATCGGTCGGGGCTGTCCTCACAGGTCTGACGCCAGTGACGTCAGGACCTCTTCTTTTGAGCCGAAGTCTTCTTCGCCTGAAGAACGGTCCTCAGATCCGGCTTCGGCTTAGAAGACTTCGACTGAGAGTGTTGCGTCTGTTTCCATTGTTTATGTGGAGGTGCACGAGACGAAACACTCTGTTTTTGTTGCGCACGATATGAGGAGCTTGACGGCTGGGGCTGCTCACGCCCAGCAGCCCCAGGGGGCTGGACACGGCGAGGGAGAAACTTTTTAAATGCCTCCGCTTGCTTCTTTGACTCTTGAAATCTCTCGACGACCGCATTGACTGCATCGCCGAAGAGACCAGAAGGCTCAAGCGGAGCATCCAATAAAAAAAGCCCGGTCTTTTTCTCTTATTTCGGCCAGATTTAACCAAAGGTGTCTCTCAGTAGCTACAAGGGCTGCCATAGACCGCCCAATTGCTCTAGCGGTCTCCTTTGTAGCTCTGAGAGACAGATCGGTGGCCCGACGAAGTTCTCGAACTTCGTCAGGACCAACTCCCTCACTCCTATCCAGATCCCCCAGCAAATCAGCCTGGTAAGCCTGGAGCACCGCCATAGTGTGCAGGCATGCTCCAGCCTGACCTACTGCCGTATAGGCTTTGCTCACTAAACCCGATGTTGCTTTAAGTGGTCTAGTAGGCAAAGCTGAAGCCTTCAGAGACGATGCTGGGCCAGGTGATAAATAGCTTGCGAGCGTCTGTTCAGCCTGGGGCATCGCCTCATAACCGTACTCTTTCAGCCCTCTTATACCTGAATATAAATGAACCTGAGGGCTGAAAAGTCGTGATGAGTACGGTTTATCCCATGATCTAGATAACTCATTATGTAAATCGGGAAAAAAGGGAAGGCCCCGTGGTGGAGATGATGTAGCTGAAGAAAGGAAACGCTCATCTAATTTACTTTTGGGACGAGCGCCCCTTTTCTCAGCTGGCCATTCAATATTTAAATTCTCTACAGCCCTAGACATCACATCCACCAGCTCCTCATATGCTGGGGAAACAGGTGGCGAATCTCTTTCCCCAGTGTGTGTGCTTAAACTCTCCATACTCATCATATCAACCTCCTCAGAGGAAGAACAATGAAGTAATGGAGGGCTCTCTCCCCGGGCGGAAGAAGCCGCAGAGCGGGCTTCCGACACCGGGGGGAGACCACTGGATCCTCCGGGTAAGGAAGGAGAAAAGGCCCTCGGACCCGTCTCCAACGCCTCCGAAAGATCCTTTTGCGATCCCCAGGAATGCATTCTCCGTGCTGCCTCGGCAACAGCGGGTCCTGCACCCTGAGGATCGCGAGCCTGACCACTCTCGTCAAAGAGTGACAGGCGAGAGCGGAGCATGCGAAGCGGAAGCATCTCACAATGCTGGCACTCAGCCCCCTCGAAGGCTGAGACCGCATGCTCCACTCCCAAACAAATAACACAAAGCTCGTGTGTGTCCCCACCCGTTAAATAACGCGGGCAGGGAGAAGAACACTGCTTGTACATTTGTTTCGCCATAACTCTTCCAATATAAATGCAACAGACAACAATAAATAGACAGAGACAGAGTAACACAGATCGTTTGTTGAGACACAGAAGCTAATGCCGGGTTGCACCGGATGTGCTTTTATCCCTTCCTGGTCATGACGTCACCCGCCCGTGACGCTCATTCTTTCCATTGGACTAGTTGACATTGATGCTCAGACGCATTCACGCTGGGGGCGTTCCCAAAGCGTCGATGACGCATCGCGAGTTCCCTCGAAAGGGAACTCTGGTGGTAAGTGAGCTTGTACAACCTCTTTTGGTAGCCACAGCCTGATGGAACCAAGAAGGTGGTACAGGTCGTTATAATTCTGCTGACAGTGGTGCGGTGGATACTAAACCGGTTGGCAAGATCACGGAGAGATAGGCCAACGGAGAGATGCATTAGGAACAGAAGTAACTCGTCTATGGGCGCAAGTTTCTGTTAAAGAGATTATAGAAAATGAACTTATATTAGAAAAAGTAAAATTACAGTTACATTTTTACTACTTAAGAGTAGATGCACCACCTAATGAAATAAAGATGGAACTTAAATGGGTCAGAACAGTGTAACATGATTCGCCTTTGTACTGTGATTCATTGTACATTACATTACATTTGGCTGATGCATTTTTAACCAAACAGCTAACAATATGGCAAACAGTTTAAGTTTTAAAGCAATTCTCTCAACACTTCTAGAACTATTTAAAAAAGGTAGCGTACAGTAAGAATAAGTGCATCAGTGAGTGCTGATTTTAAACAGTTGAGTGTCAGTTCTAGACAGGTGGTAAGTGCTAGGATCAGCTAGACTAGTTGTAAGTAGTGCTATGAGAGGAGATGTTCTCTGAAGAGCTGGGTCTTCAGGAGATTTTTGAAGACCCAGCTCTTCAGAGAACATCTCCTCTCATTGTAGCCTTAAGTGTGCAGAATGCAGCTGGGTGGGGGTTTACTGGTGATGGGCAGTGTGCTGTTTGGGGAGTATGGAGTGGGGGTAATGGAAGTCAGGTGTGTGTGTGTGTTATCTGGGTTAGTATAGTAAATATGCAATAATTTACAAAAGCCTGATGACATAGCTTACTGTTGATCTGTGTTGAGTTGCACCGGCTACACTGGCACTGGTGACCCGCACCATCTTGGTATTCGCGGCTGACTCCACAAGTTGCCAAAAGGCCTGGAAGTGCTTGTATGATGCAAATCTAGCAATGAAACAATTATGTTGGGTTAATTTAACTTCAAATTAAATTCGATGTAATGGTAGACGTATTGATTTCAAAACGATTTGTCATGGACCTACCTTGTGTAAAACCGAATGTCCTCATCAGACCCTGCAAGACGCTCTACACCAAATCTTGATTGCAGTTGCAGAGTTTCAATCTGTTGTTGCAGCTCCTGGACTTTTTGCTTCAACATTTCGTTCTCTTCCGCTAACTCAGATGGAGTCACCGATGTCGTCGGAGTTACAGAGGAGCCATGCTCAAGTGGTAACATTACTTCCATCTCACAATCAGAGCCAGCAGTCTCTGACAGGGGGTCCGGCGGGGGAGAGGGGCGTTTAGGGCAGCGCTCCCAAACACTGCACCGTGGCGCTGGTAAACAAAAATTGTTCCACTCAAAAAGACATGGCACAGCAGCTTGAACAAGTTTTCGGCATCCTGTGGTTGTTGTGATGAAATCTTCTAGCTTAAAATGTCGACTGCAGACCCAGGTGTTATCGGTAGGAGTGAAGTTCTCGCATCTTATCTTGACTAGCCACTGAGCTCGTACCTCAGGCTGATGCGGAAAACGATGAAAACTTACTTCAGAATTATACCTTGATGAAACAGCACATCGAGGAACACTACAATGTAATTTAGATTTGCCAATTTGATACTGATATGTAAGACGTTTCTTATTTACTGTTAACATTTTACATACAGTACTCAATGATAGCTTGCCACTCACTCTTCAACAACATCTACATCGGAAATACCGGCGGTAGTAACCTAAACCGGAAGTCCCCCCGCCCACCACACAGATTTCGAACGTTCGTCACGTCACCCTGTGCACAGAGCGAATAGCATGCAGCATTTACAAATATAAATATCTAGAATTAGAACATTACTTAAAAAAAGTCTCATAAATAATTAAATTATGAATTTAAAACTAATTTTGGAGATCTATGACCCATTCATAGGTGCAATGGCCTATGCCCACACATAATATAACAAACTGCAGTCACAATAATAATAAAAATAAAATAAAAACTTTTGACCGCATTAGTTATTAGTCATTAGTCATTATTTATTTTTGCTAAAGCCTATCCTACTCCTGGTAAGTGTTAATTGTTTTTACCCCGGGCCTAAGTAAAAATATGTCTGTGAAAAATTGTAGTGTGATTTAATTAAATGCATTTATGGTGAGATCACTACATTTTCATGTCTGTGTTCATTTTGACCACAAACGAACCATACACTGTCACTTTAATTCAGCGCGTGCAGCACAGAGCCGCCGTCGTCCCTTTAAAAACGAACGATACACTGTAAAAACTAAAGGTGCCTCAAATATCCTGTCGGATACTCAAGGAACTTAAAAATGTAATTTAAGTGCCTCAAAGCTCTTTCTCCTATAGTAGGGTTACTGGTGGAGCACTGACAAACTGACAATCTTTGCGGTTCTTGCTGGAACTTATGGGATCCTTTAAAGGGCATATTGCAGGTTAGAGGACCCAACGAGTCAATCTATAGAAAAATAATGTAGGAACTAGATTTTCTTTAAAATATTCTTATAAATATGCTACAGAAGCTTCTGGAGTCGTTTTTGTGAGAAAATTTTACTTCTGTGTCTGAAAATGGGCGTGGCGGGCGTGACGTAACGGGCGGGAGAGCGGTCGATTCAAACAACAGGAAAACAATGGATCGCAATGACATTTCAGACGCTGAGGAAATACTTACCTTTTATGACGGACGACAGCCATACAATTATGAGCCTGCTATGCTGCCAAGAGAGTAGGGACAGGCCAGTATTAATGTTAGACAGAACGGTCAGAGACAAATGAGTTGTGGTGTGAGGAGAACCAGTGGAGAACAGGACAGGTGTCTTGGTGAGAGACGTGCTTATAGACAGGGATGTAGTGGAGGCTAAACGCACGTAAACGCTGTTTACGCACCTCCCAATATTCGGAAATAGCGTTTACCCACCTCCAAAGTGCGTTTATCCACCTCTAAATTGCTATAAATTAAGCTTATGTCGTTTTAGTTTCATATTGTTAATTATTAGTTTCTTAGGTTGTTAAACCTAAGACGAACTCTTTCATATTGCGCTGCATTACTGTCAGTGTTGTTGACTATTACTGACGGTGGTTGCGCTGTTGACGCTCGCGCAGCCTCTCGAGGAGAAATCTACACAAATGAGCGCACACACACACTCAGTTAACAACATACTGCCTATAAAAAATCTTAATGTGGAGTTTTTATATTTTTAACATATGTTAAGCAACCTCAATTATTTTTCCTGAACACCATCACGATTGAAAATGTGACATTGATTTCCTACAACAGTTCAATAAACAGTTAAAATTAAGTCACTTACATTTTAGATGCAATATTGGCTGTTTTTGTTCTGTTTCAGCAGCGAAAATAGTTCCAAACAAAAATCACAGCAGAACCACGGCGCATCTCACAGGAACACTCAACCTGTTTTCATTACTGAATGATTCAGCATTTTGAACGAATCGATTGAGTCAAAGATTCAATGACCCATTCATAAACATCTGTCTCAATCTTGAATGAATCAGCCGTTTGAACAAATCGTTTGAATCATGAATGAATCAATGACTCACTCATTAAGACGGTCGCCTGCCGCCACCTACTGGCGGTTTCGTGTTATGTTTAAAAGTAGATCATTCTTTCCAACGTTTCTTATTTGTAAATTTAAATCAATTTCATAACATTATTTTATGCAATTGTAATTTTTCAGTGTAAATGATTTAATTTGATCAGCCCTATAGTGTCTTATTATTCGAAATAATTGAATTTATTGATCAAATTTAGGAATTTAAAATGAAAGATGAAGCATACATTTAATAATATTGGGGAGGACAATCCTTGCCATTTTGGGGGATTTCCGCCTGGATTTGGCCTACCCAAATTAAAAAGCTTCCCATTCCCACATACTTTGGCCTAAATACACAGTTTTGGTGTCATTTTACAGTAAACCCTTTGCACTTTCATAAAACAGTGCTAAAAGTGATAAACATTTAAGTATATGTTGTCTGAGCTTTAATAAACACACAAAAAAAGAGGCGCTTTTTTATTTTTTTATTTAAATTTAAATTCATTTTTGAAAGTGTATAACTCAGGCCCTGTGGGCTCTAGCTACCTGCAGACAAGTATGGCTATTTCCTCTAGATGACAGCAAACACAGAATTTTTCCTCTATAATAAAAAATGAAAAAGATATTCAAATAAATCTGAAGGGAGGAATATTACCTTTTTTTTTATGTAATTTCCACCTACCCAAATCTAAACTCTGCTCATAGCCATACACAGTGGTCCATATGCAATATTCCAGTGCAATTTGACAGAAAACCCTTTGAAATTATATAAAACACTGCTGAATGTGATAAATATTATAGTATATGTTGTCTGTGCTATAGTAAACAAAAAGAAAAAAATAGGCGCTTTATGATTTTGATCATTTTATTCTTTCAGAAGATACAAGACTTATCATTTGACACATTATTTGCCTAAAATCTGTGGTCTATTACAATCTAGAACAGGATCCTCATCCTCCAGATTTATATCATTCATTATATGGGCATCAGTTTTGACACCTGTGTTGTGCATCACCTCAACATCACCGGCCAGCCTCCTGGAGATGTGATGCCAGCTGTGCCAACACAGTGCCATATCTTCAATCTTCAACAGAACCTGAAACAAAGAAATCACTGTTTATACATAGTTTCTGCACTGTAATAATATCCATTTCACAATATCAAAATGTAGATTTACTGAAATGGCCATTTTATTCAACTTATGCAAAGTTGGACTATTGCGCAACTATTGCGCAATCATACTTTCGTTTCAATATCCAAAACGTTTGACAATTATTTTCAAATAATAGTTTATCAGATTGGTTACTGTGCTTTCACATTTCAAACTTACAATAACTTTATCAAAAAATGTATATAAACATTGTAAGTGCTGAAAAAACAATGTTATACAGTTCGTACCCAAACGCAGTGCGTCTTGCATGGCCACTCCAAATTTCTCCAAATTTAGAAACCGGTTGCACTTACAAAGATCGCTTTTATCAATGCTTTTATCTTTCTATATGCAATTATAGAAATCAAAACAGTTCACAAACTATAAAAACACACGCAAACTTGCAGATATATCAGTAAACAAAGATCTCGCCGTAACCCGGAAGTGATCAGGTCTCTCCAAAGCGAGCAGCGCGTCAGCATGCACGTCAGTGGGATTCCCTTGGGATTCCCCTCATTCAGACAGTTCCGGTGTGGTGAATAATCCGGTTACTCGGTGTGAATAGTCCGGGCGTAGGACCCCATTAGTATGCCAGTAGTATGCCTGATCTGAATCTGTTCTCGCGATAACTTGTAGCTAACGTGAGCTGTTTTAGTGTTATTATGTGGTAGCTTTATGTAGAACGCTAACTCCCGTTGCTATATGCAAGGTAAGATGAAATTAAATTCCATATTGTATATGTAAATTGTGTATATTCTATATCTAATATTTAAAATCTCAAGTTGCGTCAATAGCAGAGGAGAAAGACCGCGAAATTTAAAAATTACTGTTATTGTGTATGAAATGTAGTTTTAAGAGTTTTTCAGTCGACAATGTAGTTGTTTCAATCTCAAATATGTTGTTTGTTTATACAGATAGCGCCTATTTAAAATTATGATGTGACGTTTTCGAAGATGTGAGATCCAAGGGATCACCGGACGCTCAGCGCTCAAGTACCCCGCCTGGACCAGCCCACCTCGGCTAGTCCAACCATTCCTTCTTTCCTAGGAGACTCTTGTAGATAAAAACATATTGCAGCATCAAGCAATATCTAATGAATCATATCACAGTTACATTGTCCAAGTTTTGATTTTAGATTGGGAGAAAAATCTGATTAATCATCTGTCCACAGTGGACCTCGTGCATCAATGCCATGGCTATATTTCAGCTATAGTTCATACTTATACTGTGAATATTGTTTTTGAAAATACTTAATCTGCAGTGACATTTATGTAAATAAATGTATTTGTATTATTAGAATGTAACGTGGGAACAGAGAACATTACTCACTGCTCCTAACTAAAGAACTGTTGTAGCTTTAAAAAGGATTCATATATCTAATTTATACATTATGCAGTGCAGAGTGTTGTACGCTTTATTCAATTTCTTTTTATTTCCCATATTTATCAAGACATCAGTAGCCTTATTAGTATCAGTGATACTGGCCTTCATGTACATATTAAAAAAATATGTAATTAAACAAGTAGTTAAAATATAATGTCCCTATTTAGTTATTTTATGTTTTTCTACATTAATCTGGAGATTAAATGTGAAGTGATTAAATGATAAAATATAGTAAAAATGTATAGAGACTTGGGTAACACTTAATAATAATGTTCAGTTGTAGGCCATTAATAAGTGGTTAGTTAATGATGAACTAATCATTTACAAAACATGCATAAATGATTAACAAGTGATATACTAACATTTTATGTATGTTTTTTGTAATTTCCATTACACGTGATTAGTAAATGATTACCTAATTATTTATGAAACATGACTATGCGTTCATAAATGATTAATAAGTGATATACTAACATTTTATGTATGTTTTGTACATTTCGTTACAAGTCATTTACAATTGATTAGTTAATGATTAACTAATAATTTACAAAATATGACTATGCGTCTCATAAATGTTCATTATGTTAAATTTTTTGTATGTTTTGCTCACATTAGGTGCACAGTGGTTAGATTCTTGTGTTTCAGAGAAGACAGCTGTCTATACCCTCACCAGTCAGCACTTACATTGCAGTGCACACGACACTACACACTACAGTGTTCAACACCTGTTATAGATGTGTAAACGCATTAATAAATATTTTACAACACTTTTTGCATCCCCCAATCTAAAGTGTAAACTATTAATTACTTGTTAATGTGTTACATTTACCTTTTACAAATGACACTTACCCGTTAAAAATTATCTGTATGTGCATAAAAATTATCTGTATGTGCATTCAAGGCATTTACAACGCTTTCTGCACCCTCTAACTACATACATACACATTTTTATTTTATTTATTAACCCCGTATGAAGCGCATATTCATGTTTTATAAAAGATTAGTTCCTCATTGGCAGAGGTGGAAAGAGTAATAAAATATTCTACTCAATTAAAAGTACTACTACTTCAATGAAATTTTACTTAAGTACAAGTAAAAGTACCGGTCTAAAAATCTACTCAAGTAAAAGTAAAAAGTAGCTCATTTAAAATTTACTCAGAGTAAAAGTTACTGAGTTACTTTTTTAACAGCGGGTGGGGGAATCCCCCGTGTAGGGTTGTATTAATGGTATGAGATTTTCACAGTATGATAACGTCTCAGAAAATATCACGGTTTACAGTATTAATCAATTATTAAAGGTGCTATATGTATTTTTAGCGGCCTCTATCGGTGATGTTTCAGATTGCAACCAATTTTTACAAGAGCGCTCGTGCTCGAACACAAGAGCGAGCACTCATGGTACCGGCCACACTAAGACTTTCAACACACCGGAGAAAGCATCACACATCATGCTGGAAACTCATGTAAACTCCCACTGCAACGTTACAATAATAGGCTACTTTTATCAGCTTGACGTTGAACTAATGCTCCATGCTCGTACCATGATAACGTTACATTTGTGGTGAATCTAGCATAGGGCATTTCACTAACCATTCGTGTATCTTTCACAATCAGCAATGTCAACATAGGTGAATGTATAATATGATAACGAAAACGGTTAGTAAACTAGACTGAACAATGTCAGTGTAACAGTAAGATCGTAGGAAGTAACATTACTGCACTGAACGTGTCGGAAATGTGTATTATAAACAATATGATAGTAGTGGGATGAGTGACGTTAGACAGTAGATCTAGTACATAAAATAAAAGTTACATCCTAAAGCACCTACTTTTTGTTATCCTGGAACAGTCTTTTGTATTCATTTCATGTCTCATGTATGTTGTAGTTTACCTTGCTATTTCATTATAGTTTAACATTATTTCAGCATATCTGAAAACTTGTAATTTATCACAATAAAAATAGCGGAGGTATCTCCATAATTCAAACGCTCTGCCGATGTTGATCCGTGTTTTCGTCCTATGTCGATTCGATTCACGTTTGGCCTGACGAGCTTCAGCAGATACCTTTTTGTTTTGTTTTGTTTTTTATATTTTTGCGGAATTTGTGTTGGAGTTTGTGTTGTGCTGGAGGCAGGTCGTGTTTAGTGTTATCAGACTCCATGTCGTCAGCTGCAGTGCCGTCGCATAGACTGTATATAAAAAGGAGAGAGGCTCGGGAGCGCGCATGCACGTCACATCCGATGGATTTCGCAGAAAATCCGACCCGGAGACTTCACATAGAAATAGGAATACTGGCCTTCAGAGGTAATAGCAAAACCTGACAAGTGGATCATTGTAATGTGTGATTACAACCCCTTCACACACAGGCAATAAAAAAAGGATTCATTTTAGAAGAAAAGTTACATATAGCACCTTTAAATAAATAAACAGTATTATTAAATTATGGTTATTATTATTATTATCATTAGTTAAAATGACAGTTAAATTAATGAAAACAGGGTTTTTTTTTTGGTTGAACAAATGCTTTTACTATAACAAACTTGAAACCATTTGTTTGTTTTGTTTATCAAAATTTCATTAAAACATGTCTAATCAATTAAATTCAATAATTGATAATGAATTAGATTAACAACTTATTTTTAACATTAATAATTTATTAAAATGTTTAAGAATAATATAGTCCTATGAAATGTATTTTATTCAGAAAATGAATGTTTCTTTTTATGATTTAATCCAAATATTTTATCAAAAACGGTGGTAATCAAATGTAAATTTAAACTTTGTGTCCTTTTATTTTTTGGGGAAGCGCTGCAAAAACAGATTTACTAAATTAAACTATGGACAAAAAAATATATATTCCTTTAAATAATGTTTAAATAAAATGTATTATTGTTGTTATTATTATTTTGAGAAGTTCGTTCTATTGTATGCCCAGAATTTCTCCTTAGTAAAACCGAACTTTTATTTTGACAGGTTGTAGTGAAGAAGACCCGTTTCAAAGTGTATTTGACAATGATTTTTCTCAAATAAAATTATGAAAATGCTCATTAGGCGTTCTCTCAGAGCAGCTCTGGAAATGTTCATGTATTCATGTGCTCAAATTGTTTGTGAGACGCTGAAAACACCATGAACGTCACGCGTTCTTGAGTATGTAACGTTAGTAGCCTAGACAAAGCGGCGCAGCTCAGCAGAACAAATATGTTATATATTTAGGCCTACATAGAAGTATTTTTGTGCTTAAATATTCACAGACCATGTCGCGATTGGATTTATTGCACAGTTCTACTTTCCATGTATTCATCCATCCATTATTTTGCGTGTTTTACGTGACATCTGCGTTATGTGAATTCCATTTTCATGACTGGATTCCGGGATTCCCTCTTCATCACGTAAGTCATTCGGCCTTAAGTTATAATCGGGACATACCTTTATCTGCAGGAGGGATGGTGTGTCCTATGTATCCTCTTTTTGCAGCCACTTTGCGTCCACATTTTTTGCAAATTGGATATCTATCCTCGAGGACAACCACTCGTTTTTTCTACAAAGTATTTCCATACTGGCCATAATTCGCTTCATAAGAATTCGAGGGCGCTTTCAGCTTCAGCTGGGTCTGCGTCACCTTTCTTGCGCGTTTGTTCTCCCGCCCTTCAACCAATGCAGTAACGTTAGTTTCCGGAGTGTGATTTTTTTTCTCCCTTGTATTATTATTTTTTACTCAGTAACGGATATGATTTCAAATGTAGCGAAGTACAAAACTTCAAACAAAACGTACTTAACCCAGATAGCACAAGTCTATTTGATGTTATATTTACATCTGGAAGACGTATCTTTAAGAGTGTTTGCTCATCTGCAAGACGTCTATAGGACGTTTCCTGTCAGATGTCAAATAGACGTTTAGAAGATGTCTTTAAGATGTAATGATTTAGAATGCATGTTAAACTGACATCTTCTAAACGTCTATTTGACATCTGACAGGAAACGTCCTATAGACGTCTTGCAGATGAGCAAACACTCTTAAAAATACGTCTTCCAGATGTAAATATAACATCAAATAGACTTGTGCTATCTGGGAAGTAAAAGTAAAAGTACAGATTTTAAAAACTACTTAAAAAAGTAGAAGTACACAAAAAAACTACTTAATTACGTAACGCGAGTAATGTAATTCGTTACTTTCCACCTCTGCTCATTGGTAACACTTTACTTGAAAGGGTGTGCATAAGACTAACATGACACCGTCATAATCTTGACATGACACATGTCATGAATATGCAGGAGTTTTTATGCATGTTTATGACAACTGTCATTAAGTGTCATTCGCTCAATTATGACATTTTGAATGCAAATATGACATTGTGTGAGATGTCTTTGTTCAAACAAAAAGCTGCAAAAGGGCCAAATTTCATCCCAAAATTTCACTGTATGCGAGTCTCTATTTGCCCCAATGGAATAAATGCTTTGTGGGATCTCCATATCTCAGCTCTGGAAGGCTCTAGAGCCTCCAATCATGCATTCATGTCTCGGCACCTTCTAACAGAATACAAGATTTCGAGAATATCCAAGAAACTTTTTTTTTAGACCCAAAATATCTATAAGGGGTACGTGTACCTTATAGTTTTTTTGGGTCGAAAAATAAAGTTTCTTGGATATTCTCGAAAACGTGGATTCTGTTAGAGGGTGCTGAGACATAGACATGAATGCATAATTGGAGAAATTTTGGGACTCAGGCGAGCCCTCCATATCCGTCCAATGGCAGCTTATTTGTATGGTCGTTTGTACAGGAACCTCCTATATGTACTTCTTATATTATTCAACAAAATTTTTATTGACATCTACTATTTCTTTTAGATTCTTGACACAAGGATTGCACAGCTCTGTAAAGCACATGGTGGAACTGCTTTACAGGTGCACACGTTCGTTCTCTGGTGGCGATCCTTCACTATCAAGAAACATGTGGATGACAGTCACATTTCTTGTCTGAAGGTAAATGAAAATCTATCAAATAAATTTCAGGGGCAGGGGACACATTTACTTACTTATTTACTTAAAAACATTTTAAAGGACCTTGGTGAGATTGACACAGTCCTTATTCCAAGAATTGTTGGTGGACAGAGCCCCGAAAAGGGAAACCACTTCATTTTGTGGGTATGTATGGATAAAAAAAATGTTTACATTTTTGCTCAACAGTTGTTACTCTGGTTACAGCGGTTTCTGTTTATGTTGTAAAGGTCTTGGATGGTTTGCTGAATCGTATTCGCGTTTACGACCCCACTGGCAACTACAAGTCGATTTCTGCGATGGACCTGGCTATACTATGGTATTATGTGCTTTGTAAATGTCAAAATTGTTATCTTTATTTACTAATGTACATTTATTAATTTCTTTTTTCTATTTTACAAAAGCAATGCCTTCCGAAATACTTGGGACTTGGGAAAATGGACTGTTGAGTACCCAGAACAGTGGAGGCTGGCTGACTCTAACAACTGTGGGGTTTTGGTTTGTACAGTAAGTTAAACAAATGCCTTTATTTATTTATTTTATTATTTATTTTTAGCTACATTACTTTAACAACTGTGTTTATTGCATTAGATGGCAGAAATGGAGGTGAGGGACAAATGGACCTCTATGAAAAACGAGGTGATACAGGGAGACGATCTGTGGCATCTGAGAAGATATCACGCATCATCAATGGCAGCATATGCTGTTCAGCATATGACGTATAAAAGGAATGTGTAAAATGTGTGTCCTCATTCAAATAAATCAACATAAAAGTGTAATTTAGATCAAGTAGATCGATGATTTTTCAAATATAGGACAGTCGAGGAGGTGGAAAAAAAGGGAATTTGTTCTCTTGTCAGTGATACTGAAATTCAGGTACATATAAGACTTTACAAAACTTAAAATGGCTAGATATTGTTTGCTATATTAAATATTTTTTTCAGGAGTTGTTCCAAGGAATTGTGAAAGGCTCACTGAAACCTACGTGGAACAAATGGTGGCAAACGAAGACTGGGAAAATGTCACAACCAAAGAGCTTTCATCCAGCCTTGTCAGCACATGTTGAGGAACTTCTAGGACACATTGACAACATTGTGTTTAAGCAAAAGAAGGAAAAAAAGCTTGAACATATCGACCTTGTAATGTGTGAACTGATTCCTGAGGTATGCAATTTAAGGTATCATTTTGGTACAAATATATACTATATAGTATATATTTTAATTAAGAAATTGAATCTTCTGTTGTTCAGATCAGCCTTATAATACTGAGACGAATGGAAGGTTTCAGTCAATTTTGGGCTGAGATATCTTATCTTGTGGAGTGTGTCATTAAAATGGCCTTGTAATGTCACAACATCCTAACAGTGAGTGATGTTACACAGCACAATAGACTTTGCGTGTACAAATGCATGTGTTACAGGATGTTTGTGTGTTTTGCAGGTCACGACCCAATCATACCAAGGGGAAATTATGACAAGGTTCAGCGAGGTAACTACGCCTGCTGCGTTGTGCCTTCCAGTTTGCCCATTTAAGTAAAAACAGTGAGTGATGTTACACAGCACAACAGACTTTGCGTGTACAAATGCACGTGTTACAGCATGTTTGTGTGTTTTGCAGGTCACGACCCAATCATGTGTTTTTTTGCAGAGTTCCCTCAAGCCAGTCCATCCATGACACCCCAGGTTCAACGAGCTAACTACGTTCTGCTGCGTTGCACCTTTGGGCTTGCAGATCCAAGTAAAAACATTGAAACCCATTTTTAACGTGGTTTTTTGCAGAGTTCCCTCAAGCCAGTCCATGACACCTCCTCGCCTACCAGGTCACGACCCCACCATCTAAAGGGGAAATTGACTGACTGCATCATCTAGGCCTTAGGATGGTTCCACAAAGAATTGACTGCATATACAACATGAATTTACTTCAAACTAAAGATTTGACTTTTCATACAGCAAAAGACACTGCATCTATTTGTGTCTCATTAGTTCTCAAACTTTAACCTTACAGTTCATTAAATATTTAAACACAGCTAACTCGACATTAATTGTTTTTAAATCTTCACAATGTATAGCCAGAGAACTATCACAAAAGTATTTAGGAAAGTAAAGACATACAAAAGTATTTCTGTTTAAAGCTGCTTTGTATTGTTGTGAAAGCTCTATAAATGTCCTAAAACGATGTGCATTTTGCTTGTAGTTTTGTGTTAATAAAAATGTAATATATTACATCTCATAATTAATTCAGTTGAATTCATTATGTTTTGTGAAATTTAATTACAATTTTATACAAGTTTTGGTTCACTAATTTTATTACATTAAATGTTATTGTGTTGTATGATGTTCTGTATTAAGATTAAATTATGCCATAAATCATAATGCATTAGTACACAAATGACATGCTTGTAATAAAAAAAGCATATTATGCCCTATTGCTTAATAACAAATAACTTTGTCACAAAACACACTTAAAAATGGTATTTCTTTAAAATAAAAGATTATTATATGAATTAAGGTGTTTGATTACATTAAGATTTGTGATTCCATAATGTTATTATACTGTTCTTTAGTCAAGGCTTGACAACCAATTAAATATTTATACCCACAAAACATAGCTAGCATTCTGTAATTTATTTAAATAAACTGTTAATAAGAAAATAGTAATATACACAAATAAACATTATGTTATGGCTCTTTTAATAAATAAAAGTGTACCTGTAGCATATTGTGCCGATTATTGCTTAAAAAATAATGAATTATAATCGCACTATTAACTGCTGTGAATACGGTAAGGCAGTATCAGTGCAGTATAAGCATAGACAGTAAAAGAAGTATAAGCTCATAGCACGATCATCGGATAACGTTAGCTGTATGCTATACTACTAAGCTAACTAAAAAACACACTAACAACGAGAAATGTTTATTTTCACAATCTATAGCTTCGGTTAAATACTAGTATATGAAACGTATAATTTAAAATACATTAATGACTCGTTATACCGTAGTACAAACGTCTTCTATAATAAAGTGATTTTGTATGATTTGTAACCAGGCACCAAAGCGATTACCTATAAAACGTGCTTTGAACCAATCGGATTGCTTGTGTCCTACACCCGGACTATTTACACCGAGTGACCGGATTATTCACCACACCGGCTCCGGCGAAAGGTCCGTCTCCTTTCTGACGCGAGTTCCGGTTAGATATATATAGTATTTGGATGTGCCTTTGCAGTTGAACAAGTAGACTCGCGCGCGTCAACGGATGACTTGAAGATCCTGTGTCTCGCGCGCTCAGAGCGCGGCTGCACTCAGTTCGTTCGAAAAGGGTTTTCTCACCAACGAAAGCTCACAGAAACGTGAAAATGGTCTCATTTGAAAGATAACATCCTAAGCTAAAAGGTGATATAGATTATGTGGCTGTTTGCGGCTGACTGAAGCCGACATCGGAGCAGGAATGTGATACTTGTATCTGTCATTTCTGTTTTATTGTATTTCACTGCGCGATTCTTTTGAGGATATTTCGATCTATGATTGTCTCACAATGTAATAACCTACATCGACAAATTCCTTAGAATGAGAGCTTTCTTGTTATATATGATTTGACTGTTTTGTGAAATATATGAAAAATAAATATTTGTAGAAAGATTTCTTCGCAATCATAAAGCGGATTTTTTTGCCTGGGACCAATGCATATGTAAGCTAATATTTCATTTTATATGTATCAATAAAAACGAAAGTGATGTTATTCTTTGTAAAGTTTAGATTCTAAGCTTTCAAATGATACCATGAATGATACCATGGCTTATCGGGAAGTCTATAGACCAATTTCCAGCCGACGTCAGTTACGTCACAGCGCTAGCTGGTGGCAGAACAAAGGGAAAACTGGAGGCGGTGAATACAAACCAGCACAGATTCGGCTACAAAATAAGGATCTTAAATTATTCTTCTTATTATTAAATGTCATCTTGTTGTGTTGTTGGGTGCAAGAATCAATGAAACATTAATATGCTTTATCTGCAATTTTTTATTTCTAGAAAATATTCACCTCATTAAAATTGCACCGTAATGTCACTCTTTACATTGTCGTCTTCATGGCGCTGGCTAGGCAGAACTGCGGATCGTACACACACGTCTTGCACATCACCATTCAGCACATAGTTATAGGCATCTAAAGATTTATATGCCCTCCGTTTCTCTATCGGGTTGGTGTAGATGTCAGGCCACTCAACCGGAGGTAGCGTTAACGTTAATCCTGTCAGATCCTCAATGAGTGTACGGGTCAGCCAATCTGGTTCCGTCCGTTAAAATTAACTTTTGCAAATAACAATCGCGGTCCTGGACAGTGAGTGACCTTGCACATTAAGATAAAATCGGATTTTCTCCAGTCATTGTTAAAAACAAGCTAACAAAACTTGCAGACTTTACGTTAGTGAAGCGGCCAGAGGGATCGTTCTGCCACCACTTAAGCTCCGCCCACATAAAAACGTCACCATGTTTACCAACTGAAAATTGGTCTATAAAAAGAACGTACGAACATCCTAACGAAGTTTTTTTTATCCCGGATACGGGATGGTGGAGTTTATGTGGTTAAAGGTGCAAATATTACAATATGCCGATTTAAATATCAAAGCTAATTGAACACTGATGAGAATATTGTTTCAGAAAAAAAAAAAAAAAAAAAAAAAAAAATCCTGACTAGAAACTTTTTTACTCGGACAAGTGAATGACAGATTTACTTGTCCTAAGGTCAGGACAAGCGTATGAAAAGGCTTAATGTCGAGCCCTGCCTAATAGCAATGTCATCAGGACATCAGGATACACATACGCAGTGGCCCACCTTACCGGGTGACCACGTCGTGGTCCACCAGAATTGATAGTTTACCCACCTCTTTTTTTACCACTACACCTCTGCTTATAGATATACACGTTCGCTAACGATATACACTGTGCTCACAATATTGTACAGATTATTACCATCGTATAGCAGGCCAGCAGACATTAGTATGTTTAGGGTAGATTTATACTATTAAATATATAAAAACTATACTTGAGTATATTTCTATTGTAAGTTACTAAAAACATTGCCTACTCAAGTAAATTTTTAAAACATATTTTTCACCTGGGTTATAACATAAACAGAAAATTAAAGATTTGAATATTTAAACAATAGTCATTTTGTTTTTCAATTACAAGTTGCCTCTATTTAGGGCATGACTACCTATATCACACTATTTGATGCCATTGGTACAGTATTAGACGATCAATATTCTTGCTTCGGCATCCCATGTTAAACTCCATCATATCGCCGGGATGATAATCCTCCGTTCTCTTACGAGAGTATCTCTCGTACTGCGTAATATCTTGGGGAAAACCTCTTTTCCACGAGATATTGAAGGCAAAAATTATCCTTAATTTTTAATCAATGCAAAACGCTTTGCGGCAGCATGCAGACATAGGCGAGGCAGCTCGCGCGCCTATTGGCTGCCCTGCGGCAAAAGCAGCAGCCTATCGAGAGCGGCTCTGCGTGACGTCATGACCAATGGGGGCACTTCGCGCCCACTTCGTCACGTCTCGCCCTATAAAAGCAGGTCGATAGGCTGATACAAACTGATTTTCATCTCTTCAAGCGAAGCTCACGCATCGCTGGATCCGGAGTGAGAAGCCGCGCCGTCGACGCAAGCCTTTCAGCGGGACGAGCCCTTGAGTCTGAAGCCGCTGGCCTTCACCTCGCCGCCTTCAGCCACCGTACCTGCTGCGCTTTCCGGCGCCTATATCCTTTACTCTGCTGAGAGTGTTCGTTCGCCGCTGCAACTTACACTTCTCCAAAAATTCTAAAAGAGCTGCGTCTTTTTCAAGATGCCTTCCTGTGGCTCGTGCCGAGCCCAACTCAGTGACGAGGACCGCCATGTCATCTGCGTGTCCTGCCTGGGTGAAGATCACGCGGCTCTCGCGGTCGCTGACGGCGGATGCCCTCATTGCGAGCTGTTGCCTATGGTGACTCTGAGGACTCGCCTGGCATCCTTCTCAGAGCCTGCACTTCTGCCCGCTGTGGTACCGTGCCGCAAGAAGCGCCGTGCTCAGCGCGCCCCCGAGCTCTCTCCTGCCCGCCAAAGCTCGCTGGTTCACCCGCCAGCTTCGCCGGCATCGCTCGAGTCGCTCACAGATGGACAACGGCCGCCGTCTGCCGCCGCGTCCGCCTTTGAGCTCGACAAACCTACCGAGGCATGTTCTCTCCTGGCATCGGACAGTGAGGATTGGGCGAGCTCTGTGGACCTCCCCCCCGCTACCCGCCAGCCCTCTGGGAGACGAGCCGGCATTGAAACTGAGCTGATGCGTCTGCTCTCTCAAGCCGTGGGTAACATCGGCCTCGACTGGGAGGCTCCCGCGCCACCACCGCGCAACAGACTTGACGGTCGCTTTCTCAGAAAGGACGAAGCCCCGTCACGGTCGAGATCCGCGCCCTTCCTCCCTGAACTTCACGAGGGAGTTGCGAAGCCGTTCCAAGCCGACCTTCTCCAAAAATTGGACGAGAAAGGACCGGGAGCGATCTGCGTGGCGGACTTAAGAAGCGCTACAGACCTCGCTCTACGCGCTGCAAAAGCCGCCGCACAGGCCGTTGGGCGGAATATGGCCTCTCTCACCGTGGCTGAGAGACATTTGTGGCTGATGCTGTCCGAGATGACGGAAGCTGAGCGCTCCGTGTTCCTCGACGCACCCATTTCGCCAGCGGGCCTTTTCGGATCTGCCGTCAAAGATTTCGCGGACAGATTCGTCGAGGTGCAGAAAACATCGCAGGCTATGAAGCACTTCCTGCTGAAGCGCTCGAGCTCCGCTACGGGCCGCCCGAAACAACCGTCTGCCCGAAGCTCTCAGCCACAGCCTGCACCACCCGCCCCCGCCGCTTCACAGCGCCGCCAGGCCCGAGACCAAAGACGGCGCTCTCGCTCTGCTGGACGCCGCCCCCCTCAGTGCGGGCCCCGGCCGAGGATTGAGATCAAGACCGAGGTCTCAAAGCCATCCTAGCCTCTCTAGGAAAGCGACGGTGTTCAGATCCCACTGCGGACGGTTTTCCACCAAAACTTCTCGCTCGTTCAGTTCCAAGCAATGTGTCTGTTCCAGTGTATTTTGCAGTGAGCAAGCTAGCTCCAGAGCCCGCTTGCCTGCACACAAAAGCCGTTTTTACGGCTACCCAGATAAATCCAATAAAGAGTGCATTTTCTGGTGTTCCGGCCACGGCCGATGGTGTTATGAGTGTTGTAAGAATGCCCACGTCCCAGTGCCCATTCCCACACCCAGACACAGCTCGCCCAGACACAGCTTGTAGTGAACGCGCCCATATCACAGTGCCCGCTTACACTACACGATGCGTGTCCCTTGGTTTCTGTAAAAACGAAACTAACACACATTCAATCGGCGCGAGCCGACAGTGTTCTCAGTGCAGTAAATGTGCCCGTCATCCCGCGCCCACATTCTCTCACAGACACGCTGAATCCCAAGGGGTTCGCCCCGCTCGCTTTCTCTGCACTACCAGTCATAGACAAGCTGAGCGCGGCCAGGCTGCCCGCTGTGATCAGCGCGCCTCGCACGCTGTAAACACAGCGTTGAGTTCTCAGCACACCAAGGCTCTCGAGCCGCTGTCATGCCGCGTCCAGAGCCCGGATTTCATTCTACCTCTAACTATTCACGCAGATGCGTGGTCAAAGCTCCCCAGGGTATCAGAATGGGTGCTGAAAACTATAAAGAGAGGCTATTCGCTACAATTCACTCGACGTCCCCGCCGTTATACGGCGCGCGTCGAAACTACGGTGAAAAACGAAGTATCTCATCTACTTCGAGCTGAGATAGCGAAACTACTGAGCAAAGGTGCTATAGAACCTTTATCTCAGGCTCAGAGCGAAGGTGGCCTATACAGCTGATATTTTCTGGTACTGAAAAAAGATGGGGGTCTCAGACCCATTTTAGATATGCGACAGCTGAACAAAGCGCTTGTGAAGCGCCAGTTCAAAATGCTTACAACCAGGAAAATCCTCGCGCAAGTTTGCCAAGGGGACTGGTTTATGTCAATAGATCTAAAAGACGCCTATTTCCAGATACAAATAGCGTCCCATCACAGGCAATTCTTGAGATTCGCCTTCGAGGGCCAGGCATATCAATACACAGTCCTGCCGTTCGGCCTGTCCCTAGCACCCCGTACATTCACAAAGTGCATGGATGCGGCTCTCGCACCCCTAAGACTTGCGAGTTTTGAACTACTTGGACGATTGGCTGATTCTAGATCGATCTCACTCAGAGCTCATAGAACACAGGGCCACATTACTCGAACACCTCGAGAATCTGGGCCTCACAGTCAATTAGGCGAAGAGCTCACTGTCCCCCAGTCAGAAAATTTCTTTTCTGGGAACAGTGCTGGACTCGCTATCCATGACAGCACGCCTGTCACCGGAGCGCGGACTAGACATTCAGCGCGTCGCGAAATCCTTCCGCCACGGCTCTATAGTCCCGCTCAAAAGGTTTCAGAAAATGCTGGGCCTGATGGCCTCAGCAGCCTCTGTACTCCAGCTGGGCCTGCTTCGCATGCGCCCGCTGCAGACGTGGTTGAAAGCGCGATTTCCGCCCCGGGCATGGACCGCTGGTCTGTTTCGCCTCAGGGTCGATCTAAAGTGCATTTCGGCTCTGGAACCTTGGACAGTAACAGACTGGTATCAGTCAGGTGTGAGTCTGGGGACCTCCTCGAGTGTGCAGGTGGTGTCTACGGACGCCTCCACCTCGGGATGGGGAGCGCTGCTCAAGGGCAGACCGTTCGCTGGCCTGTGGTCAGAACGGGAAAAGCTCCTTCACATAAACTGCTTGGAAATGATAGCAGTCGACAAAGCGCTACGGTGCTTCGGTCCCCAGATAAAAGGTCACCACGTCCTGGTCCGGTCGGACAACATGTCAGTGGTGGCATACATAAATCGCCAGGGTGGCATCAGGTCCCGAAACCTTTACAGGTTGACGGAACGCCTTCTGGTCTGGGCTCAGCACAACCTGCTCTCGCTGAGAGCAGCACATGTGCCTGGTCACCTGAATGTGGGACCAGACAGACTGTCCAGAAACAATGTCCCAGCAGGGGAATGGTCGCTGCACCCGCAGACGATCCAACTGCTGTGGGAAACGTTCGGCAGAGCGCAGGTGGACCTGTTCGCGTCCCACGAAAAACGCTCATTGTCCGAACTTTTTCTCGAAGAGCAAGGATGCGCTGGCCCACGTCTGGCCCCGCGTTCCCTTATATGCTTTTCCCCCTGTCTCGCTCCTGCCTCAAGTGTTGGAACGAATCAGGAAAAGCGGATGCTCATTGCTGCTCGTGGCTCCGCTCTGGACAAACCAGACCTGGTTCCCAGTCCTGATGCAGCTGACCAGCACTGCCCCGTGGCCTGTACCTCTGAGGAGAGACCTCCTCTCTCAGGCGGGGGGCTCGATTTGGAATCCTCGCCCGAATCTGTGGTCCCTGCACGCATGGGCCATCAACGGGCACCCGTTAACCTCCCGGAGGGAGTGTTAAACACGATCACGCAGGCTAGAGCTCCGTCTACTAGACGGCTCTACTCCTCGAAATGGTCTGTGTTCTCTGCTTGGTGTCAAGCTCAGGGCTTTTCACCCGTAGACTGCGGGGTTACGGAAGTGCTTTCCTTCCTTCAAGAACTGCTGGATAAGGGTAGAACCCCATCCACGCTCAAAGTATACGTGGCGGCCATAGCAACGTTTGCAAAACCGGTGTCTGGCCAGTCACTGGGGAAGAACGACTTAGTCGTGCGCTTCCTCAGGGGAGCTCGGAGATTGAACCCTCCCAGGCCCCCTTCAGTCCCGATGTGGGACCTTTCCACGGTTTTGGAAGCCATGAAAGGTGCCCCATTCGAGCCAATCCATTTGTCAGACATGAAACATCTGTCTTTCAAAACGGTGTTTCTTATGGCTCTCGCTTCGATGAAGCGCGTAGGGGACTTACAAGCGCTTTCGGTAAGCGCGTCGTGTATGGAGTTTGGGCCTAATGACTCAAAGGTCATACTCAAACCTAGGCACGGGTACGTGCCAAAATCCCTCAACACACCGTTTAGGGCCCAGGTGATTTCCCTGTCCGCCCTTCCGGTTCTCAATGAGGAGAAGGACGCGAGTCTCCTTTGCCCTGTCAGGGCACTAAGAGCTTATGTGTCCCGCTCGTCTGGTTTTAGACAGACTGAGCAGCTTTTCGTTTTGTTTGGCGGGCGTTCTAAGGGACTTGCCGCATCAAAACAGAGCCTATCCAGGGGTGCGTTTCCCGAAAGCATCGTTAGCCAACTATGGTCGCAAGTTCCGTCGTTACCAATAGAGTTCAATAGGATTTGCGACCAACTTGCGACCATAGTTGGCTAACGATGCTTTCGGGAAACGCACCCCTGATGGATAGTCGATGCCATAGCGCTGGCTTACACCTCTAAGGGCCTGCAGTGCCCCCTGGGTGTCAGAGCGCCCTCCACGAGAGGCGTGGCCTCTTCGTGGGCATGGTCTAGCGGGATTACCCTGCAAGATATCTGTACGGCCGCGGGCTGGGCCTCGCCGTCTACATTTATAAAATACTATAACCTGGAGGTCCCCGCCTTACAAGCTAAGCTTTTGGCGGTCTAGAATTCAGTGCTATCTGCCCCGCTGTGCCGGCCCAGATGCTGAGTTTGGCCTGTGTATCGCTCACTGACCGATACAGCAGCTCCAAGAGTGTTGACACAAGTATGGCCACCCGGTTTAGGCTGAAAGCTATTCACCCTGGCTGCGTGGTATAATATTTATATGATTAGGTCCTCTGGATGTTACTTTATAAGGAATGATGCTTCTAGCCCCTCTTCCTTCACTCTCTGTGAGTCTATGGTGATTATGCACTATATGCGCCCCGGGCTTCTGCCCTTGGGACTTTGGTGTTGGATCCCTGTATGCACGGCGTGTTACACTGTGTTCCCCAGAGCGTAAGATATTACGCAGTACGAGAGATACTCTCGTAAGAGAACGTACTCAGTTACTAACGTAACCTCTGTTCTCTCTAGAGAGGGAACGAGTACTGCGTATCTTGCCGTGCTTAAATACGCTCTGGTTCGCTTCAGCGATGAAAACCAGTTTGTATCACCCTATCGACCTGCTTTTATAGGGCGAGACCACGCCCTTTATGGCGGGACGTGACGAAGTTGGCGCGAAGTGCCCCCATTGGTCATGACGTCACGCAGAGCCGCTCTCGATAGGCTGCTGCTTTTGGCAGGGCAGCCAATAGGCGCGCGAGCTGCCTCGCCTATGTCTGCATGCTGCCGCAAAGCGTTTTGCATTGATTAAAAATTAAGAATAATTTTTGGCTTCAATATCTCGTGGAAAAGAGGTTTTCCCCATAGCGTAAGATATTACGCAGTACTCGTTCCCTCTCTAGAGAGAACAGAGGTTACGTTAGTAACCGAGTACGATCTGAAGTGAACGCTACACACGACCGCGGTTCTCGAAGCCGATGCGGAAGAGAAATCCCGTCTCTTCACCTGCACAAACCGCACCAGGCACGAAATATATACAGCACCGTCCTTTTTCTTGTTATGGAAACCTGTGGACTCGATGTCCTGACAGGCCGGAGTTTTTGCAACCTCCACAAACACAATAATTTACCATGACGATGATAAAGTGAAATACAAAAACTACCTAAAACACACTGACTCACGACCGCTCTCACTGAATACCAGCCTACTCTGCACTGAGCCGAGGCTGAGGTACTGAGGTAACGTATTTTAGTAAGGTAAGGTATTTTACTGAGGTAACGTAAAATGACGCGATGTTGAAAAAAAAGCCGTTTTTACGAGCAGTCCAAGATACGCTCATAGGCGGTGGGCCAGACCTCGAAATTACGAATTTAATACTTACCTCACAGCTGTGTAAGTCTTTTTTTGCTGAGGTCATGTAATAAAATCGTATAAGTACTACAGACATTGTTTCCAACATTGTTGTATGCACATTTGACGCAAAATGTCCTTACAAACTCTTACCTTTTTAAACCGGCAAAGAAGCAGGAGTACTAATCATAACGTTAGAAAACCTCCCGTTTCCTTGACAACCAATGTAAATAATGAACACAGATTCTACAGTGGAGGCAAAGTAATCTTTGTCGGTGACCAGGAAGCTGCGTTCTTGAAATTACAATTTTGCTTTAATCATAAATTTTTTTTTTTTATTAATGTAGTTCAGTAATACTGAGGTAAAAATGAGGTGTTTTATCCATTTAGCCTCAAATGTAAAAAGCCCCAGTGTTGGGGAAGTTACTTTTAAAAAGTAGTGTAACTTGTTACTCGTTACTTCTTTAAAAAAGTAATCCGTTACTTTACTTAGTTACCCCATATAGAAAGTAACTTTTTACGTTACTCGTTACTTTTACGTTACTTTTATGTTGCTTGACTTTGGGCAGAACCCAATATCTGTTCCTAAATGTGTAGGCCTAAAGTTCTACTATCCATAATGCCATAGGCCTATATAATGCCATAAATGCATAATGCATTTATCAAAAAAAATTATATTTATGAAGAAATGCATATTCAGGCTGTATTCTATGGAAGTCCTGAACCGGATGGTGAAGAAAAAAAAAGAAAACTTATCTTGTTATTTAGACATAATAAGGGGACATTCTAATCTGCATTAAGCCAAATTAAGCATTCTTATAATGGTTTTCTATGGGAGGAAAATGCTTAACGTGTAAGTAAAGTTCATATTCTGGGCTCATCTGATTTTTTGTACATAGTAACGACTTTATTATGATTTTAGTATCATAATGATTAATAAATGCACGCACAATTATCCGTGAACTTGATAAATGTTGCAGATATGTTTTACAATGCACGTAAACAAATGCCTTTCAACTTATGTGTGCAAAATTCAGAATTAAATGAGTGTGCAGCAATATACAAATAGAGAGTCTGTAGGCCTACTATAGCCTACGTGTTGTAGCCATTAAATAAGCGCATTTAGTTTCATATTTGTTAAAATATTATAATGTTATTTTTTTTCCATCTATGCTGATTATGAAAAGTGAACAGCGCGAGTAAGATGGATGCGCAATATATCGGGAGACATTGAGTCAATCAGACATGATTTTGACCACTTCATTAAGTTTTGTTTTGAAGAAAGCCTTTCTTTAAAGCGAATTTCGTTTTGTATAAATTGTATCTTAATTTTAATCCATTTTTTATCAACCAAATAGCACCGGCGTGGTCACTTGCATTGCACGTGAACTAGAGAGCATCTCATCATAAATTAACCGAAACTCAACGTATAGAATTTAAGCTTGAAATGTCTTTAAACGAAACAATTCAAAACGAAAAGAAATAGGCTAGTCTCTGATTATGTAATCCATTATGTGCATTTCTCTCTGGGGCGTTCACTACGGAGATGGCGAATCCCAGATAATCTGTCCCTGGGGAAAGTAACGTTGCGCCGAATTGAAAAAGGAACTACGTTTCGTTACCAAATTTTCAGTAGCGCGTTACACTACTTTTTACCCGAAAAAGTAGTTACGTTACTGTAACGCGTTACACACAACACTGCCTGTAACCCCCTTTTCCCAGACAAGTTGGGCAAAGTTTGTTCAATGTACACATTTATGGGTGAACCTGCAAACCACAGAGAGTACAGTAGCTGAAAAAGCCGTATTGGCATTTAACTTAAATTCCGAAGACGTCCAAGATGTGCCGGCTAATGTAGGATTTCACAGAGAATGTTACATGCTCTTCTTATGTGTTCTTTGTTGGTGAAGAGCATGTAACATTCTCTGTGAAATCCAACATTAGCCGGCACATCTTGGACCGAAGATAGAAGAACATAGAAAAGGCAGCTAACAACAGTGAAGGTTTGTATCAAATGTATAATTTTTATATAAAATAAATACAACAATGTCAAGACAGTAGTGTGAAAGAAGTTGTCCAGCTGGAAATCCGATGAAATTTGAGCAAGCAGTGGCTGTTCTCTGTAATTTATACCCCTGGCTGCGCCAGAAACGCCTCCTATTCCCACAACGTCACACAGCCAATCAGAATTAAGGTTTCTACCCCAATTTGGCTTATGGCCTGGACTTTGGGCTATTCCGACATATATTTAGAAAGCCGACCCTTGAGAGTATACATTTCAAGACTCAAAATTAACCAGACTGTTATTAATATTGAGATATATAAGCTCAAACATAGAAACAAAAACAACAAATATTAAGAATATATGTATTAAATGTATAAAAATATTATGTGAATTTAGGATTGCAACTTATAACCACAACTAAAACATGGGGATTTTTTTAAAGACAATCATCCCGCACATCCTATTCAATATTCTATATTAAAATCAACTAAACGAATATTCGAAAATCGTGACTCATCCCTAATTAATATAGTATTTCAGTGCAAGTGGATGACATGACAAGTAGCAAAAGGCAGTGCAATATGTGTGTAAGTAGGGTCAAATGTTCATAGCAAATTTAAAAATAAAAAAAAATAAACCAATGTAGCAGGATCATAGTGTAAACTACCAGTGTATTTGTGCAAGAGTCAATCAGCTGCCCATAGGTTATTGGAGGGTGGGGGTGGAAGGAAGAGGCTCTCTATGATTCCCCTATAGAAAGTTAAGAGGATGGATTTTTGGGAGATGAGCCTTCCTCAACTGTGGGAGGAAGTGCAGAGGTTTTTGGAGTTTCTTGGCCAGGTTCTGTTGGTGGTGTCGATAGATCAAGATGGGTCATCTGTGATGTGGATACTAAGCAACTCCGTGACCTTGACCTGCTCCATCATGGTGCTGTTGATGTGATGATTGTCAACGATCACCTCTGTAGTCATTTGGGTGTGGAGAGATATATGTTGTCCTGTCCGAGTCTGTGTGTTAGATAAACAACTGAATTATATTCAGATAATAAAAAAATAAAAACATTTTAAATCACATTTTTCATCTTGACATTTGTATTAAGATCTACCATCTTAAACGAGCTTGACAAGACTACTGCAGTTCTGTCCACAAATAATTTTGTTAAATAGCTCAAAAACAGCCATCTTTAACTAAAATATTTCTTTGTTTTGCTTTGAATGAATGAATGAATGAGGCATGTATATAGCGCTTTTATATGTACTACTGTACACCCAAAGCGCTTTACAATCATATCAGGGGGTCTCTCCTCAACCAGCACCAGTGTGCAGCATCCACTTGGATAATGCGACGGCAGCCACAGTACAACGGCGCCAGTGCGCTCACCACACACCAGCTATAGTTGGAGAGGAGAGAGAGTGATAGAGCCAATTCAGTGGATGGGGATTATTAGGAGGCCATGATTGGCAGGGGCCAATGGGTGGAATGTAGCCAGGACACCGGGGTTACACCCCTACTCTTTTACGAGAAGTGCCATGGGATTTTTAATGACCACAGAGAGTCAGGGCCTCGGTTTAACGTCTCATCCGAAGGACGGTGCTCTTTGACAGTATAGTGTCCCCGTCACTATATTGGGGCGTTAGGACCCACACAGACCACAGGGTGAGCACCCCCTGCTGGCCTCACTAACACCTCTTCCAGTTACAAAGCGCAAAGCGCAAGTAACTTTGTGGGCGGATCCCGGCGCTGTTGCTATTTTCCCGGCGGGATAAATGCCTCTTGCGGCTGGCGCAAATCTAAAAGGGGTTGGTCTGAAGTAGCTTCATTATAGGTGTGGTTTGGGCGTAACGTGAAATAAACCAATCAGAGCGTCATCTCACATTCCCTTTAAGAGCAGGCGCGCTTGTTCTAAAGCGGATTCCTATTATAACGGCGGATTTGCCAGGCGCGCGCCAGGAGCGGTTCACAGCCGAGGAGAGCAACATTCTCGTCAGGGCCGTAAAACACAGAGAAGTGACATTGGGGATGGAGAAACCCACCCAAATTAACTTCTGTTAAACAGGCGTAAGATAATTTGGGTAAATGTGTAAGCTACATGTATGCTTTTATAATACATTGTCTATCTATCTATCTATCTATCTATCTATCTATCTATCTATCTATCTATCTATCTATCGTAATAATGTATGATTTGCAAAAATGAAAACTGCTGCTTAGATGAGAGAATCAAAGTGTATGCGCGTTGTGCACACGCTACATTGATTATGGCCAAGCATGCGCCCTTAAAATAGCATAATGAACAACGCGCAACGCGCCACTGACTTTAGACTAGGTTTTTTCTGGTCAGTGGCGCAATTGTTTTATAGAACAGCAAAATAGCATGAGGGAAAGTTTGCGCCGGAACACGCCTCCTCTTTGCGCTGAACCGCCCCGGGGAGCGCAAGTGTATTTCTTAGTTAACCGACGTGTGTCTGTGGAGGGAAAAGTCTGCTTTGCGCGGGTGCAAAATAGGAATGATACATGCGTCAGTGTACAAAGTCATTTGCGCCGGGTGCAAGATAGGGCCCTATATCTTTTATCACTTTTAAAATATAGCCTTTTGAAATTAAGATGTCAAAATTGAACGTTTTAGGAAAAAACGTCTGCCGCCTAAAGGGTTAAGGTCCTGTAGTGCATCATCCCTTTCAGTATGCTCCCTGATTGTCTTCAGCCGCTGGTCTGTCACATTCAAGTATTCTGCTTGGTTGATGAGTTGTACATCCTCTTGCTCTTTCTGCAGATGGCATATGGCGTGCCGCTGGTAAACTGCTCCCTTGCCTGTATAGTCAGCAGCTGCCCTGCTCAACATGTCACTGGTTAACATTTTAGAACCTGGCTTGTAGACAACCTTGAGACTGTAGTTTCCTGAAGTGTCATAAGCATGCTTTGAAGTCGCTTGGGTGCACTGAGAAGTGGTTTGCTGAATTTAGGGGTGGTTTTCCAGACACTGATTAAGACTAATCATAGACTAAATTGGAGATTTAAGCTGGACTAACTGAAATTGAATTTCTCAGACATGGTTTAAAATAGTCTCAGACTTTCCCTAGTCCTGAATTACAAAGTCTGATTTCCAGAAGTCTGAATTAGAAGTAGTCTAGATTTAAGTAAAGGCATAAACTAAACCTGGCCAGAGGCAGGTTTAACTTCAGATTAATTGATGTTGGCCTCCAGATTGACCTTAAGGGTGATTTATACTTCTACGTCGGACCTACGCCGGAGCCTCTACGCTATAGACTACGCGTTGGTTTTCATTTATACTTCTGCGTCGTTGTCCGCCTTGACGCGCAATTACGCATGTGCTACACACAGCTTACGACGTAGCTACGGCGGGAGGTCGACGCAGAAGTATAAATTGGGCTTTAGCAATAGAGGAAAATGGATTACCTGGACTATTTTAATGATGATGAAAAAGCTCCATTTAGACCAGACAGAAGGGTGGTTATGGACAGGAGCAACCCACTGAATGATTTTGATGAAATCAACTTTCGTGACCGTTTTCGCATGTACAAAGCAACTGCAGCAGACATAATTAGTCTGCTTGAGACAAGGCTTTCATCTGATTCTTTTAGGGGAATGCCTTCGCTACAAGTACTGATCACCTTAAGGTTTTTGGCATGTGGATCCTTCCATCGTGAAACAGGCGATTTGTGTTGCGTAAGTGAACCAACTGTGTGCAAAATAGTCCACAAAGTGTGCAAAGCTATATGTGAACTGAAGGACGACTACATCAAGTTTCCTGATGCTGCTGGCCAAGCCAACTACAAGGTGGAGTTCTTTGAATATGGAAACTTCATTGCCTGTATTGATGGATGTCATAGTCCAATAAAGTGTCCCTCTACTGCAGATTCTGAGGAGTACAGAAATCGTAAAAACTGGTTCTCAATAAATGTACAAAGTGTGTGCACTCCCACTATGCAGTTCTCCAACATTGTTGCACGTTGGAAAGGTGCAACTCATGACTCAAGAATTTTCCAGAACTCCTGTCTGTACGCTCAGTTTGAAGGTGGTCAACATAGTGGAATCATACTTGGTGACAGTGGGTATGCATAGACCAACTTCTTGTTCAACCCTTACCTTCATGCAGTCACACCTGAGCAGCAACGGTACAACCAAGCTCATATCCGTACCAGAGGTACAGTGGAGCGCATGTTTGGTGTATGGAAGAGTCGTTTCCAGTGTCTCAGAAACACATTGCGCTTTGAACCAAGAAGATGCTGTATTGTCATAATTGCAACAGCAGTGCTTCACAATTACCTCAAAAAGCATGGCTGCCCAGATCCTCAAATGGAACATAGGGATGAACCAGATCTTCCCATGGTTGAGCCAGACAATGACAGGTATGGACTGGCGTGCAGAGATGCTTTTGCTTTGCGGCACTTCTCAAAATAAAGTTACCTCAGATGATTGAAGACAACAATTGCCACAGATTGATGATGAACAAAAGTTGTATTTCACAAATTGAGATATCGGGACCCTGAACTGGTGCTGGTTTCAGTAGAACATTGGTACTGCTGCTGCTTCATGTTTCTCTCTTCCTCCTTCATGGCTAACTCAACATGAATTATTTTCATCTTCATTTCATGTTCATCTTTTAAACACTTTAATTTGTGCTCATGGAATTCCATGGCCAGTTTCTCGTGCATGGTCAACCACTTGGTCCTTCTCATCTGGCCAGAATTAATAATAATAATAATAATAATAATAATTCATTACATTTATATAGCGCTTTTTCTGGGACCTCAAAGCGCTTCATATATGGAAGGGGGGAATCTCCTCAACCACCACTACTGTGCAGCATCCACCTGGATGATGCGACGGCAGCCATATTGCGCCAGAACGCCCACCACACACCAGCTTATTGGTGGAGAGGAGACAGAGTGATGAAGCCAATTAGTATATAGGGATGATTAGGAGGCCATGATGGACAGAGGCCAAGGGGCAAATTTGGCCAGGATGCCGGGGTTACACCCCTACTCTTTTTCGAAGGACATCCTGGGATTTTTAATGACCACAGAGAGTCAGGACCTCAGTTTAACGTCTCATCCGAAGGACGGTGCTCTTTGAAAGTATAGTGTCCGTCACTATACTGGGGTGTTAGGACCCACACAGACCACAGGGTGAGCGCCCCCTGTTGGCCTCACTAACACCTCTTCCAGCAGCAACCTGGTTTTCTCAGGAGGTCTCCCATCCAGGTACTAACCAGGCTCAGCCCTGCTTAGCTTCAGTGGGCAACCAGTCTTGGGCTACAGGGTGATCTGGCTTGTTTGGCTTTGCACTCTTTTTAGCTGATAATTAAGCCCAATTTATACTTCTGCGTCGAACTCATGCCGTAGCTACGTCGTAGGCTGTGTGTAGCGCGCGTACCCTTCGGCGTACCCTGACGTGCACCTCTCCAAAAATGTAACAACGCGCCAATTCTACGCGTACCGCAAGTGCTGTGATTGGTCTGCTAGAACCGCTCCCCGGCTTTTACATGCTCCCTCTGCATGTGTAATTGCGCGTCAACGCGGACAACGATGCAGAAGTATAAATGAAAACCAACGCGTAGTCTATAGCGTAGAGGCTCCGGTGTAGGTCCAACGCAGAAGTATAAATCAGCCTTTAGTCTAGCTTACTTGTAGCCTAGGTAGCTTGCTGTAACCAAACCAACCTGGACATACCTGTCAAATTATTTCCTGCTGTCTTCCCGTTTAAATATTTTCCAGTAATTATCCCGTATTTGAATACTCTTTACTCGTTGATTGGATCTCACTCCGGCCAACGTTTGTAATCAGTTAGCGAAATTAAATCTATTTTTATACTTTAATGTGCAACAATTGGCGTTGGAAACAATCGGTAATCTTTTTGTGAATTATTCATACAGACAAATAAAAAAAATGAGCCACACAGCTGCTGGGTAACTATCAAATCAAAAACTAAACGAGATAGACGGACTTGGCCCACCGCCTATCACTTTATCTACTAAATTAGTGCCCTTATGTCGTTTTAAAACATTTTAAATCCTGCATTAACTTTTCATATGGTATTTTCATACAAGGTTATATATTAATTTTTTTACCTGCAATATGCTCTTTAAGCACTTTGTATTCAGTTCAGAGGTTCTGGAGTCACCTTTTCATTACCATGAGTCCTTGAAGTGCTTTGGGGGAAATTAGAGGAACTTGAATGCTATAAAAGGGTTATTGTACGATCTTTTAACATTTAAGTGGTTCCTGGAAGATCTCTTATGTTAAAGCCAGCATCTGGAGGAACCCAATGGTTCTGTGAGGCCAGAATACGATTATTATTATCCTATTATTGTATAGGCTACTTAAGTTAAATATATATATATATATATATATATATATATATATATATATATATATATATATATATATATATATATATATATTTCATAAATTATACTTCTGATTCAGTATACTTACATTTATTTAGTATAGGCCTATTTTATTGATTAATTTAAAACTTAAAGGGACTACCATAAATAGTAGCCTAATAATAATAATGATGATAATATGAAGAAGAAGAAGAAGAAGAAGAAGAAGAAGAAGAAGAAGAAGCAGGAGGAGAAGAAAAAGAAGAAGCAGGAGGAGAAGCAGCAGGAGGAGAACAGTTTTATTCTGTCAAGAAACTGCTATTCCTCTGCTGTCATCGCTTCAGTGAACCTTGCGCTGCTCGCGCGCAACACAGATCAGCTGATCATCATCGGGTTTGAAAGTAACGGCTCCCCTCACCAAAGCTTCAGCTGTTTGTTCGGCTCTCCGTTACAAGGTTTGTAAACTCGCCAAAGAAATATAAATACAGAGTCTACTCACTATATATTCAAACACATTCAAACTAAATTAATTTTTATTTATTTATCGTTTTTACAGTGTTTACCACTCGTTTATTGCACAGTATGAAATTGTTAGCTGCGATGCTAACTAATCTAATGAACTAACGTTAAAGAACAATGGAAATCATTGACTTATTGTCTTAGATTGTTTTAGTCATTCACTTCAATGTATTCTGTACAACCGTGTCTTCAAATTGCTGATATAATGTCACACAGGTCGAGGGGAGGAATGCTCGGATGACCAACCACCCCCCCTCTCTTACTGAGCCACCACCGTGGGGAGCCGACACCACAGGCACACAACAGAGGACTACGGAGACACAGGTAAGTTTCAAAGGAGGAACAATCTTTATTGAACGATAAAACAAGGGGCATCAATTGGATAGCCTTCACTGTCCTCTAGATATCCTTCTGTCCCGGGCGGGCGTGTTGCAACTGTCACGGTGTCCCCTGGGCGGCAATTTGGGGACTCCGTTCACAGGGGGGCGAGCCAGCGAATCACTAGACGGCTTCACCAGCGATGCTGCATGCTTCTGGACTCAAACAGTAAGTAGAACAGGTAAGGATATTCACAGTACCGAGAACTCTCATCGGCACACCGTAATGGAACAATGGTTTGAAAGCTTACTTTTTCCCAGCAGTGCTGCCGACTTCTGAACTCGGGCAATAAGTATAGCAGGTAAGGACTCTTCACAGCGCACGGTACTCTTCGGTCCACAGGAGGAAGACAGTGAGTTAAAGGTTTGCTTCGCCCATGATGCTGCGTCCTTCTGGACTCAAACGGTAAGTAGAACAGGTGAGGATCTTCACAATACAATATACTCTCTTTAATGTACAGCAGGAAGACAATGGATTAAACAGGGTACTTTACCAGTGATGCTGTATACCTCTGGACTCGGACAGTAAGTAGAACAGGTAAGGCTCCTCACAGTACACAGTACTCTCTTCAGCTCGCAGTAAGGAGACAGTGAATTAAAAGGTTGCTTCCCAAATGATGCAGTGTACTTCTGGACTCAACAGTAAGTAGAGCCGGTAAGGATCTTCGCAGTACAACGTACTCTCTTCGGTACACAGCAGGAAGACAATGAATTAAAATGGTACGTTACCAGTGATGCTGTAGGCTTCTGGGCTCAAACAGTAAGTAGAACGGGTAAAAATCTTCACAGTACAATGTACTCTCTTCAGTGCACAGTAAGGAGACAATGGGTTAAAAAGGGTACGTTACCAGTGATGCTGCATGCCTCTGAACTCAACAGTAAGTGGAACAGGTAAGGATCTGCACAGTGCTCTCTTCAATTCACAGTAAGGAGACAGTGGGTTAAAAGATCGTTTCTCCAGTGATGCAGTAGGTTTCTGGGCTCAAAACAGTAAATAACAATTAAGGACCTTCACAGTACAGAGTACCCTCTTCAGTGCAGCTGTATCACACAGGACTTCCAATGGGGAGCAGATATAGTAACTTTCCACAAACGTGTAAATGGGGCTAGGGCCACTTCTCAGCAAAGGCACAGCACACTTGTGTTCACTTCAATTCCACAGCCACAAATCAATGTGTATCAATAAGGCAAAAGCACTGCAATTCACTCACACATTAAGGCTGGTCAGAGGCCCCACTCCGGTTGTTGCGCTCGCTCCACGAGGGATTTCTCTCTCAATTCCTCCTCAACACACTCTGAAACACATAGCTCTTCCGACAATCAGATCCACATTTACTGCATCCTCTTCCAGCAATTTGAACGCTCATAAGATGAAATCAGTTCACTTATCTCTTCTCTCTCCTTCCACAGCACCAATCCAGACGATAGCTCAGTCCAGCAGACTTCCCACAAACGATCACTCTGATCCAGCAAACTCAACTGGGCGATCTCCACACCACAACGGTTTTCCTGAGGAAGCTTGTATCCAACACTGCTCCAAGTCAACCCTTTAGGCTCTTCAACACTTCCAACTCACTGAGCAACGCGAACCCACTGAACATCAACCACCCCACTGAACATCAACGACCAACACTCTCTGAATGGTCCCTTTTTATCCTGGCTTGCGTAACAGGAAGCCTGTGTGAGCGCCGCTTCTCTCTCTCTCACACCTGCAATGCATTAGCGCTAATCAGTGCGGGCATGTTTACATCACCGGAGTGGGGCGTGTTGCACACAATACCTTCCCCTGGGAAACTTAGGACTCTCAAGGGGGTTCCGCTTGCCGAGCGATTTTGTCACCCGTGACATCCCCCCCTGCCAATCGGTTCTAGTCCCTAGAACCGGCGTTTCCTCAATCCCATTCGCCATACCTCGCAGGTGGCTGTCCTCGGGTGTCCCGCTGAGATCGTCGGGGTGGCGAGGGCGGAGCCGCTCTGGCTTCAACTCCAGGGTCCCTCGGGACCACAGCCCACCCTATCATGGGCACCTCTGGGGTGGGTGGCACGCCTGGAGCCTCAGCCTCTAGCTGCGGATAGTTCGGACATGGACGGAGCAGGTTTCGATGGAGCACCCTTATTGGTCCTGACTTCCCTTCGGGGCGTACAGAGTAAACGGGAGCATCGGGCCCTTGTCGTTGTTCCACCACATATGGCGTCGACTCCCAGCGATCGCTGAGCTTCCCCTTCCCGGGGCGCCGGTTGTCCCTTACCAGCACTCGCTCCCCAGGTAACAACGGGGCCTCTCGTGCAGTCCGGTCATATAACCGCTTATTCTTGGCGGCTGCTGCACTCAGATGGTCTGAGACTCGTCGGTAGGCATTGAGCAATTGGTGGTGGTGCCGATTCACCCAGTCAGTGGTACTATACCCTCTTTCTGCAGTCTCGGTCCCCAGGAGCAAGTCCACAGGCAAGCGGAGATGGCGCCCAAACATAAGGTAGGAAGGAGCATACCCTGTGACACTGTGCACACTATTGTTATAGGCTTGTAACAGCGAGGGAAGATTCTCGGCCCATTGGCCCTGTTGTTCACTCTCTAAGGTCCCCAATAACCCCAACAAGGTCTGGTTAAATCTTTCGCACCCCCCGTTACCCTGAGGGTGGTATGAGGTCGTATGGGTTTTTCGGCACCCATAAAGGTGGCTCAGCTCTTGGATGACCCGGGACTCGAAATTTGAACCTTGGTCTGAGTGTAGGGTTTCTGGGCAGCCAAAAGGTTGTATCACTGCTCTCCAAAGAGCGCTGGCCGTGGTAACTGCCGTTTGATCAACGGTGGGGACAGCCCAAGCATATTTGGTGAATAAGTCGGTCATGACCAGAATATTTTGGAATCGGTCCGTCGGCCGACCCAGAGTCAGGAAATCTATCCCTACAATATGCAGAGGTGCTTTAGGTCGTAGGGGGACCAATGGAGCTCGGACTTCCTTCCTGCGCTTGAACAACGTACACCGTGGGCAACTCTGAACAAACTCCTCAACCTTCTTTTCCATCCTAGGCCAGTAGAAATACCTCCTCAGCAGGGACATTGTCCTCTCTTGGCCCTGATGGCCCGTATGGGTGTGATATGCAGTCAATAGCTCCAAAACTTGGCCCTCCGGTACAGCAACCTGATGTATGATCTCCTGTGTGCGGGGATCCCGTCTTGAACGACAGATTACTCCTTCTCGGAGTTGCAGCCTCTTCCACTGCCCCAGAAGCTGTCGTACCCCCACCGTCTGAGCCCGCCTTTCCTCTGCCCTCGGCATGTTTCCCTGTCTGAGGTACAACAGGAGCTGACCCAGATCTGCATCTCTCTGCTGCAGCCCTCTCCACCGTCCGGGGTCCCACCCCCAACTGGACGGAACAGGCTCCGGGGCCCCAGGGGCTTCCACCACTGCCACCAACAACTCGTCTTCAGTACCAGGGGTACAGAGGGGTGTTTGATCGTCTCTCCGGGTGGCTGGGAGTCTAGACAGGGCATCTGCGTTCACGTGTTCTCTGCCGGGACGATATTTAAGCTGGTAATCATAATTTGCTAGCTGTGCCACCCAGCGCTGCTCTACTGCCCCCAACTTAGCGGTCTGCAAGTGTACTAAGGGATTGTTGTCTGTAATCACCGTTACCTTGGCTCCCCACAAGTAGTCTTTAAACTTCTCCGTCATGGCCCACTTCATCGCCAGCAGTTCGATTTTAAAGGAGCTATAATTTGACGTGTTTCGTTCGGCGGGGTGTAAACTTCGACTTGCGTAGGCTATTACTTTCTCCACTCCTTGCTGCTCTTGGGCCAACACGGCCCCCAACCCTGCGTTGCTGGCGTCGGTATACAAGAGGAACGGCCGGGTGAAGTCTGCATAGGCTAAGATAGGGGCCTTCAGAAGTTCCTGCTTAAGGTTCTGGAAGGCGGCCTCACAGGTGGAATCCCAGTGTACTGAGGGGGAGCCTTTACCACGGGCACGTCCAGTACCAGCCAAGAGTTGGTTCAATGGCTTCGCAAGCCCAGAGAATCCCTTTATGAAGCGCCGATAATATCCCACGAACCCCAGGAATGACCGCACCTGTCTCACTGTCCGGGGTGGCTCCCATCCTTGGACCGCCGCCACCTTCTCCGGGTCAGGGGAGATCCCTGCAGCACTGACGCGATGTCCCAAGAACTGCACCTCCTTCCGCAGCAACTGGCACTTGTCTGGCCTAAGCTTCAGCCCATATCTCTCCATGGCCCTGAACACTTCCTCCAGGTGATGCAGATGGGTGCGGAAATCAGGGGAGAAAACGATCACATCGTCTAGGTAGACCAGCGTTGAGTCGACTAATTGTCCTCCTAGGCAGCGCTGCATCAGGCGTTGAAAGGTCGCAGGAGCATTGCACAGACCGAATGGCATACGGTCCCATTCAAATAACCCAAACGGGGTGGTGAAAGCTGTCTTCTCCCTATCTCGGTCGTCCACCTGCACCTGCCAGTATCCACTCGCCAGGTCCAATGTTGAATACCACGCCGCTTGGGTGAGACTGGTGAGCGAGTCCTCAATCCGTGGCAATGGAAATGCATCTTTCTTCGTTACGCTGTTGAGTTTGCGATAGTCAACACAGAACCTCAAAGCTCCCGTCTTCTTTTGCACCAGAACGATGGGCGCAGCCCACGGACTACTGCTTTCTCGGATGATTCCTCCCTCCAGCATCCCTTTCAACAGGGTGCGGACCTCGGTATAAAGAGTGGGAGGCACCGGACGGTAGCGCTCCCGACTAGGTGTCGCCCCACCAGTGGGTATTTGATGCTTCACCACCCCTGTGCAGCCATAATCCTCTTCGTGTGTTGAAAACACATGTTGCCACTTCTTCAGCAGCTCCTGAAGCTGTACCACTTGTTCCTCTTCCAGGTTCTCACCCTTCAGGGACTCTCCCATCAAATGGGCCGGCACTCCTCTTCCAACCGAACCCAGTTCTACCTCGACGGGACGGACAGCAACTTCCACCACCGCAGGGCTCACCTGTCTGAAGCAGACGTCTTGGTGCTCATGCACCTGGACAGGACGTACTGAGGAAACTCGGGCCAGACGTTGGTGTCGATGAAGGAGCACAGGGTAAGGATTTGTATTCCGTACTTTGACTGCGACTCGCCCACGGCGAACAACCGCCAGCCCGTGAGCCACTTCAACTGGCTGACAATCTTCATGAGGCTCTACCAGGACACAGGTACCTGCCTCACGGGGTCCCGCGGGTACACGGACCCAAAGAACGGTCTCACTCTGGGCTGGGATAGACAGAGCGTACCGACAGGTAACTCGACCGACGTCTTCCCTTATCTCCATGTGATTAGCTGTGTGCACTCTTCGGCAATCGGCCAGAATTCGGTCCCAGTCCTGTTTCGCCGGTGACGGAGACGTCCGAGCCGGCCGGTCCCGAAACAATTCTTCCCAGCAATCCAGTATGACGTTCATCCCTAACAGTGCTCGATGAACGCCCAAGCAATGATCTCGGACGATAACTACCCCTTTTTGTGGGACGGGGACCCCTCGGACAAGAAAGTCTACCACGATGTACCCAGTATAAGGGATGTCCAGACCATTAGCCCCCCGTAAGGTCAGCTTGGAAGCTTCTGTTGCTTGGAGCCGATGATCTGCGAACAACTCCTGGGCCAGGCTCTCTGAGAATAACGTAACTTGAGACCCTGTATCAACCAGACAGTCTATCGTGACTCCATTAGCTTGAACCTCCACGGTGGGGCAATGTCCCACCCAGTTATCTCGTGCAGCAGGAAAAGGAGGGTCACACACAGGGGTCCCGGCCACTTGACCCACAGTGGCCGGTGGGACTAAAAACCCCCTTGAGAACCCCGGCGAAGCCCACACTGGCGGCTGGTATGTCCCGGATCTCCACAATTGATACAGATGGGCCTTCCTTGATCATCCCACTGGAACCGGGGGCCCACAGGACGTAGGGGGCGGCGCACAGGGCCTCGCCCCTCCTCTGAATACGACCTCCCTCTCACCACTGCTCCGCCCTCGACTCGTCCTCGACGAAGTTCACCCAGCAGGTTCCGCGATAATTCCGCCATCTGTCCCTTGACATCCTCTAGCAGCTCGGTCCTCAGTTTCTGCTTCCAATCGTCCGGTTCGACAGGAGCAGGTCCACTAGCACTACTTGCTGCCACACAAACTGGGGTACGAGTTACCTCTCCCTGGTCCATTTCCAACGCCAAGGCCTCTTGTCGCAGAGCCTCAAAGGTCATAGTGGGGTCTCGTCGAAGCTGGAGTCGTATGCCCTGGCGCACCGGCCCTTCACGCAGCCCCAAGATGAATTGGTCTCGTAGCAAGGCATCCCCTTCACCCAGTCCATGATCCGGTCGCCCCTTCAGCCGGCCAAACTGCTCCCGTAACTTCAAGGAGTATGCCCGAAGTGTCTGCGTAGGTCCTTGTTGATAGTTGAAGAACTGGGCACGAAGAGTGGCCACTGGGGTAGAGTCTCCATACAATCCAAACAAGAAATCAAAGATAGTTTTCGCAGTAGCCCGTGCGGCTTCCGGTGCAGCCAGTACTTCCCTTTTGGCTTCTCCTTCCAACGACCCCAACACAAACTGTACTCTCTGCGCGGCACTCAATCCCTGTAGTCCAGCCAGGTACTCCGTCTGCGCCCTCCAATCCTGCAAACTTAACTCCGACCCCGGTCCTCCATAGCGCTGCGCCCAAGGAGCTCCCATGAAGATCGGCATGACTTGTGGACGAGCCGCGGGTGCCTCTTCGTCCGCCATCGCGTACCTGTGGCCGCTACAACTCACGGTGTGAACCCTGCCGACTACGCCACTTGATGTCACACAGGTCGAGGGGAGGAATGCTCGGATGACCAACCACCCCCCCTCTCTTACTGAGCCACCACCGTGGGGAGCCGACACCACAGGCACACAACAGAGGACTACGGAGACACAGGTAAGTTTCAAAGGAGGAACAATCTTTATTGAACGATAAAACAAGGGGCATCAATTGGATAGCCTTCACTGTCCTCTAGATATCCTTCTGTCCCGGGCGGGCGTGTTGCAACTGTCACGGTGTCCCCTGGGCGGCAATTTGGGGACTCCGTTCACAGGGGGGCGAGCCAGCGAATCACTAGACGGCTTCACCAGCGATGCTGCATGCTTCTGGACTCAAACAGTAAGTAGAACAGGTAAGGATATTCACAGTACCGAGAACTCTCATCGGCACACCGTAATGGAACAATGGTTTGAAAGCTTACTTTTTCCCAGCAGTGCTGCCGACTTCCGAACTCGGGCAATAAGTATAGCAGGTAAGGACTCTTCACAGCGCACGGTACTCTTCGGTCCACAGGAGGAAGACAGTGAGTTAAAGGTTTGCTTCGCCCATGATGCTGCGTCCTTCTGGACTCAAACGGTAAGTAGAACAGGTGAGGATCTTCACAATACAATATACTCTCTTTAATGTACAGCAGGAAGACAATGGATTAAACAGGGTACTTTACCAGTGATGCTGTATACCTCTGGACTCGGACAGTAAGTAGAACAGGTAAGGCTCCTCACAGTACACAGTACTCTCTTCAGCTCGCAGTAAGGAGACAGTGAATTAAAAGGTTGCTTCCCAAATGATGCAGTGTACTTCTGGACTCAACAGTAAGTAGAGCAGGTAAGGATCTTCGCAGTACAACGTACTCTCTTCGGTACACAGCAGGAAGACAATGAATTAAAATGGTAGGTTACCAGTGATGCTGTAGGCTTCTGGGCTCAAACAGTAAGTAGAACGGGTAAAAATCTTCACAGTACAATGTACTCTCTTCAGTTCACAGTAAGGAGACAGTGGGTTAAAAGATCGTTTCTCCAGTGATGCAGTAGGTTTCTGGGCTCAAAACAGTAAATAACGATTAAGGACCTTCACAGTACAGAGTACCCTCTTCAGTGCAGCTGTATCACACAGGACTTCCAATGGGGAGCAGATATAGTAACTTTCCACAAACGTGTAAATGGGGCTAGGGCCACTTCTCAGCAAAGGCACAGCACACTTGTGTTCACTTCAATTCCACAGCCACAAATCAATGTGTATCAATAAGGCAAAAGCACTGCAATTCACTCACACATTAAGGCTGGTCAGAGGCCCCACTCCGGTTGTTGCGCTCGCTCCACGAGGGATTTCTCTCTCAATTCCTCCTCAACACACTCTGAAACACATAGCTCTTCCGACAATCAGATCCACATTTACTGCATCCTCTTCCAGCAATTTGAACGCTCATAAGATGAAATCAGTTCACTTATCTCTTCTCTCTCCTTCCACAGCACCAATCCAGACGATAGCTCAGTCCAGCAGACTTCCCACAAACGATCACTCTGATCCAGCAAACTCAACTGGGCGATCTCCACACCACAACGGTTTTCCTGAGGAAGCTTGTATCCAACACTGCTCCAAGTCAACCCTTTAGGCTCTTCAACACTTCCAACTCACTGAGCAACGCGAACCCACTGAACATCAACCACCCCACTGAACATCAACGACCAACACTCTCTGAATGGTCCCTTTTTATCCTGGCTTGCGTAACAGGAAGCCTGTGTGAGCGCCGCTTCTCTCTCTCTCACACCTGCAATGCATTAGCGCTAATCAGTGCGGGCATGTTTACATCACCGGAGTGGGGCGTGTTGCACACAATACCTTCCCCTGGGAAACTTAGGACTCTCAAGGGGGTTCCGCTTGCCGAGCGATTTTGTCACCCGTGACAATAACTAATTAATAGCTGATTCCTACTGTTGTCATTGGCTTTTGTTATGAATAACACAAGTGGATAGGCCTATTAGTTAACGTTAGTTTCGTCTGTTTTTGTTTAACGTATTTACTACAGGTACCCTGATTCTTTCAAAAACCATTTTAAAGCCCTTTTCTGGCCTATAAATATTATGTTGTGAATGGATATAATCAGCTTTGTTCTTTTGTTTCCCCAGAACAACCACTGCATTTCTAAAATCATCTGAACATTTCAGAGGCAACATTGAATTACAGTAGGTTACCTGCACCACATGCAAGTACTTTATTACTATGAACTTTTTTATCAGTTATTCTCTGAAAATCTTCCTTGATGCTCTCAAATCTCATTCATGTTACTCAGAAAACTTTTCTGGGACATTTTTGGAGCTTAACAGAATACCATTATAATAACCATTAATAACCATTTTTACATAAATTGTTGCATTGAATTGATCTAGACAAGTGTACATAAGAATGGTTTCATTAATGATTTACACAATTTTTTTCCGCTTGTCTCATGTAGTGAAATTGAATGATGACTGGGGTTGCATTATGCCCGAGATCTGCTTTTGGGTTCCACAGACAGAAAGTCAAACAGGTTAGGAA